>NC_137176.1:89554601-89882101 GCF_951804945.1 Podarcis cretensis
AGTCCCAGCACTCATATTAAATGCAACCAAGAATTTGGGGGGCTCTCTCTCCCTCCCTCCCTCCCTCCCTCCCTCCCCCCTTCCATGCATCATCATTGTTGTTGTTGTTGTTGTTGTTGTTGTTGTTGTTTTCTTATTTTTACCCCGCCCATCTGGCTGGGTTTCCCCAGCCACTCTGGGCGGCTCACAGCATATCTAAAAACATACTAAAGACATCAAGCATTAAAAACCTTCTGATAAAGGGCTGCCTTCAGATGTCTTCTAAAAGTTGTGCTTCTTTATCTCCTTGACATCTGAAGGGAGGGAGTTCCACAGAACGGGTGCCACTACCAATAAGGCCCTCTGCCTGGTTCCTTGTAGCTTCACTTTTTGCAGTGAGGGAACTGCCAGAAGACCCTCGGAGGAGGACCTCAGTGTCCGAGCTGAGCTATGGGGGTGGAGATGCTTCTTCAGGTATGCTGGTCTGAGGCCGCTTAGGGCTTTAAAGGTCAGCACCAACACTTTGAATTGTGCTCAGAAACGTACTGGGAGCCAGTGAAGATCCTCCCCCAGTCACCAGTCTAGCTACCACATTCTGGATTAGTTGTAGTAGCAAGGTCTTGCCTTATTGACCATGAGCTTTAACCATAGGACAAACCATGGCTACAGACCATAGTTAAGGGGGAGAGACCTTAACTTTGCTCCTCCCTGGACTTTTTAGCTTAGCACAGCATGGCAGCTAAGCCAAGGTATGGCTTAGCATGTCATCTGCACCCAGGATCATGGTTAAGGTCTCTCCTCCTTAAGCACATAGTCAAGGTTAGTCCTGTTTTTACAGCTCGTGGTTAAGGAGGGGAGACCTTCAGATGACACACTAAACCTAGGCTTAACTGCTGCACAAAGCCAAAAGGCCTGGGGAGAACAAAGTGTCTGTAATCTCCCATCAGGAGGCAGCTCAGTTACCCATTCCCAGTGCATCATGGTTTGCCTCAGCGCTATGTTCAATGCAAGGCTGTGTCTGTACTGAGAACAGAAGTTAGAGAAAGGAAAGGTATACAGCCTCACAGTCTCCGCATGGGCCCATTGCCTTCTGCCAACAACAGCAAAAGTGTGCAATGAAACCTCTGCAGTGCTTCAAGAAATGAATTGTTGGCTTGGTTGCTTGAGCAATGTGGATACAGTGGTACCTCGGGTTACATACGCTTCAGGTTACAGACTCCGCTAACCCAGAAATATTACCTCAGGTTAAGAACTTTGCTTCAGCCAGGGAAAAGAGGCGGCGGAAGAAGACTGGAAAAAGTTTAAAGACTATTTGCAGAAATATTGTAAAATTAAGGAATGTTAGAATGATGTTGGAGAGAAATTAAGTGGTTTTCAGCTGTAATGTTTAAGAGATATGGAATATAAGGTTTTGAAATAATTAAAAGAATTAGTGGAGGATTTGCTGAACAAATAATCTGAATTGGAATATAAGAAAGGGAGGTGTGAGGAGGTCGGGAAAATAAGTTAAAAGAAAATAAGTGAACGGAAACTTTATGTGTTTTTAAATTGTTTTTATTTCTGTATTTTTGTATTTCTGTTGTTTTTTTTCTTTTTGTTTTATCTTTGAAAACTTTAATAGATATTTCTTTAAAAAAAATTATCAGGGTTTTTATGGTCATGAAATCAGAGATAGCTTTCCTATACAGTCTGATTGGTCAAAATCCATATACATATTGCTTGTTGAAATAAATAATGTTGACTTTCTGCCCTGCTAAAAAAAAAAAAAAAAAAAAAAAAAAGAACTTCGCTTCAGGATGAGAACAGAAATCGTGCTCCAGCGGCGCAGCAGCAGCAGCAGGAGGCTCCATTAGCTAAAGTGGTGCTTCAGGTTAAGAACAGTTTCAGGTTAAGAGCAGACCTTCGGAACGAATTAAGTACTTAACCTGAGGTACCACTGTCCTTTTCAGAGGGAGAATAATAACACAAGTGACTCAATTGTATAGTACGTCTTGGGGTGTTGCCGGGCTTTGGAGTCAAGTGGCAGCATGAGACGGATGAGGAAGAGGAACAGGAGCACTGAGACCAGGGAACAGAGGCTAGGGTGGTGGCTGACACAGCCAGGGAAGCCAGACTCCCATTTTCCCTCTTCCCTCCCAGGGAGAGCACAGCAATAGAATTCAAGGAGGATGTCAGCCTACCACTAGGTGGGTAGGAACAGTAGTCAGAAAGGGAGGGGACAGCATGGTCACCCATGGCCTAGCAATATTCCATCGGTACGGACAGATGCATCCTTCCTGCCAGGCATGAGACTTTCATGCGCAAGTTTGCCATGCCCTGCCTTTAAAAGCTTGGCCGGTGGGCATGCCAACCTTCTGGGGCAACTCTGCTGCTTCTTTGCAATTCTGCACTCCTTGCCCTGATCTTGGCCTCATTGGACTACTGCTCCCAGCCCAGAATGCCTCACCTTTGCTGTCTTCTAGCCTGAGCATAGCAGCAGCTGCTGTGACTCCTTACCTGCTGTGCAGCCTGCAAGTCATCTTTGTTTCAATACAGAACTCTTCCTTACTCTCAAGTGAGAGTCTCTGTTGTCACAGACTGGGTAGGAGCCAGGACAAATTTGCTCTTGACAACACTGATAAATACACAGAGATGAATGGTTATATAATGTTGTGACATCACTGCATACTCTATGGGATCCCTGATTGACAGTCATCGCTGTCCCCCACAAGAATGTTGTTATTGTTGAATGGCACCAAATCAGCCACTGATCCAGACTGGGGAATAGGTGGGAACAGCCATTTGGAATAGTGAGCTGGTGGGGGTGAGGAGCATTTTGGCAGTCCCTGAAGTCCAACTTTTACAATGAAAATGTCTGGGGTAGGAACATTTTGTCCAGCTCTAATTCCTGATTCTTGCAATGTGGCTGCGACTCTGTGCCAAAACGAAGGAGGAGGAGGGAAACTGGGCTCTACAAAGTCCTATTACAATCCTTTTAAACACTGAAGCTGTGACTGCGCAGGATCATGCACAAAGTCTATAAGTACTTTTTAATAAAAAGAAAAGAAAAGAGGAAAATGGTTGAAATAGAAATGCTAAAATAACTTTCAGCAATAGCCACTTTTTGCACATAAGCACCTGTGGCACCAACAATCCTTTGTGTCAATCGCCCCTCATCAAAAGGTGTTTCAAATGACTCTTGACACCCCCCCCCCCAGGGGATCACAGTTCTTGGCAAGGCGTGAGGTTATGAAACCAGAGAAAAGATCCATCCCAATTTACTACTTTCAGCTGGCCTTTCCTAGCAGTGAGTGGGGAGTAGGCAGGAGTGGAGGAGGGAGAAATGCTTCAAGGCTTATTGCAAAACCAGCAGCCGCTGTCAAGTGCTGGATGAGGAAGAAAGTGGATGACTTGCCCCATTTTGTAGGGGAAAAGAGAGAGAGAGAGAGAGAACCACAACATTCGGGTTATATGAATATGCAATAGCTGATGAAGCATAGAAATGACATATTACCCCAAAGATCATCCAGATCATCTGCATTACTCTGAGAGAGAACATCATTTGTCTCCAACTACTGTTACCACAGGGACGTGGGTGGGGCTGTGGGTTAAACCACAGAGCCTAGGACTTGCCGATCAGAAGGTCAGCGGATCGAATCCCCGCAACGGGGTGAACTCCTGTTGCTCAGTCCCTGCTCCTGCCAACCTAGCAGTTCGAAAGCACGTCAAAGTGCAAGTAGATAAATAGGTACTGCTCCGGCAGGAGGGTAAACAGCGTTTCCTTACACTGCTCTGGTTCACCAGAAGCAGCTTTGTCATGCTGGCCACATGACCCAGAAGCTGTATGCCAGCTCCCTCAGCCAATAAAGTGAGATGAGCGCCACAACCCCAGAGTCGGCCACGACTGGACCTAATGGTCAGGGGTCCCTTTACCTTACTGTTACCACATTCACACTATAAATTTAGATCATAGTGATACCACTTTAAAAAGTCATGGCTTCCCCCAAAGGAATCTAGAAACTGTCATTTGTTAAGAGTGCTAAGAGTTGTTAGGAGACCTTTATTCCTCTCACAGAGCTGCAATTTTCAGAGCCGTTTATGTTGCAGATATTAATACTGTGCAGTTTGAAGTAACTGAAAGCATAAGAATTGACTCCTTTTGTCCAGCCCCCCCCCAAAAAAATATAATTCAAATTTTTACTGGCAGAAGTCTTCAAAAATAGAAACATAAACATCAAACGATAGATCCAAAACTATCCATACAGTATCTTGTGCTGTCCAGCACAGGCTCAGCATCTTAGAAAATATGAAATAATCCAAACAGACCAAGAAGAAGAGGTTTCTCTCTCCCCACAGTTTGCATTCCAGCCCCCACTGGCCTTAGCTTATTTACTCTCCCTCCAGGAGAGCTTCATTTGCATCATCACTCCATGGAGTTTGGGAGTCAAAAGACACAAAGGCAACTGCCTTCAAAATGGAGATTTGCAACCCAATACTTTCATCACATGATCTAAGGTAACAACACTCAAATGTTAGCTACCAGAGAACAACAGTTAGTTAGGTAATTATCAACTCAGGAACTATACAAGCTTTAGAAGACACCTGATGATAGCCCTGTGTAGGGAAGCTTTTTTTAATGTTTAATGTCTTACTGTGTTTTGATATAAGTTGGAAGCCGCCCAGAGTCAAATGGGCAGGTTATTATTATTATTATTATTATTATTATTATTAAATAGGATGTCCCTATTTTCATCGGAGAAATGTTGGAGGGTATGAAGTTCTTAGGTGGAAAAGGTTTTCCTGCCCTTTCTCCAATACCTCACTGCCCCTCAGTATCTGATACCAGAGGCAGCTGCCTCACTTTGTTGAAGGTAGGGTGGGCCTAGCTAATAGCTGACGAGCATAATAATAATAATAATAATAATAATAATAATAATAATAATTTATTTGTACTCTGCCCATCTGGCTGGGTTTCCCCAGCCACTCTGGGCAGCTTCCAACAGAGATTAAAAATACATTAAAACATCAGTCATGTCTTTCATACAGCTCATCCACATTTGACTGATTGGAGGAATGCCTCCGGTTTCTTTCATTCAATTTTTAAAATTAATTTTCCAGAATATTTTTTTAAAGAAACAAACATAAATCTCAACCATATTTAAACCAAACTTAATAACATTGCTACATGACTTCCTTGTATCCCCCTGTTTGAATTTCATTGTATATCAAGGTTGGATGGCCATCTGTCATAGATGCTTTAGCTGAGATTCCTGTATTGCAAGGGGTTGGACTAGATGACCCTCGGGGTACCTTCCAACTCTACAATTCTATGATTCTATGACTCCTACAACATCCAGCTTCTGGGGTCCTGGGGTCCAGTGTTATGAGATACATGTAGACTGAAAAACGAGTGGTCCACCCAGATGGAATGAGTGCTAATGGGCCAGGAGAGATTGGGAATCTGGAGGGATTCTTTGTTATAAATATTTCCCTTCTACTTACATAATACTAAAGGTAAAGGTAAAGGTACCCCTGCCCGTACGGGCCAGTCTTGACAGACTCTGGGGTTGTGCGTACATAATACTACACAGGACTGAAATACGAGTACTGAAATGAAGATAAATGTATATGATTAAGCCCAAAGTCAGAGGTGTCGTTCTCCTACTCAACAACTGAAATTCTAGCCTCCACCCCCTGTCCAGGTAATTAACACCTGTCAGTTTAGTTTACCCACTCTTACTATTTTTGAACTATTGTTCTGTTTCAGAAGGAGAAAAAACAGAGAGAAAATAACCGAGTTTTGATCCCCTGCGAGAACAAAATGCACATTTCATAAGAGCCTAAATATTTAACCGTGCCTGCAAAATGTTTCTTTATTATTGTTGCTAAATCATTGTTTGATTCCCCCCCCCCTTTAAACAGTTGGGATATCTTTTTAATTAATCTATTTCTGAGTCAATCTCTTTCCATTTAGCAACATGTCACTCACCTCTTTTGAAAGCAGAATCCATAATACAAACTCTCTTCTGTTAGACTTTGACATTTCCTGCTTTTTGAGGTGGGAGAATCGACACTTAATGGACACTAACGGACATTCCAAGGCCCTGGAATATAATTCATATTCATCTGCTGAAAGAGGCTCTGAAACCAGTGTTACCTGGCAGAGGATATGCAAGGAAGGCTGAATAGCAAAAGGCTGGATTTAGCTAGAGAACTGCTTTGAATCTGGAAGGGACAGAATGTTGCATCTCTGGGTCTAACATCAGGGCACATATAAGCATCTCATATATATGAAATGAGAGCTTGAAACTATATGCATGTGAACATTTTGATAATTAATAGCATTTGTTGTGATGAACTTTGTTCTCAGTTCGGGTGAGGGCACAGCAAATCTTGCAAATTCTCATTGCAATGTATGACTCCTAGGCCCATGATGCACATTCAAACTTTTGAAAGACCAGTCAAAATTTGATGCTAGCAGGCTTCCAACGTGAAACTGGCAGATGATCTAGGGTCCAGAAACCAAGCCTGATGAGGAACGGTTGAAATAGCTGGGTAGGTTTATCCTGGAAAAGAGGAGAGTGAGAGGAGATATGATAGCCATCTCCCAATATTTCAAGGGCTATCCCATGGAAGATGGAGCAAGCTTGCTTTCTCCTGCCCTGGAGGGTAGGACTCAAATTCCTCTTCATCCTAGAGAAGAGTGACTAGTGGGGTGCCACAGGGTTCTGTCTTGGGCCCGGTCTTATTCAACATCTTTATCAATGACTTGGATGATGGACTCAAGGGCATCCTGATCAAATTTGCAGATGACACCAAACTGGGAGGGGTGGCTAACACCCCAGAGGACAGGCTCACACTTCAAAACGACCTTGACAGATTACAGAACTGGGCCAAAACAAACAAGATGAATTTTAACAGGGAGAAATGTAAAGTATTGCACTTGGGCAAAAAAAATGAGAGGCACAAATACAAGATGGGTGACAGCTGGCTTGAGAGCAGTACATGTGAAAAGGATCTAGGAGTCTTGGTTGACCACAAACTTGACATGAGCCAAGAGTGTGACGCGGCAGCTAAAAAAGCCAATGCAATTCTGGGCTGCATCAATAGGAGTATAGCATCTACATCAAAGGAAGTAATAGTGCCACTGTATTCTGCTCTGGTCAGACCTCACCTGGAGTACTGTGTCCAGTTCTGGGTACCACAGTTCAAGAAGGACACTGACAAACTGGAACGTGTCCAGAGGAGGGCAACCAAAATGGTCAAAGGCCTGGAAACGATGCCTTATGAGGAACGGCTTAGAGAGCTGGGCATGTTTAGCCTGGAGAAGAGGAGGTTAAGGGGTGATATGATAGCCATGTTCAAATATACAAAAGGATGTCACATAGAGGAGGGAGAAAGGTTGTTTTCTGCTGTTCCAGAGAAGCGGACACGGAGCAATGGTTCCAAGCTACAAGAAAGAAGATTCTACCTAAACATTAGGAAGAACTTCCTGACAGTAAGAGCTGTTCAACAGTGGAATTTGCTGCCAAGGAGTGTGGTGGAGTCTCCTTCTTTGGAGGTCTTTAAGCAGAGGCTTGACAACCATATGTCAGGAGTGCTCTGATGGTGTTTCCTGCTTGGCAGGGGG
The DNA here is from genome assembly GCF_951804945.1 of Podarcis cretensis. Lineage (NCBI taxonomy): Eukaryota > Metazoa > Chordata > Lepidosauria > Squamata > Lacertidae > Podarcis > Podarcis cretensis. The sequence goes on from NC_137176.1 coordinate 89,562,190, forward strand.
TTGGACTCGATGGCCCTTGTGGTCTCTTCCAATTCTATGATTCTATGATTCTATGATTCTATGATTCTATGATTCTATGATTCTATGATTCTATGAAATGGCTTCAAGTTACAAGCAAAGAGATTTGACTAAACATCAGGAAGAATTCCTGACAGTAAGAACTGTTTGACAGTGGAATGGACTCCCTTGGAAGGTGGTGGACTCTCCTTCCTTGGAGGTTTGCAAACAGAGGTTGGATGTCTTGGGACGTGGGTGGCGCTGTTGAGCCTAGGGCTTGCTGATCAGAAGGTCGGTGGTTCAAATCCCCATGATGGGGTGAGCTCTCGTTGCTCGGTCCCTGCTCTGGCCAACCTAGCAGTTCAAAAGCACAAAGTTGAAATAGATAAATAGGTACCCCTCTGGTGGGAAGGTAAACGGCATTTCTGTGTCCTGCTCTGGTTTGCCAAAAGCGGCTTAGTCATGCTGGCCACATGACCCGGAAGCTGTACTCCGACTCCCTTGGCCAATAAAGCGAGATGAACGCCGCAACCCCAGAGTCGTTCGCGACAGGACCTAATGGTCAGGGGTCCCTTTACCTTTACCTTTGGATGTTTTTGTTAAGATTCCTGCATTGCAAAGAGTTGTACTAGATTAGGGTCACTTCCAACTCTACAGTTCTATGATTCTAAGATCCCATCTCTTTTTGCTGACCTGTATTTTGACTTGCTACACGACTCTCTGATTTAGGAAAACCTTGGGGGTAACACTCTTCCTTAATGCAAACACTGTGAAAAATGCCTTATCACAATAACACAAACTGCAGTCCCTTGTCCCAATTTTCACCTGCAAAGAGTTCTGAGCTATTGAAAGACGGAAAGAAATGGAGAATATGCTTTTGCAATCCAGGCATAGATGACTGTGTTGACTACAGCAAACTATGGCAAGTTCTTAAAGAAATGAGAGTACCTGATCACCACATTTCTCTCCTGAGAAATCTCTATGTGGGACAAGAAGCTACAGTTAGAACTGGATATGGAACAACTGATTGGTTCAAAATTGGGAAAGGAGTATGGCAAGGCTTTATATTGTCTTCCTGCTTATTTAACTTATATGCAGAATTCATCATGTGAAAGGCTGGGCTGGATGAATCCCTAGCCAGAATTAAGATTGCCGGAAGAAATATCAACAACCTCAGATATGCAGATGACACAACTTTGATGGCAGAAAGTGAGGAGGAATTAAAGAACCTCTTAATGAGGGTGAAAGAGGAGAGTGCAAAATATGGTCTGAAGCTCAACATCAAAAAAATGGACTAGAATTGACCAAATATGGGTTACTAGAGGAATGGCTCCAAAGGTAATAAAAGTTGAAATCTGCCCAAAAACTTGCTCCGACCATAATGCCGTAAAGATGGAAATGAAGCTAATGACAGCTGGTTCCTTTAGATGGAGGATGAATGACACCTTATTTAGAGATGAAGAAGTATGTAAAAAGGCCCAAAAAACTTTGAGAGACTATTTTGAAATTAATATGAAGACTAATGTTGAAGAAAGAGTAATCTGGGATGCAAGTAAAGCCGTTATGCGAGGATTTTTGATACAACAAAATGCAATAAAGAAGAGAAGCCAAAATGAGAAGAAAGATAAGATTTTGGAGAAGATAAAAGAAGGGGAAAAGAAATTAAGATCCAAACCAAAGTCTCAGGAGATTTTGAGAGAAATCAAGTTCTACCAAATACAATATATGGAACTGATGAATCAAGAAATAGAATGGAAAATTAAACAAATGAGACAAAAGACTTTTGAATCTGCAGATAAATGTGGAAAACTTTTGGCTTGGCAATTGAGGAAAAGACAAAAATTGAATATGGTGACAAATTTAGAAGTGGAAGGAAGGAACATCCACAATCCAACTGAGATTAGTAATAAATGTTGGAAATGTAAAGAAGCTGAGGGTACATTCTTTCACCTTTGGTGGACGTCCCCAAAGATTAAGGCTTTCTGGGAAATGATATATAATGAACTGAAAAAGGTATTTAAATATACCTTTCTGAAGAAACCAGAGGCCTTTCTCTTGGGTATTGTTGGCCATTTGGTGTCAAAGAAGGATAGAACTTTCTTTATGTATGCTACAACAGCAGCAAGAATACTCATCACAAAGTACTGGAAGACACAAGATCTACCCACCTTGGAAGAATGGCAGATGAAGTTGATAGACTATATGGGACTGGCAGAAATGACCGGCAGAATCCGAGACCAGGGGAGAGAGACAGTGGAAGAAGATTGGAAGAAATTTAAGGACTATCTTAAGAAACATTGCAAAATTAATGAATGTTAGAATGACATTGATTTAGAAATTATGGGGTTTTCAGCGGTAATGGATATGTAAAAAGAAAAGAAAGGTTAAAAATTAAATTAAAATTAAGGGTAAGGATTTGCTGAAGCAATAAAATAGAAATTGGAATACAGAGAGGGGAGGTATGGGGAAGTCGGGGAAGTAAGTTATAAGAAAATAAGGTACGGAAATCATACATTTTTTTTCTTCTTTTTTTTCTTTTTTATTGTATTATTGTATTGTGTTGGTATGATAAACTTTAATAAAAATTTTATAAAAAACAAAACAAAAACAAAGATCATGGCCACTGGTCCCATCACCTCCTGGCAAATAGAAGGGGAAGAAATGGAGGCAGTGAGAGATTTTACTTTCTTGGGCTCCATGATCACTGCAGATGGTGACAGCAGTCACAAAATTAAAAGACGCCTGCTTCTTGGGAGGAAAGCAATGACAAACCTAGACAGCATCTTAAAAAGCAGGGACATCACCTTGCCGACAAAGGTCCGTATAGTTAAAGCTAGGGTTTTCCCAGTGGTGATGTATGGAAGTGAGAGCTGGACCATAAAGAAGGCTGATCGCCGAAGAATTGATGCTTTTGAATTCTGGTGCTGGAGGAGACTCTTGAGAGTCCCATGGACTGCAAAAAAATCAAAACTCTCCATTCTGAAGGAAATCAGCCCTGAGTGCTCACTGGAAGAACAGATCCTGAAGCTGAGGCTCCAATACTTTGGGCACCTCATGAGAAGAGAAGACTCCCTGGAAAAGACCCTGATGTTGGGAAAGATTGAGGGCACAAGGAGAAGGGGACGACAGAGGATGAGATGGTTGGACAGTGTTCTCAAAGCTACCAACATGAGTGTGACCAAACTGCGGGAGGCAGTGGAAGACAGGAGTGCCTGGCATGCTCTGGTCCATGGGATCTCCAGCTGCTTTTGGACTACAGTTCCCATCATCCCTGACCACTGGCCTTTCTAGCTAGGCATGATGGGAGTTGTAGTCCAAAAGCAGCTGGAGACTCAAGTTTTGGAAAACCCTGAGTTAGAGGAAAGAGACCATAGTTCAGTGCTTGAATACACCCCCTTTCAAATATACATATATGCATAGAAAACCCTGGAGTTCCTGTATTCCATCTCTGCCATCTCCAGTTAAAGGATATCAACCATCCAGAATGTGGAAAGTCCTTTGCCTGAAACTTTCCAGACCCTCTGCCAGATGGAGGAACCAACAATGGACAAGATGGGTAAATTGGAGACTCAATATTAGGCCATTGCATAGAACCTAAGGAGGGAGAGATCCCAAGTACATTTCTCAGTAACATCTTCACAGCCCCCTTTTGCAATGTTTAGAGAAAGAAGCCCAAAGCAAATATATTATGAGCAAGTGAACTGTTAGAATTTGCCGTGAAAATGGCAAGGCTTTAACACGCACCACCTGTGCCAATGTCCTTCTCACATAGAAGAGATAATTGGGTGCTTGCCGATCTAAAAGTAGGGCAAAATGCGGGACAAAGGGCCTGAAGAGTAGGGAGTTTCTACTGGTTGCTGTTGGATATAGTGTCTCTTCTAGGGAAAGGAAGATTGGACAAAGGAGTCTGCCATTGCCCTTTTAGTTCAGTATGGGGAGAAGACTGCTATCTGAAAAGAGAGAACTTGCACACTTTAGAAACTGAGGCATTGGCTCCTGAGATCACGACATCTATATGAACAAAGAGAGCTTTTTGATGGTTTCAACCTCTGCCATAGCTGGCAGCTTCAGGGTTTGTGATGGTGGTGAACGACAGTGGCACTTGCTAAGTAACTAAGACACAGGCAAGTTTTTTGAGTTGAAAAGATGATGGTATTGATCGGAAAAGGACGGTAAAACAAACACATATGTAAGAAAGGCTCGATAACAGACAAACTGGATGAAAGGGCACCACCAAACTCTTATGACCGAGTCAGTGAAGAGCTGAAACTTTTTTCCCTTCACTATCCCTCCCCCAAGTAAGGTAAAGGTAAAGGGACCCCTGACCATTAGGTCCAGTCGTGACCGACTCTGGGGTTGCAGCACTCATCTCACTTTACTTGCCAAGGGAGTTGCGTGGCAAGTCCCCTCCCCCATAAGAAATGAAGACACTGGACACATTATTTAAGGTTAATGGGCATGAAAAGGCCACAACTTTATTGATTACAGAATTGAAAGGTATTGGCCTTAGGCATTGGCTCCTATCGACTACCCGGCATGGAGACCGGGAAGGGTTATCCACAAGCCGTGGGAGTCCTGTTGAAGTACGCCAACTAGGATCCCACGGGTGTCACCGCTCGGGGGTGTGCCGGGGGCCCTTACCTCCCTAGGTTTCGGACAAGGCAATGCCCCCCGGAGTCCTCTACTGGACTACCCTTTTCATTGGGGGAAGGTGATGGCGCTTCCTCCCCCCCCCATTCATTTGCATAACAATTAACCCCTGCCAATGCCTAACCGCCAATACCGTGGAAGTTGTGACGTTTGCTATGAGGTAGGCGAAAAAACCAAAAGGCTGGAAGTGCGCCAAATTGGAAAAATTCCTACCAGGCCCCTTGTGGCGACCAACCGGAGTCCATAGCAAGGTCATAGCTAGCTAAGCCTAAAGGGTGGGTGGGATGGGAAAAACCGCTCAGCTGGAAAGGGGAAAGAGGGCGGTCCCTGGGCGTACCTGGCTTTAAATAGGCTAGGCCACGCCTCCCCAGTCTGCCGATTGGCGGGCAGGCTCGAAGGCACACCCGGGGATTCCCTGGTTCTCGCGGGGGCAAAAGGCCAGCCCTCACGTGTGTGGGAGGGGGTAGCCCGCAACCCCCTCTCCTCCCAAGCTCGGAAATGGCTCCGGCGTACAGCTTCCGGGTCATGTGGCCAGCATGACTAAGCTGCTTCTGGCAAACCAAAGTAGCGCACAGAAACGCTGTTTACCTTCCCGCCTGAGCGGTACCTATTTACCTACTTGTACTCTGACATGCTTTTGAACTGCTAGGTTGGCAGGAGCAGGGACCGAGCAACGGGAGCTCACCCCATCACAGAGATTCGAACCACCGACCTTCTGATCGTCAAGTCCTAGGCTCTGTGGTTTAACCCACAGCACCACCCACGTCCCTCTATCCCCCAAGTACTGGGCCACAATTCAGTTCAGGAATTCAGTATTGCCTAGCCCTCCAAAACAATGACATATATAAAAACAAATAATAAAAAAAGTACTGACCTTGCTGTGATAATGGAGTGTCATTTCAGGGCTTTTGGTTTTAGTTTTTACTGAATTTAAATACAGTGGTACCTTGCTACTCAAACAGCTTGGCTCCCAAACAAATCAGCTCTTGAAAACTCGGAAGTAAGTGTCCCAGTTTGCAAATGTTTTTCGGAAGCCAAACATCCAACATGGCTTCCACTTGAGTGCAGGAAGCTCCTGCAGCCAATCAGAAGCCACGCCTTGGTTTTTGAATGGTTTCAGGAGTCGAACAGATCGAATTAAGTTCGGAAACCAAGGTACCACTGATGAGTGATAACAAAGATATAAAATATTGTAGAATAATATTGTAGAAAGTCTTCTGGGTGGCAGTTTGGAGAATTGTAGTTCTCACAACACACATTTTACACACCTACTTTTACACTTCAGCCACACTCATGTGGCCCTTGGAAGTTTGGCCATGAGTCAATGTGGCCCTAAGCCCACAAAAGGTTAGCCACTTCTGCTTTAAATAATAATAATAATAATAATAATAATAATAATAATAATAATATTGCTTTAGATGCATGAATTGGTCTGAGCTGGGCCTGATCTATTCACCAAGCAACATGGACACTTGCATAATTTCCCCATGTATTGGTGTGCAGAACCACATGTCATGTGAAGGGACCTTGAGAATGAGCAAAACTGAGCCATTATTGGAGCATGACCATACCAACATAAATGTGATGGCCTGGGAATCCGATTCAGAGGCTGAACCAGAGGAATCCCAGCCTGCACAGGAGTCCCCGCTTCCAGGGCCAGCTGAACTGGGGCAGGGCCTTGATTCTGAAGTGCCTGCACCTGTGCCGGATCCTCAGGAGCAGGCACCAGGTGATCCCACTCTGGCTCCAGAGGTGGTTGAGGACTCAGTGCCTGCAGGTGAGTCTCCCCCTGGGCCCAGTAACCCTTCAGCCTCTCCTGAACTGCAGAGGCTCAGGGCAGAGAGGCGAAGGGAACTGGTTTCTCCCAGGAGGAGTGCTCGCCTTAAGGCCAGGAGAGGCGGGTCTCCTGGGGGCCGGGACCGCCCCTGGCCTCAGAGAAGATAAAGCCCAGTCAGCCCGGTCCCAGGTTGCGGGAGCAACGTCGTTGATGAGCTGTTTCGGCCAGCATCCAGTCCTGTTCCCCCAGAGTTCCTGTCCTTGCCCAGCTTCCCTCTGTGGACCCCGCTTAGCCCAAGGAGGACTGTCTGCCAACCCTCAACTCAGGTCCTGGACCTCGCCCCACGGTAACCTCCCCCCCCCCCGGACCAGCACAATAAATGTTTTAGAAATGGAGGTTGGGCAGGGGACATAAAAATAATATAATAATATATTATTTTTACCCCACCTATCTAGCTGGGTTTCCAACAGCTAGCAGCATTTATATAAGGTCTGGAAAATGAGACCGAAGACAGTGGAATGGAGACAGGTTAACTGTCTCTGCCAACAAATATAGGCTTATTATAAAATGGGAAGGGATCAATTGCTTCATTAGGTAATGAGGGGAGAACAATAAATAATAGTATTATATGTGTGCAAGTGGGAAGTATTTCAGACCACTGCTGTGGTTAAATGCCATGGTCAGGGCAATCTGCCTGGTCTGTGATTTTACACAAGCCCTAAGGGAGTGCCAAGATTGCTTTCAGGTGAAAGATTCAGCTTACCAATATTCTTTCTCTTCTGGGCATACTTAGTGACAGGTAGTGGGACGCGAAGATCATGGCCACTGGTCCCATCACCTCCTGACAAATAGAAAGGGAAGAAATGGAGGCAGTGAGAGATTTGACTTTCTTGGGCTCCATGATCACTGCAGATGGTGACAGCAGCCACAAAATTAAGAGACGCCTGCTTCTTGGGAGGAAAGCAATGACAAACCTAGACAGCATCTTAAAAAGTAGAGACATCACCTTGCCAACAAAGGTCCGTATAGTTCAAGCTCTGGTTTTCCCAGTAGTGATGTATGGAAGTGAGAGCTGGACCATAAAGAAGGCTGATTGCCGAAGAATTGATGCTTTTGAATTATGGTGCTGAAGGAGACTCTTGAGAGTCCCATGGACTGCAAAAAAATCAAACCTCTCCATTCTGAAGGAAATCAGCCCTGAGTGCTCACTGGAAGGACAGATCGTGAAGCTGAGGCTCCAATACTTTGACCACCTATGAGAAGAGAAGACTCCCTGGAAAAGACCCTGATGTTGGGAAAGGTTGAGGGCACAAGAAGAAGGGGGCGACAGAGGATGAGATGGTTGGACAGTGTTCTCGAAGCTACAAACATGAGTCTGACCAAACTGCAGGAGGCAGTGGAAGACAGAAGTGCCTGGTGTGCTCTGGTCCATGGGGTCACGAAGAGTCGGACACGACTAAACGACTAAACAACAAGTGGGATGCGGATGACGCTGTGGGTTAAACCACAGAGCCTAGGACTTGCTGATCAGAAGGTCGGCGGTTCAAATCCCGGTGACGGGGTGAGCTCCCGTTGCTCGGTCCCTGCTCCTGCCAACCTAGCAGTTCGAAAGCACGTCAAAGTGCAAGTAGATAAATAGGTACTGTTCCGGTGGGAAGGTAAACGGCATTTCCGTGCGCTGCTCTGGTTCGCCAGAAGAAGCTAAGTCATGCTGGCCACATGACCTGGAAGCTGTATGCCGCCTCCCTCGGCCAATAAAGCGAGATGAGCGCCGCAACCCCAGAGTCACTCACGACTGGACCTAATGGTCAGGAGTCCCTTTACCTTTACCGTTAGGTGTTCATAGGATTGCAGCCTACCTCTCCCATGGTGCAGTAAGATGCTGATAAAATTATTCTCAAAAAACAACTATGTGTGTGTTGATATACAGCAGTTGTGGGGAACCTTTGACTCTCCAGTTGTTGCTGAACTGCAACTCCCATCATCCCTCACCCCTGGCCATGCTGGCTGGGGGTGTTGGGAGTTGTAGTTCAGAAACATCTGGAGTGCCAAAGATGCCCCACACCTGCTTTAAGACATCAACAATCATGCAGTTGTGGGAGAATGTGAGAAAAAGTATACCTATGCTGAATTACAGAGGAATTTCATAAAACAGTGTCCAATTTGGGTGCAGCACCAAAGATGGGTTTTTATTTGACCAGGGAATTTTTCCATGAAACAACAATAACCACCCCACCCTGTCTGTTTGGGTGAAAGAATTTTGGAGAGGTTATTTTTACAGGTTAGTGTGGGATGTGAAACACAGAGCAGCCAAGTTCAACATCCCTAGAGTGGACATAAAAATGGGGTGTCTGGACCAGCCATTCGGAACTTCCTGTTTCCTCCTAGGCTGGGACAGACTTCCTCTACATGTGACCAGAGGTGGGCATGGCCTCACCTGTGCAGGTAACAAAATACCTCACCGGAGGCTGCCATCTCCTACTCTGACTACATTCATCAAAGAAGCAACATCTGCTTAGCCTAAGATGCTCTCTTGGCTTCCAGTCAAGAGAGGACAAATGAGCTGTTTCCTTATGGGATAGTTTCCAGGTATATTACTTTTGTAACTTAAGTTTGCCTTCTGGGATCCATCTGTGAACCGAATGTGAGTGAGTAAACTCTTTTTATACTTTTATAGAAGACTGTGCCGTGTCTATCTTCTAACGAGAGACTAAAGGGTAAATCACCAGGTAACTTATTTTAGAGGCTTTAGCGAGCCTGAGCAAACACATCCGCTGTGCGAGTTTAAAAAGGGGAATGTTACTCTGCTAAATTGTAGAACTTGTTAACACAAGTTGGAAAGGATATAATCAAACAATATATCCTCTCCTGCATCCCTGAACATTCCCACAGTTAGCTGATGTGGTCAGGATTTGTTGCTTCCAAATAAATGTGCTTCAGGACTTGCACTGACGTTTCTATGGATAGAAATGCAGGGTACAAAAAATGCTTCAGGTCACTGAACGCTTCTCCTTAAGCTGATGCTATTAAACAACAAATTCAACTGTTCAGAGTAATTATTTGTTTTTTTGTGAATGCAAAAATCTGGCTAGTCTAATTGCCTCATTTTATCGGGCCCTCCAAACAAGAGGACTGAGATCTACAAATAAATGGCTACTCATATATTAAATATCAGACAGATCAGGGAACCCATGGAGAATGTAAATGCAAATAAGAGTGGAAGGACAATTATGTGTGGTGTATTATACATATTTAAAGTGTTCTTATTATCTCTACATGCATCTGACTCAAGAGACATGAGTCCCCACTGGAAAATCAATAACAGCACCTCTGCGAGTGCTGCTGGAAGCTGGACCCTTTCAATTAGTGCTCAGGAGAGACCAATATTTTCCGTTGACTTGTCACCTGCTAATTCCATTGGAAGCTGGTGCATTACTGCTGTCTGGAGATATGTAAGACCCAGAGGTAGTAAAAGGGGACGAGTAATGTTCATTCTTTACTTTTATGTGAAATGAGAATTTTCACAGCTAAATGCAGAAATCAAGCAAAGAGCCATGTAATACAATCAGTCCTCCCATGGTTTCCGACGATGAGATTTGCATCAATTCAGACAAGGAAGTAGGTGTGTCGTCCACAAAATCAGCGTGTATCTGGACTAGCTAACATAATACCGTTATAAAAATCTATGGTGCGAATGCATTTGGAATACTTTGTGTCTTTCTGGTTGCCTCACCTCATGAAGAATATTGCAGAGTTGGAAAAGGGGAACTGACATGTGATGTCACGGTCACAGTGCACGTTGTGTGTGACATCAGGCTGCGCCCCTCTTCGATTGCTGCAATGCCCTCCATCCCCACAGACATTGGAGGGGCTGTAGAGGCTTCAGCCCCATGGCTATGGCATCCCTGCTCAGGTCCTTCTTCCAAAAAGAACAAGTGGATCAAAACACAGCTATCCTTGCAGAATTCACACTTTCACAATGCAGTTCTCCAACCCCAAAATGGGAACAAAACTGAATCGGCCTGGAGAAAAAGGTGCATAAAAATGCATTGTCTCTGAAAAGTGATGTCAAATAGTGTACACTAGGGGAATTCTCTCTCTCTCTCATTCTCTCAGATGTGAGGACAATTGTGAGGACATTTTCTTTTTTACAAAGGAAATAAGCCACAACCTGATGCAGCAATGTGGCAAACTGAATTTGGGACTGGAAAAATGAGAGCACGAGAGAAACCAAAATTGGTATGTGTTAGGGTTCCAAGGGGTTGCTCGAGAGTAAGCAGGCAAATGGCGCCCTGCTCGGCTGTGAAGCCTTGCTTCTGATGCCAAAATAAACTTTATCTGTCCAGAGCACCACTCTCCCGTAGCTGGCTCATTCACTGGCAGAATCCGTGATTGGGCGGTCCTTAAACCTTCCCCAGCAAAGTAGTTTCTTGACGCCCAGTTGGTGTGAAAGCTTACTGCACAAGGAGGGTGTGGGTAACGGATGACCCCTCCCCTCCCCGCTTTGCCCAGGCAAGGTGTCCTCGCACCATCTTGCCTCCTCCGAGCCCTGAAGCTCCTCTCCACTGGAGGCGTGGTTACTCTCCTCCGCTGAGGAGGAGCTGCTTCCCACAATCTTTGGGGTCTCTCTGTAATCCATCCAGCTTTTCCCCTCTCCCCCCTGAGCCGATGGCAGTTCCCTGACAGTATGATTCATGCATCCTTAAATACAAATATTAAAAATGCCAATGTGCATCAGACTTACAAAGTTCCACCTTCCCTTTCCCATTAGGGCAGCCTTTCTCAACCTTGGGTTCCCAGATGTTGTTGAACTACAACTCCCATCACCCCTAGCTAGCAAGGCCAGAGCTCAGGGATGATGGGAGTTGTAGTCCAACAACATCTGGGGACCCACAGGTTGAGAAACACTGCTTTAGGGCATCCTTTCCCTTGGGATTTTCTTCCTCAGAATGTGTCCTTAGATTCATGTTAACAGTTTGATATCCACTTCAGAGCCAGGAGGTGATTCCTACCAGCTGCACATAAATCATCAGACGCTCATCCAGGTTGTAATGAACCTGAAAAGATTCACTAACTGCTTTCACCCATGATGTCAAGAGCTACCTTCACCGGGAAAACCCAGCCTGCGCTGTAGTATGCGGAGATCCTTTGCTAGTTGTTCCTTAATCATGTATTGTGTTGCCTGCACATGAATGCTGGGTGGACATTGGACACTGAACTGTGTGCACAGAACATCTCCCTCACAAAATAACTGGCCTTTCCACAGAAAACATTTTAACTTTGGTTTCTTCAAGGCTGGATGACTGCAATGTGTTGTATTTGGGGCTTCCCTTGCGGTTCCTCCGCAAGCTGAAGTTAGTGCAGAATGCTGCAGCACAGTTGCTGGTGGGAGAGAGGCCTTATCAGCATATAATACCTGTGCTCAGCGATCAGCACTGGTTGCTGATTTGCTCCTGGGCAAAGTTCAAGGCGTTCCTGTTCATATCTGAAGCCCTTAACATCTTTTTAAAAAGAATTTACAGTGGTACCTCGGGTTAAGTACTTAATTCGTTCCAGAGGTTTGTTCTTAACCTGAAACTGTTCTTAACCTGAAGCACCACTTTAGCTAATGGGGCCTCCTGCTGCCGCTACATCGCCACTGCACAATTTCTGTTCTCTCTCTCTTTTTTTTAATAATATTTATTGGTGTTTCAAAAAGTTACAAGAATAAAAAAGAAAGAAAAAGAAAAAACAGAAAATACAAAATACAGAAAAAAATAAAAAACAATTAAAAACAAATCCATCTTTCCATATCTTATCTATCATTTGCTTATTTCCTTGACCTCCTCACACCTCCCTTTTTTGTAATCTAGTTCATTAGTTGTTTCAGCAAATCCTTTCCTTCTTTGTTTTTATCTTACTAATTTATCTTAATAGATTGTAACTTTACATTCTGACCTGTTAACAATCCATTTTTACTTAATCCTTTATAACATTACTGCTAAAACCACATAGCTTCATTCCAGCATCCTTCTAACATTCCTTAATTTTACAATGTTTCTGTAAATAGACTTTAAATTTCTTCCAGTCTTCTTCTACCGACTCTTCTCCCTGGTCTCGGATTCTGCCAGTCATTTCCGCCAGTTCCATGTAATCCATCACCTTCATCTGCCATTCTTCCCGGGTGGGTAGATCTTGTGTCTTCCAATACTTTGCAATAAGTATCCTTGCTGCTGTTGTAGCATACATAAAAAAATTTCTATCCTTCTTTGGCACCAATTGGCCGACCATGCCCAGGAGAAAGGCCTCTGGTTTCTTCAGGAAGGTATATTTAAATACCTTTTTCATTTCATTATAGATCATCTCCCAGAAAGCCTTAATCTTTGGGCACGTCCACCAAAGGTGAAAGAATGTTCCTTCAATCTCTTTACATTTCCAGCATTTATTATCAGACAAATGATATATTTTTGCAAGCTTGACTGGTGTCATGTACCACCTGTATATCATTTTCATAATATTCTCTCTTAAGGCATTACATGCCGTGAACTTCATACCTGTGGTCCATAACTGTTCCCAGTCAGCCAACATAATGTTGTGTCCAACATCTTGAGCCCATTTAATCATAGCAGATTTCACCGTTTCATCTTGAGTGTTCCATTTCAACAGCAAATTATACATTCTTGACAAAATCTTAGTTTTGGGATCTAACAGTTCTGTTTCTAATTTTGATTTTTCCACCTGGAAGCCAATTTTCTTATCCATATTATATGCCTCCATTATTTGATAATAATGAAGCCAATCTCACACTTTGTTTTTTAGTTTTTCAAAGTTCTGCAATTTTAATTTATCTTCCTCTTGTTCCAAAATTTCCCAATATTTCGGCCATTTGGCTTCCATATTGAGCTTTTTCTGAGCCTTTGCTTCCATCGGTGACAGCCACCTTGGGGTTTTATTTTCAAGTAAGTCCTTATATCTTGTCCAAACATTAAACAATGCTTTCCTAACAATATGGTTTTTAAACGCTTTATGTGCTTTGACCTTATCATACCACAAATATGCATGCCACCCAAATACATTATTGAAACCTTCTAAATCCAAGATGTCTGTGTTTTCAAGAAGCAGCCATTCTTTCAGCCAACAAAATGCAGCTGATTCATCGTAAAGTTTAAGGTCTGGCAGGGCAAATCCACCTCTTTCTTTTGTATCAGTTAGTATTTTAAATTTTATTCTGGGCTTCTTGCCCTGCCAGACAAATCTAGAAATATCTCTCTGCCACTTCTTGAAACAGTCCATTTTATCCAAAATTTGCAATGATCACAATTTCTGTTCTCATCCTGAAGCAAAGTTCTTAACCCGAGGTCCTGTTTCTGGGTTAGCGGAGTCTGTAACCTGAAGCGTATGTAACCTGAAGCGTATGTAACCTGAGGTACCACTGTATATAAGTTTTACAATTTTATATTCAACACAATCATCATGATCACAAAAAGAATATATGAATCCCAATCTTTCCCACCCGTCCCCCACTACTTCCCTCAACTTCCTCTTCTGATTCTGTAAATATCGCTTCTCCTATCTTATTCTACCTTAATTTTGTAATCTTTTAGTTAAATATTGTTGTATTCTTTTCATTTTGTACCATGTTTTTTTTTCCAAATTACATCTTATACTTTGTTATTTTCCCCATTATTACATCTTAACTTTTATGCTTGTTTTCTTAATTGTGTTTACTCAAATCCTGCTAGTAAGTCCACTTTTTTACAATGTTTCTGTAAGTACAACATAAATGGTTCCCAGTCCTTTTTTTGAATTTCTATTGTCCTTGTCTCTTACTTTTCCAGTTAGCTTCGCCATTTCATTGTATTCCATCAGTTTTTCTTGCCATTCTTCTTTTGTTAGTATCTTGTGGTCTTTCCATCTTTTGGCTAGTAACATCCTAGCTGCTGTTGTAGCGTACATAAATAGTTTCTTCCACTCTTTTGGCAAGTCTTGACCTATAATGCCTAGCAAGAAAGCTTCTGGTCATCTAACAGAGGTTGTCTTAAACATTTTTTTCATTCCGTTATAAATCATTTCCCAATAGCTTTTGATTACTTTACAGTTCCACCACATGTGATGAAACATGCCTTCTTTCTCTTTATACTTCCAACACTTATTGGAGCTTGTTCTATACATTTTTGACATTTTAACAGGAATAATATACCATCAATACATCTTTTTCATATAATTCTCTTCCAAAACTATACAATCAGTGAATTTTAAATTCACTTTCCATAATTTTTCCCAGTCTTCTACTTGTATGTTATGTCCTAAATCTTGTGCCCGTTTGATCATTACACATTTAAGCTCTTCAGCTTTGGTCTCCTAGTCTCACAATAAACTATACATCTTCTTCAGTGTTTTGGTATAAAACCCGTAACAACTTGAGACCATTTTACTTATGAGATCACCTTATTTCTCAGATCAGCGGAACTGTCACTGTCACAGGTGCGTCGTAGTACCATACCCTCCAACATTTCTCTGATGAAAATAGGGACATGCTAAGGAAAAGCACGGGACACAGGTGGCGCTGTGGGTTAAAGCCTCAGCGCCTAGGGCTTGCCGATCGAAAGGTCGGCGGTTTGAATCCCTGCGGCGGGGTGCGCTCCCGCTGCTCGGTCCCAGCGCCTGCCAACCTAGCAGTTCGAAAGCACCTCCGGGTGCAAGTAGATAAATAGGGACCGCTTACCAGCGGGAAGGTAAACGGCGTTTCCGTGTGCGGCTCTGGCTCTGGCTCTGGCTCTGGCCAGAGCAGCGATGTCACGCTGGCCACGTGACCCGGAAGTGTCTCCGGACAGCGCTGGCCCCTGGCCTCTTAAGTGAGATGGGCGCACAACCCCAGAGTCTGGCAAGACTGGCCCGTACGGGCAGGGGTACCTTTACCTTTACCTTTAAGGAAAAGCAGGACATCCGAGGACCAAATCAGAAACCGGGATGGCTTCTGTAAATCCGAGACTGTCCTTGGGAAATAGGGGCACTTGGGGGGGTCTGTAATACCCATTTCACATTTGTAAGAACTCAGTCATTTAGTGTGGCCTGTTTAAAAACCTCCAAGGAAGGAGAGTCCATCGCCTTCTGAGATTCCACTGTCAAATAGCTCTAAACGTCAGAAAGTTCTTCCTAATGTTTAGTCGGAATCTCCTTTATTCTCATTTCATTCCATTGGTTTGAGCAGCTGAAAACAAGACCACTCTGTGCTCTTTTCCATGTAACAGCCCTTCAGATATTTGAAAGATTTTGCATGGGCCTTCTTGAGAACTGCTTTTCTTGAAAGGGTAATATTTGTATTGCTGCTGCTTTGATTTGGTGCTGAAATCAATATGCTTAATGCTCTTATTGCTATTCAGCTGGACTGTATATATCTTGGTTTTGATGCTGCTTCTTGCTATGCCATTGCTATTTCCACTACTGATTTATGGTGCCAAATTTGAGTGTTGATTCGTTGCATTTTATACGTTGGAAGCCATCTTGTGGGGGCTTGGCCCTGCAAGGTGGACGAAATATATTGTAAATAAATAAAATGAAAATGAAAACACACGTTCTAGGACTCCTGTGCCTTCCCACTAGTCTTGCCAGTAGTCACCCGTGTCCTGAGGGGAGCCTAGTTTTTCTAATCCAGCAGCAACAGCACAGGTGCAATTAGAAAGATTGGCTCTCTGCCATTCCTCAAATTGGTCACAGAAAGTCACTGACTGCTGTGGAAGATGCAAGTTGGCCTCCAGGGTCATTTGTCCCACCCTTGCTCTTCACAGTCCACAATTGGTTTGTCCGTTAATCTCCTTAGGTCCCTGTTTTCCAGGGCAGATAAGCTGCTTTCCTGTGAATAAATGGAGCGTAAATGGGTTCTTACACTCCTCCTAGTACCAACTCCAGATTCTCTGCAAAGCCCACGTGCAATGAGCTTAGCAGCTGCAAAGCAACTGGGGAGGGGGGAAAGGAAGTTAAATGATCATTGTCTCTCTGATTCACTTGTGCCCAGTCATTTTGGGCTACAACTTCTATCAGCCCTACCCAGAAATCTTCCAGTTTGTGGGAGACTTCGTGTGACAGGATGCCGAGATGTCATACAACTATTAACCCAAGCACCATAAGGAAATTAATAATAATAATAATAATCTATTACTTATACACCACCCATCTGGCTGGGTTTCCCCAGCCACCCTGGGTGGCTTCCAACAGAATATTAAAATACAATAGTCTATTAAACATTAAAAGCTTCCCTAAACAGGACTGCCTTCAGATGTCTTCTAAAAGCCTGGTAGTTGTTTTTCTCTTTGACATCTGGTGGGAGGGCGTTCCACAGGGCAGGTGCCACTACTGAGAAGGCCCTATGCCTGGTTCCCTGTAACCTTGCAAGGAGGGAACCACCAGAAGGCCCTTGGCACTGGACCTCAGTGTCCAGGTGGAACGATGGGTGTGGAGATGCTCCTTCAGATTCCAGCAGAACTTCTCTAAGAAATTATTGACATTGGCTAGCACCTTATGATGTTCCTCCACATAATTTACCAGTTGCTAGAAACTGCAGCAGGGTGCTTGGATCCTGCCTGTGGGTATCCCAGAAGAGGCATCTGGGTGGCCACTGTGAGAACAGGATGCTGGACTAGATGGACCATTGGCCTGATCCAGAAGGCTCTTTTAATGTTCTTATGTAAGGCAAACCTGTGGAAGACAGAATGTGACAGCACCTCCAAACCCTTTGTACAACATTGGGATATGGTGCATGTTTGCCCTACATACAGAGTAACATCTCTATTAGAATAGATAGCTAGATAGCTAGATAAATAGGTGGGCAGACAATGCATTTTATTCCATTTTTAATTTTTCATTATTCTGAGGAAGGGCTCAGCATTTAAATGTTTCTCATCAGTATGCATTTATCTATAAACAATACTGCAAAATTCATTTCTCGTTCTGGGTTACACACACATACACACCAATTCCCAACAAACCAGTGGTTGATTGCATGCTAGGCTTGGTAGCACTATTAAAAATTAAGGGGCAAAATGTTGTTTGCATTGCACTAAACGGCAAAAGTACACAATGTTTGTAAGTTCCCGTTTATTAGTCTCTTCATAATATAAACAAGAATAATATGTGGGATGCTATTAATTCTCTCCTGGGCCTCTGTTATAATTATGTTTATTATTGCCATTTATTTCAAATCCATAACCTTTATCTCAAGTAATGAGCAAAGGAAAGAACAGAGCAGCTATTGAGCCGCTAAGATGAAGGTTTACAAGGATATAACTGCTGTCTCTTCTAACCCCCTCTAGAGGCTTGGGACAGTTGCTCCATTCGTCCAACAGTAATGGCAGCCCTCATTATTCCTTTTATGAGTACATGGCACTGGTAGCAGCAGTCAAAACATACTCTCTTGCATGCTGACAAATCTTGCAGTTGAGTTGTCCAGCTGGTGACCCAAACAACCATTTTTAATTTA
Source organism: Podarcis cretensis (assembly GCF_951804945.1). Lineage (NCBI taxonomy): Eukaryota > Metazoa > Chordata > Lepidosauria > Squamata > Lacertidae > Podarcis > Podarcis cretensis. Next base: position 89,580,069 of record NC_137176.1, read on the forward strand.
GCAGCCCTTTTCAGCAAGGCCTCTAACCTTCATTGCACCCTCCCATGACATCATTAAGGATCTGATGGGATCTAGAAGCCTCCTTGCAACTCAGTCCCTCCTTGCATGGACAGGATCCACCTTGCCACCACTGTTACATATTATCAGAGAGAGATGCTTCCAGATAAAGGGCAGATCTACACTCCTGGTTTATAACGTTAAGGAACGGTTAAGGAACAGTTATCATAAGGTTGTTGTTGTTGTTGTTTAGTTGTTTATTCGTGTCTGGCTCTTCATGACCGCATGGACCAGAGCACGCCAGGCACTCCTGTCTTCCACTGCCTCCCGCAGTTTGGTCAAACTCATGCTGGTAGCTTCGAGAACACTGTCCAACCATCTCGTCCTCTGTTGTCCCCTTCTCCTTGTGCCCTCCATCTTCCCCAACATCAGGGTCTTTTCCAGGGAGTATCATAAGGTATTTGGACACAATTACATTTTGCTTGTAACTTTAATAGTGTGTTATTAAAATGTGACACCAGAGGGCAGTGCAGAGCAACTGGAAATTGGCAGTAAGAGAAACAGAATGATATATCTAAGATCGTTCTAACAATGTTAAAAAATGTCAGTGTAGATCCAGCCAAAGATCCATTTAGTCTGGGAAGAATAGAAACCGCAGTAAGGGCTTAGTCACACCTTAGCACACATTGGGGGAAGCAGTGGCCACCTGGGTGCTGCTGGGCTACAGCTCCCATCATCCTTGACCATTGGCCAAGATGGTTAGTGCTGATGGGAGCTGGAGTCCACTGACATGTAGAAGGTACCACAATGATTAATCATGGTCTAGTCTGGCTGGCACTGACTCTCCAGGGACATAAAATCACAGAGTTGGGAATGTACCGCAAATGTCATCTAGTCAATCTGCCAGCTGAGGACAGCATCTCTGATAGGTTGGCCATCCAACCACCCCTTAATAACCACCAATGAAGGAGAGTCCACAACTTTTCAAGGTCTAAGATAAAGGTACTTTTCATCCCCTGCTAACTGAACTGTTCAACTGGAGATGATAGGAGTGCAACGACGTAGCTTCTGCTTATAAAACATTAACTGTATGACTTCTTATGATCCTGTAAGGTACAATAAGCTAGCATTATTATCAACATCCAGTGGAACCTCTGTTGTCGAACATAATCCATTCCGGAAGACTGTTCGACTTCCAAAACGTTTGACAACCAAGGCGCAATTGCCGGTCAGCAAAATCCATTGAAGAAATGGAGAAACGCACCTCGGAAGCCGTTTGAGAACTGAGGTTCCACTGTATTACAGAAGTGGGGTCCCCTGTGTCAGCTGTACATGTTGCATCTATTTCAACTGGGCCACATGGGCTCTGTAGTTCATATGTTCTCCCAGTGGTTCAGTTGTACTGCAGTGTCCAAGGCCTTCCTGAAACTTGAACCCTATCCCACCACACTAGGATCTCCATGCCAACGTCTCCCACTCTGGCACATAGTACAAGGTATGGGAAGTGGCAAGGAAGGTTGGGAGCTGGTGCTTTGTGTGTCTGAAGACTCCAAGATTCCAGCCTTGCCCTAGTCATCCCTGCATGGAAGATGGAACCAGCTTGGTTTTAACTTTGGGGGTACCTTCCAACTCTACAATGTTATGATTTCATGCTTCTCTACTCCTCCCATCCCCACAGATTCCTCCAAGTTTCCCAGCCCCATAAGTATACTCCTGATTCTGGGTTATTCCTGAGTTATGTCCTGCTGCAAGAACTGGCTGGACTGTTGCATTTTTAGATTCCTGAGTGATCACTGAAAGATTTAAATGGGAGAACCTAAACTGGCAACAGTTGGGCTAATTCCTAATTGCCACTAGCACGTTCCCTTTAAAAACTACACACACACACACACACACACACACACCCGCTGCCCCGCTGCTTTCCCCCTTCCAACTGGCCCTCCTCTAGCCTTTCTGAATAATGAAACCCACTTCAGATTCCAAGTGAAGTGTACGTCTTAATTGGCTGGGCAAGGCGAAAAGGTCTGGAACAGACATATTGTGCCGGCTAAGACTTTCTTTGAGCGTGCCCATATTTTAATCCTTACGGGCCCCTAATGCTCTTATCTCTAAATTTCATAAGACACAAAAGAGGCATCTTGCCCAGCATGGGAATGTACAGAGGATAATTCTCATGATGGAGCAATGGCGGAGGGAAAGTAATGGTCCAGGAACATGCGGCAAAGGAAATCTGCTGCAACCAATCAGGATTGCATGGGGGAATTGAGGCAGGCACTGTGTTATTAAACTAATTGGGATCCATCCAAGAACGCTCTGATGTCAACCCAACTTTTCCAGAAAGCGTCTTGGGGCTCGCTGATGACTGTGTTTCTTTCGGATCTTTATTGCTTTCTGTCGCTTCCAAAAAAAAAAGAAAGAAAGAAAGAAAGAAAGAAAAAGGAGGGGGGTGGAGAATTGCAACTTGACTATGCTGATGAAGGTGACTCAGCAGAAGTACCCCAATGGACACCAGCAGGAGCAAATCTTTGTCAGCAGAAAGCTGGAATATTTTGCTATAAACAACACAAACCCAAGAGAAACACCTGCATTCTTCTTACACCGATGCATCTGGCATTCTGCCTTCCAGGACGATGGGGTTCATATTGCAGAAAAACCAGCTCTGCTCTCAGGGATGGACCAGAGAGCTTCATTCTGGCCTCCCATCATGCCTGCCTCACAACAGTGACAAAAATTCTCTGTCTTTGCTCTCTTCTCCTCTCATTTTTATTCCACAACACTTCTGTCCTGGCAGCATCTGTGACCCACTTCCCTTTTATCCTCACAACACCCCTGCAAAGTAGGTTTGGCTGTTATAGAAGACCAAGGTCCTCTAGGGTAGGGTTACCAGACATCCCCGTTCCCCGGGGACAGTCCGCGGATTTTCAAAGAAGTCCCCAGACAAATTCCATCCCCGGAATGTCCCCAGATTTCATCTAACGTCCCCGGGAAATGCAGCAGCGGCAGTCTCAGCAGCCGGGAGCAGTTGGATCTGGCTGGCTTCAGGAGCTGCTCGGAAGTCCCCATATGATGGTGGTGCAGGGGCTCTCAGATGCAGCTTCCAGGCTGCCTCCACCTTCCCTGACCTCAGCAACTAAGCTGTGAAGGGAGGCTTCATGCTGCCTATCGGAGCAGCCTCCCAACTCATACATGCGTGCAAGCAGGAGGGGACAGGGGCCTCTCAGTTAGGCAACCGGGAAGCCTCCCTTCCCAGGTGAGGGACCCCGTCCCCTCCTGCTTGCACGCAAGTAGGAGTGGGATTGGGGCTGTTCCAATGGGAAGGGAGGCATTACGCTGTCTGAGAGATCTATGTCTCCTCCTGCTTGCACGCAAGTAGGAGTGGGATTGGGGCTGTTCTGATGGGAAGGGAGGCATTGCGCTGTCTGAGAGATCCATGCCTCCTCCTGCTTGCACGCAAGTAGGGCTGGGATTGGGGCTGTTCCAATGGGAAGGGAGGCATTGCGCTGTCTGAGAGATCCATGCCTCCTCCTGCTTGCATGCAAGTAGGAGTGGGATTGGGGCTGTTCCAATGGGAAGGGAGGCATTGCGCTGTCTGAGAGATCCATGCCTCCTCCTGCTTGCACGCAAGTAGGAATGGGACTGGGGCTGTTCCAATGGGAAGGGAGGCATTACGCTGTCTGAGAGATCCATGCCTCCTCCTGCTTGCATGCAAGTAGGAGTGGGATTGGGGCTGTTCTGATGGGAAGGGAGGCATTGCGCTGTCTGAGAGATCCATGCCTCCTCCTGCTTGCACGCAAGTAGGAGTGGGATTGGGGCTGTTCCAATGGGAAGGGAGGCATTACGCTGTCTGAGAGATCCATGCCTCCTCCTGCTTGCACGCAAGTAGGAGTGGGATTGGGGCTGTTCCAATGGGAAGGGAGGCATTACGCTGTCTGAGAGATCCATGCCTCCTCCTGCTTGCACGCAAGTAGGAGTGGGATTGGGGCTGTTCTGATGGGAAGGGAGGCATTGTGCTGCCCAAGCCTCACCACTGCCACCACTCTTGGCCCTCCTTCTTTGCCTTCCATGCCTGACCCACCACCCACCACTTCCCCACCACCACCACCACTGAAGAATCAACAACTCAGGGGCTGCCCAGGCTCATGGAGAAAGGAGATAGAAACCTCGGAGGAAGGGGAAACGTGGTGGTTGAGGTCAAGGCAGCAGCCGGCCCTCTGCCACCGCCATCACTGCAGCATCAATGTCCCAAACATGTAGTATTTATTTAATTAATTTAAGTGTCCCCGGATTCATTGAAAAAAATCTGGTAACTTTACCTAGGGTCACTAAGTAAGCTTTACAACAGAGCAGGAATTAGAATCCGAGTCTCCTGAATCCAATCCCACTAGTCAGTGGTGACTACTCCAACCCAGTTACCTAGAGGGTTGATGGGCACATCGTCACTAGATGGCACTAGGTGACAGGTGATGGCTGAGGGTGAGGGTGAGGAGACCTGGTGGGGCTGGCCTGTCACAGCAGAGCACATCCACATGCACCGACTCCACACCCACCACCCATGAGAATGGACATGGATTCATTCCTAAAAGCAGCCGCCACCATCCCTCAGAAAGCCTTGAAATGTTCAACCAGATCTGTCTTACACAGAGATGGAGGAGAGGATATTATTGTGGGCTTTCTAAGATAAGATAAGAGCAAGGAATGTGGGAGGCAGATGTAAGAGAAAGTATGTGGAAGGCGCACAGGGCAACATCGGCTGGGCTTTCAAGAGGAGTATCTGTGTTTCCTCCACAAAGCAAGACGTATGGAACATAATGGCATTGTAAAGCACTAAGGGGCTGGGATGAATCAGCTTTGTGTGTGTGTGTGCGGGGGGGGGGATAAAGGACAAAGGGAAGGTGGGAATGGATGAAAGAAGGCTTTGGGGAGGAAAGAGTGGAAGAGAATTGGGTGAGGAAGTGGAAAGAAGGAGTGTGGTTGAGTCAACAATATTGTGGGTGGGTGGGTGGTATGCTTGGCAAATCCACACTGTGATCAACTCCTGCCCGGAAACCAATGTCCCCATTGTGGAAGGACGTGTGGATCCAGAATTGGCCTCCACAGTCACTTACAGACTCACTGTTAAAACTGTGTTTATGGAAGACAATCTTACTTGGCTACGAGGGATCGCCAAAGAAGAAGAAGAAGGGTGGGTGGTTGGGTGAGTGGGAGAGTTTGGTGCTTCCAGGATCCAGGAGGGGACTTTGGGAAAGATACCCCACCCCCCATCTGCCTTAACAGTGAAGAAGCAGGTTTTGCAGACAGAGAATTATCTTGTGCTGCCTCTGAACTTTTGGCATTCTCTCCATATTCAGCACTGTTCAAATCCTCACAATGTAGCACCCTGCTTGTGGTTAACGCTTAGCTGGAATGAAATATTCAACGCAGCAATAGAGAAATTAAAATAATAATTTATTTGTCAGACAAATAAATGAGAGGCACAGTGGTATATGGTTACCAAGCTCTGGCCTGGCCTCCTGCCATTATGGCCAGCACTTATATTTCCTTAATCCAGCCCCCTTGCTCCTCCTGTGGCTGCCTCTGTCCAATCAGCCTGGTTGAAATTCCTATTGGCTGTTTGCTAGAACCAATCACAAAAGATACACCCATTTCCTTCTGTCCTTTTATGGGAAACAAAAAGCTATATATTCTTCTATCTATAAATGACAAATAAGTAGTAATATATCTTACATGTGTCTCAACAAGGAACCTTAATTACCAGCTCACCTCGCCCTATTGCCCTCCAAAACAGATGGTTAATCTTAAATTTTTATCTTAAACAGATGTCAAGGATCATCATTGAAAGATCTCCTTCCTTTGGAGGTCTCTAAACAAAAGCTTGACAAATGCTCTAATGATGTTTCCTGCTTGGCAAGGGGGGCTGGGCTGGTGGCTGATGGCCCCTGTGATCTCTTCCAACTATATGAAATAAGAATCTAGCATAAGGATTTAACATTTCTTAGCTTCTAATTCCTTTGCATAATTACATTTAAGCCAATATATTTAATACATAACATAAATAGCTTTTTAGAAGAATAAACCTTTTCAAAGTAAGGAACAGTTTCCAGCCTCAAAAATAGAAAGAAAGAAAACCTATCTTCTCCAGCCAAGCCAGTTGCCTTTTTCACTGCTCTTGACCTTTCAACCTTAGGAAAATGTGGCTCAAGTTGAATGGGAGGCACATGGTTTTATTTTACTATTTACCCACTCTTAATTATGTTTATCTCTTTTTTATCTTCTGTAATATGTAGGGTCAGTGTAACCTTGGCTGTCAGCCTGTAATTCCCTTTGACTTTGAGAATTGTTTTCTGCTATAAATCGGGGGGGGGGCCCTTGTCTAGGAGGAAAAACATTTTGCCAAGGTTCTTAGGCAGCTGCTCTTCTGCCTGGCATGAAACATTTGAAGATCTTTAAGCTCATTTTAAAATACAGGCCCTGATCAAAATATAAGCTTGATAAAAATGCAGGCTTATGATTAGATGCCTCAACAATGGCTCCTGTTGCTCTGACCCAGCTCCTGCCAACCTAGCAGTTTGAAAGCACACCAGCACAAGTAGATAAATAGGTACCACTGTGGCAGGAAGGTAAACAGTGTTTCCGTGCACTCTGGTTTCCACCACGGTGTCCCATTGCGCTAGAAGTGGTTTAGTCCTGCTGGCCACATGACCTAGAAAGCGGTCTGTGGACAAACGGCGGCTCCCTCGGCCTGAAAAGAGAGATGAGTTCCACACTCCATAATTTCCTTTGACTGGACTCAACTGCCCAAGGGTCCTTTATCTTTTACCTTTGCTATTGAGGTAGTGGGCCCTGTTATGTATAATTATGTGACACTGAAATAGGAATGCCTGTGTATTGCTGAAAAGATTTAATATGCAAGATTCCACTGAAGCTAAGCTAAATTAAGAGCAAAGAATGAGGATTTTATCTTTGGTCTCCCAGGTCATGATCTTACAATCTAACCATTATGCCACATTTGCTCATGTATTGGCTGGTTTTTGTATGAGTGTTTTAAACTTTTTCATGTTTTTATTGGTACAATGCCTTGAGAAAGCAAGCGAGCAATAATAATAATAACACCTGAGTCTAGAGGGAATGGGGCTTACCAGCCCTTCGTCTAGTCCAGTGTTTCCCAACCTTGTGCCTCCAGCTGTTTTTGAACTACAACTCCCATCATCCCTGACTAGCAAGACCAGTGGCAAGGGATGATGGGAATTGTAGTCCAAAAACAGCTGGAGGCACAAGGTTGGGAAACACTGGTCTAGTCTTTAGAGCAGGGGTCAGCAAACTTTTTGAAATATACTCAGAGTCGAGAGTGGATTTCATGCTCTTTATTCAGCTCATTGTGGTGAGGAGGAATGGAAGTTCCCCCAGAATGTCTGCTTTATAAGACCAGGGAAAAGAGTCGGCGGAAGAAGATTGGAAGAAATTTAAAGACTATTTACAGAAATACTGTAAAATTAATGAATGTTAGAATGATGTTGGATAGAAATTAAGTGGTTTCCAGCTGTAATGCTTAAGAGATATGAAAAAAAAAAGGCCTAGAAATAAGTAATAACTAATGGTGAGGATTTGCTGAACTAACAATTTGAATTGGAATACAAGAAAGGGAGGTATGAGGAGGTCTGGAAAATATGTTAAAAGAAAATAAGTAATGAAAACGTTATTTGTTTTTTAATTATTTTTGTATTTTTGTTGTTTTTTTCTTTTTTCCTGTTTTGTCTTGTATTGTGTTTTGTTTTTTTTTGGGAAAACTTTAATAAATATTCTTAAAAAAAAAAAAAGAATGTCTGCTTTATATACATTATATACCCAATGGGCCCCACATGATTGGCTAATTCCAGGATTCTCCTGTAGGCCAATCAGGTTTTGGATTCACTTCCACCTGGAGCTGGATTGGGTGGCTCCTGTGGACCAATCAGACTGCTGCATTCTGGGTCCTATTGTTCTAGGACCAATCAGACTGCTGCATTCTGAATCCTATTGTTCTAGGACCCATCAGACTACTGCATTTTGGATCCTATTCAACTCAATACATAACACTTTTTCAGCAGGGAGCCGGTCCACTGTCCCTCAGACCTTATGGGAGGGCTGGACTATATTTTGAAGGGGGGGGGGAATGAACGAATTCCTATGCCCCACTGATAACCCAGAGATGCATTTTAAATAAAAGCACACATTCTACTCATGTAAAAACACCAGGCAGGCCCCACAATTAACTCAGAGATGCATTTTAAATAAAAGCACACATTCTACTCATGTAGAAACATGCTGATTCCCAGACTATCCACAGGCCCAATTCAGTAGGTGATTGGGCCGGATCCAGCCCCCGGGCCTTAGTTTGCCTACCCATGCTTTAGAGCTATGTCCCCTGAAAAGACAGCTTTCCACATGTGTCATACCCTGTCAGCTAAACTAACTCTTGCAGCCTTAACCAACCAGCAAGTACAAGGGTTGAACCCACAAGCGTTTGACTTCACAGCACCAAGAATGCAATCTGCATCTGGAGACTTTGCAAATTGAAAAGTATCCATAGAAACGGATGTAGCAGAAGCTACGTCTACCGGCATTTTTCTCAATGTGGAGTCAAGGCCAGCCTGGACAAGGGTGATGTATCTGAAAAATACCATGAAAACTAACATTCCAAATGTACGGTCCAGTTAGCTGAGCAGTGAGATAAGCCATGTTTCTTGTCCCTGATAGCTTCTTTGTGCATCAACGAAGCAGTCCAGGGTTGTTGTTGTTTATAATAATAATAATTTTATTATTTATAACCCACCCATCTGGCTGGGTTTCCCCAGCCGCTCTGGGTGGCTCCCAGCAGAAAAGTAACAACACACTCATCTCGCCTTACTGGCCGAGGGAGCCGGCATACAGCTTCCAGATCATGTGGCCAGCATGATTAAGCCGCTTCTGGCGAACCAGAGCAACGCACGGAAATGCCGTTTACCTTCCCGCTGGAGCTGTACCTATTTATCTACTTGCACTTTGACGTGCCTTCGAACTGCTAGGTTGTCAGGAGCAGGGACCGAGCAATGGAAGCTCACCCCGTCGCAGGGATTCAAACCGCCGACCTTCTGATCAGCAAGTCCTAGGCTCTGTGGTTTAACCCACAGCACCACCTGCATCGACCACCAAAAAGAGAGGTATGTGTTGGTTTATATGTTTGACGTATTCCTAGCATAACCAAAGCATTTAGACATTTAAAAATATAATAAAGAAGAGTTGCCAAACTCCTCTGGTGACAGGGCATGGTATGTTGGTGAAGGCATAGGCAACAGCCAATAGGTACTGTCTCAGGCATTCCTCCGCCTTGCCCCCCAATTCAAACTGATCACATTCTGGGAAATGAAGATTCCAGCATAGAATAAAATGTATCATTCTATTAAGTAGGAAGAGCACACCTTCAGATCTCACCCACTGCCCTTGAACGTTATGCATGCTGTAATATTAAGATGACAATTCTATACACATTTAATTTGGATAAGAACATAAGAGCTCTGCTGGAACACGCCAAAGGCCCATTTAATCCACTTTTTAACAGTGGCCAACTAGACACATATGGGAAACCCACAGATAATCCCGTTGAAATCAGTGTGGTTCACTTCCAATGAAGTTTGAATGTATTTATTAATGATATTTTAATACACATTTGTCTTAAAGCTCCAAGCAATATACAAACATCATAAAACAAAGTTAAGACCTGGTACAGTGGCTTGAAATCATCATTAAAAAATAATTAACAATAAACACAGATAAGGAGAGGCACAAATGGAGGAGAGCGTTGGAAAAATTTAATGCTGGTTGTTGGAACATCAGTTTGGAAATTAGAATATGTAGCTTGAATGTCCCTTTTGAAATTGGATTTCATCTCATGATGATAAACTGCCTGATGCTGGGAGGAGGGTGGGCCGTGACATCACAGCATAATAATAAACAATTTTAATAGTAATTATGGCTGATGGCTATGCTAATAATAATCACAGACAAATATACAGTGATTAAACAAGGTCGACGGGCTATTTATCATCTTACTTTTCCATTTAACTACTTGAACAATAGTTTTTCCTTGTACTGAAGTTTGTGGAGGAACATGGGGAAAAGCATATGAGAGGTTGGAATAGAAGAAATCTACAAAAAAACCCAAACCATAATATCCCCAAAATTCCAAAGCATGCCTCACTCAACCCTTTTGGTTGTAGGCACCTACATTTTACTCAGAGTAGACCCATTAAAAAGAACAGGCCTCAGTCAGTCAATTAGTTTATTTTCCTATGGGTCAACCCATTATATATGTTTCACTGTTACTCCATGCAGACGTTGAAAGTGTCCACAGTGTTCAGTAAGCATGCTGAGAACACAAACTATGTATGTATGTATGTATGCATGTATGTATAAAACCAGGGGTCAGCAAACTTTTTCAGCAGGCGGCTGGTCCACTGTCCCTCACACCTTGTGGGGGGCTGGACTATATTTTTGGGGGGGAAATAAACGAATTCCTATGCCCCACAAACAACTCAGAGATGCATTTTAAATAAAAGGACACTTTCTACTCATGTAAAAACACGCTGATTCCGGGACCATCCACGGGCTTGCCTACCCATGTATAAAACTCTCTCATACAAGATCAAGTTTCTAGACCTTAGAGCTCCAAAACATGCTAATGATTTGTGATGCAACTTCAGATGTCCGAGGGGAAGTTGAACAGGCTTTCTAGTCGCCAGTTGATAATCCTTCAGAACAGATGGGAAGGGGGGCAATCCGAAGAGTTCAGTAAGTAAATTCCTCCCATTGGGCAATCTCTCCCCCTCCCTATACAAGCGGAGTTCAGTTTGCCTCGAGGTGCAGCAGAGGATGAAACCCCTTGCAGAAAAAGTCTTTACCCAAAGTTGGCCAGGTTATTTGGGTGTTGGAGGCAAGAAAAATCCCACCAGAACATTACAGTGGTACCTCTGGTTAAGAACTTAATTCGTTCTGGAGGTCCGTTCTTAACCTGAAACTGTTCTTAACCTGAAGCACCACTTTAGCTAATGGGGCCTCCTGTTGCCGCTGAACCGCTGCTGCGGTTCTTAACCCGAGGTACTATTTCTGGGTTAGCGGAGTCTGTAACCTGAAGCGTCTGTAACCTGACGTGTCTGTAACCCGAGGTACCACTGTATCCCTTCCCTGGCAGCAAAGTGCAATAACGATGACAACAACAAGATTAAAGAACTATTTGCTTTATTTCCATGATATCCAAAATCTTGCTTGATGATAGGGCTGAATCTGTTGGTATGGTTTTGGCTCATGTTGACTCCACTACTAACCAGTTCCCCATCGCAAGGCACAAACTTCCCAAATTGACCCTTCTACAAAGGGTGAAACTTAAAAACCTGCCATCATCAGACTTGCAAGACCATGAAATATCCCATCATTTGTCCCTTGGGGTTGTGTTTATGGTTATTATTGGATGGTTACATAACACTTCAGTTTTGCTGGCTTGGTTTTCCAGTTGGGGTCGAGATGTTTGAATGGTACGACAAAAGAGAGATAAACAGAACGGAAATCAAACATGCCTCGTATGAATTTCTGAATATTGGTAATGATGCAATTAGAATCCCGAATGCCAAATACAATCTTTGGCCTGACAGTGAATAATTTGCAGACTAAGAGGGGTCAATGCAGTGTGGGTACCTGAATACAAAGGAAGAAACTGAAGAGGTTTGTTTGGTCAGCCTGTGTCCCCATTCTTATGCATTTCCTGAGATATTATTCACTCCTCGTTTGGTTCTAAATTACTCATAATGTTAGTAAGAAGTGGGTGGCTGATGTTCAAGCTACCAGTTTGCGTAAGTTCCTACAGTATTTTTTTTATTTTTATTTGCCCTAAATCTACATGGGACGTAACCGGCTGTACTTTTGAATAAATAAGGTATACTATTCATTGTATCAAATTGTAGATTTCAGCGGAAGTCTCATAAAGTTCAGCAAAAAAGCAGAAGACCCAGTAGATCAGTTTATTCTCTAGTTAGTTCATGCATAAGGTCCATACATGTATAAGTGTCTTTTCCACCTGTCTGTTCATAGAGTCCAATAATCCACATGACAGTTACAGTTCCATAGAATCCTTTCACAGAGTCTAAGACAAGGATTTCTGGAATATTAGCCTTGTTTCAGCATCCTAGGCTTCATCAGTAGTACAGTGGTACCTAGGTTTAAGTACTTGATTCATTCTGGAGGTCTGTTCTTAACCTGAAACTGTTCTTAACCTGAAGCACCACTTTGGGGCCTCCTGCCGCGCTGCCAGAGCACAATTTCTGTTCTCATCCTGAAGCAAAGTTCTTAACCCGAAGCACTATTTCTGGGTTAGCGGAGTCTGTAACCTGAAGCGTATGTAACCCGAAGCGTATGTAACCTGAGGTACCACTGTACAGGCTCTAGGTAATGCATATAAATACAATATCAAAATCTCACACATTTTTACAGCAAAAATAATATAATTTATGTATGAGTTTACATGTATAACATCTGAGCATGGATTAAGTTTGTTTTACTTCTGTTGTGCCATATGGGTCACTTTAAGAAAGAAATTTTGTATCTGTGGATTGCCAACACCTGTTACTCAAACCAACATTGTGCTTGTCCATATACCGTATTTTTCGCTCTATAAGACACACCAGACCACAAGACGCACTTAGTTTTTGGAGGGGGAAAACAAGAAAAAATATATTTTGAATCTCAGAAGCCAGAACAGCAAGAGGGATCGCTGTGCAGTGAAAGCAGCAATCCCTCTTGCTGTTCTGGCTTCTGGGATAGCTGCGCAGCCTGCATTCGCTCCATAAGACGCACACACATTTCTCCTTACTTTTTAGGAGGGAAGAAGTGAGTCTTATGGAGCAAAAAATACGGTAATCTTGCTTTGTAACACTTGCTGCTTACTGCAGCCACTACTATGCTTTAAGATCCACTATCCTGTAATATTACATATGGTATGTACAGTTGTTTATGGCTTTTATATTATTTTATATATGAAAGGATTCTGTGGAACTGTAACAACCCTTCATGTGGATTATTGGACTCTTTAAACAGACAGGTGGAATAGACACTTATACATGTATGGACCTTATGCATGAACTGACTAAAGTATGAACTGATCCACTGGGTCTTCTGCTTTTTTCGTTGAACTTAATGAGACTTCCATTGAAATCTACAATTTGATACAATGAATAGTATACCTTATTTATTCAAAAGTACAGCCGGTTACGTCTTTTGTGTTTGTTGAGTATGTTTCATGTAACCATAAGTTTGTTGTTGTTTTGCTAAATCAACATAGAGCTGGTATTCAAAGGACAGGGCAAGAACCCCAAATGGGAAAGCACCCCAGCTTTTCGGGATATTCCACCTTATGCAAGAGCTTCCTGCCTTGAATTCAGAAGATTCCGGGTTCAACCCTCAAAGCCTCCAGATAGGGCTGGGAGAAATCCCAGGAGATCCACTGCAAGTCAATTGAGAAGAAGAAGAAGAGGAGGAGGAGGAGGAGGAGGAGGAGTTTGGATTTGATATCCCGCTTTATCAGTACCCTAAGGAGTCTCAAAGCAGCTCACATTCTCCTTTCCCTTCCTCCCCCACAACAAACACTCTGTGAGGTGAGTGGGGCTGAGAGACTTCAGAGAAGTGTGACTGGCCCAAGGTCACCCAGCAGCTGCAGGTGGAGGAGCGGGGAATCGAACCCGGTTCACCAGATTACGAGTCCACCGCTCTGAACCACTACACCACACTGGCTCTTTCAATATTTTGGTGGTTAGACCAGTGATCTAACTCTGTACAAGGCAGATCTTCATGTCTGAATGTCAATGTGGCATCACAGAATCTGCAAGCTCATTGACTGTCTCATATTTGTCAGTTCCCATTCTCTGGCACCTATTCCTTATTATTATTATTATTATTATTATTATTATTATTATTATTATTAGTTGTATACCACCCTATACCCATAGGTCTCAGGGTAGTTCACAACACAAAGCTGCAATATAAAAACACATAACAAAAACAACAACAATTTTATTATTTACCGTATACCCCGCCCACCTGGCTGGGTTTCCCCAGCCACTCTGGGCGGCTTACAGCATATATATAAAAACAAAATAAAACATTAAACATTAAAATGCATTCTAAAAATAATTAAAGCAATTAACAATGCTAATGTATACAAACTAATGAAAATACACTCCCCAACAAAAGCCCCAATATAGGGGTGCAAATCTGAATAAAATACTGGGGGGCAGGTAAGCCCCACCCCACATAAATGATCACAAGACATGGCACACACACCCCATTGGAATGGCAATGCCCATCAACTTTGGGCAGCTGCCCCTCAAACATTTTAGCTCCTGTGCCCCTAAACAATCCCCCAGCCCACAAATACAGATACAAAAATCCAAATTAACATATAACATTTAAAAAGAATTTAAAGAAGCCCCATCAAATAAAACAACACCCACCCAAGTTAAAACACCCCCCCCCTAAAACAGTGATTTTAGCACAAGGGGGCTGGGCAATGCCCTTTCTCCATGCCCAAAGTGCCATCCCCAAAGGGTGTCATCCCTTTCGGTGGTGGCCCCACCCCCAGGGCAGGTCGACTTTACAGAGCCGCCTCTGGGAGACCATTCTCCCCGGTTTCTGCTTTTTGAGGGTGCCATTCTTAAGCCTCTCCAACTCCTGACAACATATTGAAAGGCAATTCTGCTTTACTTGTAAGCTCTGCAACCTAAAGGGCAAACATGATCCTGGTTTTCAAAACGCTTACTTATTTATTATATTTGAAATATTTAAAAACTCTCTAAGCAGCATGCAACATAAAAAAACAAAACAAATCGTGCCAGCGTTTATATAAGAAGAGCCCTGCTGGATCAGGACAAAGGTTAATCTATTCTGCCTTGGTCAGACCCCACCTGGAATCCTATGTCCATTTCTGGGCCCCATATAAGAAAAGGATATCAAAGAAGCAGGAATGTGTGCACAAGAGGGAGCTGGATACATTTAGCCTGGAGAAGAGACGATTTAGAGGTGCGATGATAGCCATCTTCAATATTAAAAGGGGTGCCACAAGGAAGATGGAGCCAACTTGTTTTTCTGCTGCTCCAAAAGGTAGGGACCCAAAATCAATGGATTCAAATGACAGGAAAGGAGATTCCGTCTAAACATTAGGAAGAACTTTCCAACAGCTGTGGAATAGACTGCTTTGGAAGATGATGGAGGCTTTAATGGAGGTTTTTAAGCAGAGGTTGGATAGCTACCTGCCAGTGAGACTTTTGCTGTGATTTCCACACAGTAGGGAGTTGGACTAGATGACTTTTGGGGTCACTTCTGACTATTATTGTTGTTGTTATTGTTGGTATTTAGACATTTAGTCGTGTCCGACTCTTCGTGACCCCATGGACCAGAGCACACTAGGCGCTCCTGTCTTCCACTGCCTCTCACAGTTTGGTCAAACTCATTCTGGTAGCTTCGAGAACACTGTCCAACCATCTCGTCATCTGTCGTCCCCTTCTCCTTGTGCCCTCCATCTTTCCCAACATCAGGGTTTTTTCCAGGGAGTCTTCTCTTGTCATTAGGCGGCCAAAGTACTGGAGCCTCACCTTCACGATCTGTCCTTCCAGTGAGCACTCAGGGCTGATTTCCTTAAGAATGGAGAGGTTTGATCTTCTTGCAGTCCATGGGACTCTCAAGAGTCTCCGCCAACACCATTATTATTATTATTATTATTATTATTATTATTATTATTATTTGAATTTATATACCACCATATACCCGGAGGTCTCAGGGCAGTTCACAGAAAAGATAAACATAAAAACCACAGTATATACAATCAAAATACAAACTACAACCCAATAACTAACACACACACACACACACACACACACACACACACCCATACACAAAGAGAGCCACATTTTAAAAGGGCACAGGATGACAATCAGATCAACCAAAGACCTGACTAAAAAGGAACATTTTTACCTGGCACCTAAAGGTGTATAATGAAGGGAGAAAAGACTGCAGAGAAGGCTCTGCTCTCATCTTGCCACCCTCCGGACCTCTCAAGGAGGAGGCACACAAAGAAGGGCCTCAGAAGATGATCTCAGGGTCCAGGTAGGTTCAAATGGAAAGAAGCGGTCCTTGAGGTATTGCGGTCCTGAGCTGTTTAAGGCTTTATAGGTCAAAACCAGCACTTTGAATTGGACCCAGAAACTAATTGGTAGCCAGTGCTGTCAGACCAGGATTGGTGTAATGTGTTCAAACCGTCTTGCTCCGGTGAGCAACCCGGCTGCTGAATTCTGCACCAGCTGAAGTTTCCAAATCGTCTCCAGAGGCAGCCCTACGTATAACGCATTGCAGTAATCTAACCTTGAGCTTACCAGAGCATAGACTAACAGTAGTTAGGCTATCCCTGTCCAGATAGGGGCGTAGCTGGGCCACCAGCTGAAGCTGATGGAAGGCATTCCAGACCACAGAGGCTACCTGAGCCTTGAGTGACAGCAAAGGATCCAGGACGACCCGCAAGCTATGAACCTGCTCCTTCAGAGGAAGCTTAACCCCATCAAGAGCAGGCGACCTCCCACCCATTTGGTCTAGGGAACCACCCACTAACAGTTCCTTGGTCTTATCTGGATTGAGCTTCAGTTTGTTGGCTCTCATCCAGTCCATTATCAAGACTTCACTGGTCCACCAAACATCAGGAAGAACTTTCTGGCAGCAAGAGCAGTTCAACAGTGGAACAGACTCTCTCAGGAGGTGATGGAGTCTCCTTCCTTTTAAGCAGAGGGCCATCTGTCATGGATGCTTTAATTGAGATTCCTGCTTTGCAAGGGGATGGACTAGATAGATGCCCCTCGGGGTCCCTTCCAACTGCACAATTCTATGACTCCATGACTTCTAGTGCCACAATTCTATGATTCTATTCGCCAAGTAGGTCTTAGCAGGGTAAAGGTGATGCAAGGAAGGTGCCTTCTTCTCATTCAGGCCTTGTAGAAGAAGCCAAATTAGGCTCATTATTAGGCCCTGCTGTTCTCTATCCCTCTCATGACCCACACAAACGCACATACGGTGTTGCCAAGATACATCTGCTAATTAAAAAGGGGTGGGGGCGAAGCTACCCAAGAACAACAGGGAGTTGTGGGAAGGAAGGATGAGGGAAGCACTGTGGGGAACGAAGACGTGCCATTGACATTCTAGTCATGCACGACGTGAATCTGAGCTATTTGCCTGTTGCTTAAAACACACACACAAACAAAGTATTCTAGGCTCCCTCTGTCCTTCCCAGCCCAGCCCACTAATTTCCTCTTCTCTCCTCCCTCCTCCTCCCCCTTGCACACCCACTTCTTCAATGTCGTGATTCCTCTTTGGGGGCTCCCAAATTCTCTCACAATGGTGGGCCGCCGACCAGTTGGCAAAGTCTACGCGCCGGGGTGTGCTGCTGGAAGTACAGGCCTTAATTCTTCAGAACACAGAGGACCATGTAATCGCCGGCTTAATTGAGCGCTGGGAGGGGGGAGAACAGAGGGGAGCTGAAAGAAGGAGGAAGCTCCGAGGGAGAGGGGCTGGCAGCGGGGTTTGGGAGCCAAGGGCAAAAGCTGGTGAGAGGGCTTGCATTGTGAACGATAAGCTAGAAATCTCACTTCGCTACATCATTGTAAGGCCACGTTCCACCTGGTGTTTTGCAATTTATTCATGTTATGTATTTATTTGATTTCTAGTCTGCCCTTCATCAAAAGATCTCAGGGCGGTTCACAAGATAAAAACACTAGTAATAATAATAATAATAATAATAATAATAATAATAATAATAATATATTATTTATACCCCGCCCATCTGGCTGGGTTTCCCCAGCCACTGTGGGCAACTCCCAACAGAATATTAAAGACACGAGAAAACATCAACCATTAAAAACTTCCCTAAACAGGGCTGCTTTCTAAAAGTCAGATAGTTGTTTATTTCCTTGACATTCCACAGGGCGGGTACCACTACCGAGAAGGCCCTCTCCCTGGTTCCCTCCAACCTCCTTTCTTGCAGGGAGGGAACCACCAGAAGGCCCTCGGAGCTGGACCTCAGTGTTTGGGCTGGATGATGGGGGTGGAGGCGCTCCTTCAGATATACTGGGCTGAGGCCGTTTAGGGCTTTAAAGGTCAGCACCAACACTTTGAACTGTGCTTGGAAACCGTTAGTACTTAAAACTACTCAGAAGTAGTTAAAATGGTGTGTGTGCACCATGTCATGTGATCGATTATGCAGGGCAGAAATTACTGGCTGGCCTCCCAACCAATATTTTATTCAAGTTGGGACCCCTGTTTGCAAACCATGGTTTGTGTTAACTAAGCCCATTGGCAAAGCACAGTTAGGGCCATTACTTTGCTTCAAGAGACTGGTGCACCATGGAGTCAGGAGTGAATTTATGAAGCAGATTCAGGAGCCTGATTTAGAGTAGCTTGCCTGTTGTAAACTAGGAAGAAGTGCATACCATGGTCAGTGTGAACCATGGGTTCAGATTATGTTTGGAGCCAGCCAATGAATATTCACTCACATATTCCTCTCATAACTTCTTCCAAAGCACTGGAGATCTGTCTGCTTATAAACATGTAAATTAAGCATGGGGGAGCAGGTAAGCAACTCGACAGATGGCATTAATCTCCAAGCAGAAGCAGTTTTCCACAAAACAAACAGAACAATCCTTGCTGGGGAAAAGGCTAGGGAGGGGGGGAACCCTCCAGTCTTTGAAGTACCCTCTCCACTACCAGCAATGCTAAACAAGTGTATTTAGGGTTGATGAGTAGCTAGTTACCACAAGCCACTGAAAGCCACCATTGCTCATTTAAGCAAGCATCAACTGTCCATCAACAGCAAATCAGTTTAGCTAGACCCAACATCGCAGACCATTAGCCATGCTGGCTGGGGCTCATGGGAGTTGGAGTTAAACAGTACATGGAAGTCCATGAGAGCCCCTAGAGCAGTGGTTCTCAACCTGTGAGTCCCCAGATGTTGTTGGACTACAACTCCCATCATCCCTGAGCTCTGGCCTTGCTAGCTAGGGGTGATGGGAGTTGTAGTTTAACAACATCTGGGGACCCACAGGTTGAGAAAGGCTGCCCTACAGCATGGGTAGGCAAACTAAGGCCTGGGGGGCCGGATCCAGCCCAATCGCCTTCTAAATCCGGCCCATGGATGGTCCAGGAATCAGCGTGTTTTTACATAAGTAGAATGTGTGCTTTTATTTAAAATGCATCTCTGATTTATTTGTGGGGCATAGGAATTCGTTCATTCCCTCCCCCCCAAAAAAAATATAGTCCAGCCCCCCACAAAGTCTGAAGGACAGTGGACCGGCCCCCTGGTGAAAAAGTTTGCTGATCCCTGCCCTAGGGCAGAAATCAACAACTCGCTTGATGTCTGACTAACTGTTACATGGCACTTCTCCTAAATTTTGAAAGAGTTTCAGATACGTACTATTACACCTACCCTGGTTCCTTTTGTAGTTACGTTTCAGGATTTACAATGCTTACTTGGGGTTTTGTTTCCCTGGAATGAGGTCGGTGGAGAATGACTGGTGTTTTGTGACCCCTGGTTTGATCACACATACACACAGGATGCACATAGGTGGAGATTCATAGCATTAATACGCTGGCAAATACTGCTCCCTGTCCAGATTTTTGGAGATAGGTCACCAGAGCCAGCGTGATGTAGTGGTTAAGAGCGGTGGACTTCTAACCTGGTGAACCGGGTTCGCTTCCCTGCTCCTCCACATGCAGCTGGTGGGTGACCTTGGGCTAGTCACATTTCTCTGAAGTCTCTCAGCCCCACTCACCTCACAGAGCATTTGTTGTGGGGGAGGAAGGGAAAGGAGATTGTTAGCCGCTTTGAGACTCCTTATGGGGAGTGAACGGTGGGATATCAAGTCCAAACTCCTCCTCCTCTTCTTCTTTTTCTTTTTCTTCTTCTTCTCTTCTTTTAATTGTTATAGAGAGCAACTCAGCTCAAATAATGTAAAAAGAGACTGCTGAAGGCAGTAGCCCATCTAATCAAACATCCCAGTCTCACAGTGGCCAATCAGAAGCCGATGGGAAAACCACAAGCAGGAATGGAACACAATTAAACATCAGGAAGAACTTTCTGATGGTAGGAGCTGTTTGACAGTGGAACGGACTCCCTAGGATGGTTGTGGGCTCTCTTTCCTTGGAGGATTTTAAGCAGAGGTTGGATGGTCATCTGTCATGGATGCCTTAGTTAAGATTTCTGCATTACAAGGGGTTGGTCTAGATGACCCCCAGGGTCCCTTCCAACTCTACAGTTCTACGATTCTATGGCACAACAGCGCTCTCTCCACCTGAAGTTTCCAGCAACTGATATTCAGAAACATACTGCAACCTTGAAGGTGAAATATATCCAACAGGATAAGTAAAAGGTAAAGGTGAAGGACCCCTGGGTAGTTAAACTCATCCAAAGGCGACTATGGAGTTGCAGCACTCATCTCACTTTCAGGCCAATGGAGCCAGCTTTTGTCCACAGACAGCTTTCCAGGTCATGTGGAACACCATAACAGAAAACAGAGCGCATGGAAATGCTGTTTACCTTCCCGCCACAGCGGTACCTATTTATCTATTTGCACTGGTGTGCTTTTGACTGCTAGGTTGGCAGGAGTTGGCACAGAGCAATGGGAGCTCACTTCGTCGGGGGGATTTGAACCACCAGCCTTCTGATTGTCAAGTCCAAGAGGCTCTGTGGTTCAGATCACAACACCACCCATGTCTCATCAGGATAATTACCCAATGATAGCCTTCTCCATCAATTTGTTTAATCCTCTTTTAGAGCCATCCAATTTGATGGCCGTTATTCTTGTGGAAGCTAATTTCCTAGTTTATGCACCGTGCGAAGAAACACATTCTGTTGTCTGTGCTAAATCTTTCAATATTCAGCTCCTTTGGATGTCTTTGGGCTCTAGTGCTATGAGGAAGAAAAAAAATTTCTCCACCCAGTTTCTCCATGTCATGCATCATTTTTTAAACTTCTATCATGTTGCCTCTTATTCCCTTTTTCTCTAGACTAAAAAGCCCCAAATGCTGCAAACTTTCCACATAGGGGAGTTTCCCTTGATCATTTTGGTGTCCCTATTCTGAACTTTTCCATCTCTACAATATCCTGCTTGAGGCGAGGCTACCTGAACTGTACACAACATTCCAAATACGGTCACACCATAGATCTGTTATAATGGTAGCATGATGTCAACGGTTTTATTCTCAGTTTGGTTCCCAATGATTTCTATAATGTAATTTGTCTTTTTCACACACTGGGTTGATACAGTGTCTTCATCGAGCTGTCCACAATGATCCCAAGGTCTCATGCCTGGTCAGTCGCTGACCCTATGAACTCATATGTGAAATCAATATTTCTTTGCCTCAGTACACATCACTTTATACTTGTTTACATCAAATTGCATTTGCCATTTCACTACCCATTTACACAGTTTGGAGAAGTCCTTTCGGAAGTCTTTGCAATCCCTTTTGGTTTTAACAACCCTGAGCAATTTCATGCCCTCCAGGTGTCCCTATTTTCCCTGGGGTGGTCCCAGAATTATGAAAGCCATCCTGGCTTCCAACTGGATCCTGGAATGTCCTTATTTCGCCCACCACTGCTACAGCCGCCAAGCCCAGGAAGGAAGCTCATTGCATGTCCCGAGCAATGTTAGTGGCAGTCCCAATCAATGTGAGGCAGCACCCTGTTGCCTCTCCATGGCCACTGCTGCCGTTCTCCTTCCTTGGGCAGCTTGTACCAGCTGCTGGAGAGTGTGTGAGGAGGAGGAGAGGCTGTATGTGACCTGCTGGCTCTGAGGGCAGGGCCACCTTGCAGGGAAAGAAAGGAGGAGTGTGGCAGTGCACAATGAGAGCCAGCGTGGTGTAATGGTTATGAACAGTGGACTCGTAATCTGGTGAACTGGGTTCGCTTCCCTGCTCCTCCACATGCAGCTGCTGGGTGACCTTGGGCTAGTCACACTTCTCTGAAGTCTCTCAGCCTCACTCACCTCACAGAGTGTTTGTTGTGGGGGAGGAGGGCAAAGGATATTGTTAGCCGCTTTGAGACTCCTTAAGCGGAGTGAAAGACAGGATATCAAGTCCAAACTCCTCCTTCTCCTCCTCCTCCTCTTCTTTGTTTATTTTATTTATTTATTTTAGACAAAGAAATGCTTTGTGTGTTCGTATCTTATTTTGCGCCTTTCTAAAATGTATATATTGGCATGTGTTTTCCTTTTTGTAAATCTACCAGAGAGAGAAAATACATTAAAAATAGGGTTGAGGGGTTTTCTCAGGACCGTGGAGGTCGTGTGTGCTGTGTTTTGGCAGTCATTTGCCCTTCTTCTGATAGGAAATGCTGTGTGTGTGTGTGTGAAAAATGGGGGGGTTGGGGAGGGAGGAGGAATGTTCCTATTTCATCTGAGGAATGTTGGAAGTTATGCAATTTAGTACCATCAACTCTCTCTTATATTCCTCTTCCAAAAACTGCTGGGGGAGCCTTTTGTTTTCTGCTAATGTGTACCTGGTCTGCTGCAGAAGAGCATTACCAGGATTACCCATCTTTGCCCATCCCCTTTTCCTTCCTGGATCACCTTAGCTCTCATCAAGATGCATCCCCTAAATATTTGTTGTTGTTGTTGTTTAGTCGTTTAGTCGTGTCCGACTCTTCGTGACCCCATGGACCAGAGAACGCCAGGCACTCCTGTCCTCCACTGCCCCCCGCAGCTTGGTCAGACTCATGCTGGTAACCTCGAAAACCCCTAAATATTACACGATATCAGTGGCATTTTGTCAGGTTCTTAGAGGTCTTGCCTCAAGCCAGCCCACGCTGATAGTTCTATTCACAGAACTCCTGACAGGATCAAACCCCCTGGCAATCCTTACAACAGCTCTGTAAAGTAGGCCAGCAGAATTATCTGCATAATACAAAATGGGGGCTGAGGCTTACAAATAGCATCTTCCCTCAGGCTACCAGGTAAGTTCATGGATGAGAAGACACTTAGCAGGAAACTTCCAGACTTGCAGCTCTAAAGAAGTCACGTTGCTTGACTCACGTATTAATTGCAAAGAGGTGTTTTGTTAAGAACTGAAACCCAAACCCATGAACGGAAAATTGGTTTGCAATTATTATTGATTTGGTCATCATCCTGCATTTAAGGCATCACTGTGTAGTGCAGCTACCTCCAACCCAGTGCCTCCAGCTATCTTGGGCTACAAGATGATAGCTCAGTTTGTTCGAGTGTGGTGCTAATAATGCCAAGGTTTCAGGTTCGATCCCCGTATGGGACAACTGCATACTCCTGCATTGCAAAGGGGCTGGACTCCCTTCCAACTCTACAATTCTATGATTCCCAGCAACCCCAGCCAGCCTGAGCAATGGACAAGGACAATGAAGAAGGCTGCTCTAGTGATATTTGAGGACTTTGGTAGGCGATATGATATAGGAAGTGGGATGAGCCTCCATGAAGCAGGAGACAAAGGAGTCAGACACAATGAGATATGAATGCAAACTGAGCCTCTCTTAGCAAAGAATCATCAGAAGAGAAGATGTGGGAGTAAATGGCTGCAGAGTGCTCACCTGTGGCCAGGGCTGGAGCACGGTGGGGGCGGACCACCCCAGGTGTTATCACCAAGGGGGTGATATTCGGCTCACTGCCCGCCGGTGACTCCCGCCTACCCTGAGCCTTCAGGGGAAGGGGAGAGCTGCGGCATTCCCCCCTTCGCCCTTCATTTTGACAGCTGCATGATCCTGGGCTGCTGGAGAAGGCTTCCAGAATTTCAACAGAATACACCTGAAAAAGCCAACAGTCTGAGGAACCCCTAAGTTTGTAATAGCCATCTACCTCCTCCTGCTGCTTGCTTCAGACTGGAGCAATATGGACCTAAAGCTAAAGAAGAAATTTTCATCAAAACTTGGCTGCTCACAGGGAAGCGATTTGTGTGTGCATATATACTGTTGCTATAGCCATTGCTGCAGTTGTTGCCTGGATAAACTATTCAGATTGCAAATTCTGTTTATTTTATTTTATTTTATTTTATTTTATTTTATTTTATTTTATTTTATTTTATTTTATTATTTTATTTTATTTTATTTTAATTTATTTTATTTTATTTACTGAGAGGCATGGTAATCAGTGTGGAAGTGGGCTTCCTACCAGATTCCTAGAAGAAGACCTTTGAGGGCTGCCCCAAGGCAATCCCTGACCTAAGCCGTAGACTCCTTGACAAAAGCAATGGATGTGGAGGGGGAGAGATAGCCCTGTTGAGAGCCCTGAAGAGCGTTTCCATGGGGACTCCAGGAGATGATGTCGTATTCCCTGCTGAGAAATAAGTGAGGGTGTTTCATCTCTCCCCATCCCTAATCCATTACATCACTACCTACAGGTCTCCCCTGATGCCCCCATGGAAAAGGGGTAGGGAAATCTTCTGAGTCAGACTACACTGAATCCCTCCAAGCCCAAACTGAGCTGAAAGGGGTTGGATTGTGGCCAACATATCTAGCAATGTCAAAAGCACCCCCACCTCTTCTACCTTTGAGCTAATTGTCAAGGATTGCTCAAAAGCAATTGTTCATGCAGAGTGATGGCAATCGATGACACAAAGAACTGAGATGGTCATTGTAACCTTGCCTACACTCGCAATGGAAGAGTAGGAGTAGTAGTAGTAGTTTGGATTTGATATCCCACTTTATCACTACCCAAAGGAATCTCAAAGCGGCTAACATTCTCCTTTCCCTTCCTTCCCCACAACAAACACTCTGTGAGGTGAGTGGGGCTGAGAGACTTCAGAGAAGTGTGACTGGCCCAAGGTCACCCAGCAGCTGCATGTGGAGGAGCAGAGACGTGAACCCGGTTCCCCAGATTACGAGACTACTGCTCTTAACCACTACACCACACTGGCTACCAGTGAACAGGCTTCTTGAAAGGGAAACAAAATGGGTGGTATTCAGGTTGTTCCCTACCTCAAGCTCTATTCCCCACAACGCACACACAGCTGACAAATATTTAGTGTGATCCCATTTCAAACTCTGGCATACATGTTGATCATCATTTTCCCTGGTTTGAACAAGACAAGTATGGGTCTCTCCCAAATGATAATTGGAAGGAGGATATACTTCTATAAAACCAAGCACAACCAATGTCCTAATTTTAATTATATTAAAGACTGGATTTTGAAGAGAAACTCCCACTGCTGATGATGCCCCTGGAAGTTAAAAGTGTACAAGGAAGGTCATTCACACATTGCACGGAACCCAGTTACACTGCCTCTACACATGCACAAGTGTTTCTGTGAAAGATTATACACTTCATCATATGTACAGCTCAGCAATGGTGTACACAAGTATACTGATAGTACACTCGTTGAACATCACATGCAAATTATCATTCAAGAGTACAGCTCAACTATTTGCATATGCAGGCAAATTGACCCTGTAATTATCATTGACTGTGATGTGTGAACATCCCTTGTGTGGGGGGTTTGTTTTGAGGGGAGGTACATGGGAAAGGGGCCTTTATTTTTCCTTCAGCAGTAACATGGAAAACACTGCCTTTGTATTCACTCAAGACAAACCGTTTTTCATTAAAACCCTATCAAAGTAGAATAAAATACTTGAAAACTGTTGTATCATTCTTGGTCATGACTGCTTCTGGAATCAGCAACTGAACAGCCTTCATGGACCCAAATGGCATCTATGTTCCTGGTGTGTTGTCCACAACAAGCAAAGATCTTGTTGGATACTTTAGCTAGGGTTGCCATATTTCAAAAATTGAAAATTGGGATACCAAAATTGTTGAGCAATTTCTGCCTGGACACTGTTTCAGACTGCTGTATTCCAGCTGTGTCTGGGAAATTCCGTACTTATGGTATCCCTACTTTAGCAGTTGGCTGTGCTTGATTCTTGAAGCTGGTGACAGCCACAGAACATGCCCCTTATTGACCTCCAGCAGGTGGCATCGCAGATTAAAACAAATACTTGTCCCAAATTACTAGAGTTCTAGGGAGAATTGGGGTGACTCAGGGGCTCCCGTCATTGGTGTTCCATGACAATTTCTTGTTCAGATGGCTGCCCAGCATAATCCAAGACATGCACCCAAAATTAGGGTTGTACGTTGGATTTAAATCTTGAAATCCAAGGCAAGGTGGGGTGTCCCTGGTGGTATCTTGGGCTTGTCAGGAGACAATGCAGAAACTCTTCAAGGCAGCAGAAGTCAAAGTAGGGATCCTTCAAGTGCTTCATGGCACCTTGGTGACCCAGACATGATAAAATGCTGCCAAAAATCTGCTGAAATTAAAAGTAATGCAATAACACCATAATGCCAAAGTGAAGTAGTAAGGGAAAGGAAAGCAAACATACAACTGGGGAGAGGTTTCTGAGGGAGATCTAGCCTGCAATCAGTGCTTTTTTTACCCAGAAACCAAATCTCATTTAGTTTTTGTCATTTCCGCAAAATCAATTTGAAGGTTCTTAGCACAAAAGTCATTGAACCTATTTTTCTGCACTTTGGAATGTTTCTTACTGAGAGGAACCTCTCTCATGCCTGTTATTTTTGAACCAGTTTCCTACTAATTACCCACAAAACACTAAAGGAGATTAAGTTATTCCTTTTTAATTCAACCCCGAAACTGTAACAGCTGCCCTTGCAGGGAAACCACAGAAGCTACCCTTCTGGAATTTGGAACGATTCAAGCCTTCGGAAGCAGTGACCTTACCTTCAAATTTCATCCATTTCTGTCCAAAATTTAAAAGGTTTTAGACAGCTCCTTTTTGGGAAGGGGAAAATGAACACATTTTAGAAGTGTCTTCTACAAGAGCCCCTGGGCTCATTTCTGTGAAATTTATTAGGTTTATCCACCCTGGAAGGAAAAGTATGCCTGCAAATTTTATCTAGTTCTGCCAGAAGGAGGAGGAGGCATCAAGAGGTCCAGGATAATTAGTAAGACTGCACTTCCCCTGTGCCTTTCCTGGTGTTGGTTATCCACAAGGTTGGTCCAAAGAGTCTCTACACAAATACTTGGCATTGGCAGTGGGAATTTGAAATCAGATTTCACAAGCTGATCTTCAAAATTAGCTTCTTAAAAACAGCAAAGGACATTGGTTGCATTTAGTTTTGTCAAAGTATATCCTTCTGCATGCCTAGAGCCAATTATTATTTGGGAGAGTTCCATAGTTACCCTTTTCAAACCAAGAAAAATGATTATAAACATGTGTGCCAGATGTTGAAAGAGGATCAGACTCTGTTCAATATAAACTTAACCTGCCCTTTCAAACATCACGGGAACATTGGACAATTCCTCCCACTTCTGATGACAACCAGTCCTACAATCAGTGGGTCCAGTTGCCAGATTTTGTTGGAAAGTCGTCGTCGTCCCCCCCCCCCCCCAATTTCAGTTTGGAACCTGGGTTAAATCCCCAGACTAAAATGTCTCTGACCACCTTGGGAAGGTGAAAGATTGTGTAAGAACTTCAGAGCCCTTCTGAATCAGACCAAATAATAATTTGAAGCAGGAGGTTGGGTAGGTGGAAAATCTATAAACTACTCTTGTGCACCTAGGAAGGGTGGGGTAGCAAAAACAAAAACCAACAACAACAAGGACAACACACTTTGAAACTTCTTGTATTGATGTCTTTGGAGGCCCTTTCAGGAGATGGACTTGACTGGCTTCAGTTGACTTAGTTCCATGGGAAGAAGTTTCATTGGCATGTGTATGGTGTTTTGGGAGAACAGATTAGGCACTCACCATATTAAATCAGTTTGACCATCCTTTCTATTTATCACCATTGTGATTTGAAGGGGAGCCTCTCCATCCACACAGTTCTGCAAGTCTCTCAACACCACACTGGATGAACTGATGAGTGTACTGTTTTACTGATGTGGGGTGTGGAACAAGAAGACGACACTGACTAATCAGGATTTTAAAATCCTAGATTCAGGGGGTCCAGGATTCTGTTTTTTTCATAAATACCATTAGGGTTTGGGATTCTCACCACCACCACCTTCCAATGCTCTGGGAATGCTTGGAGCTTAAATAGTGGAGTCTCCCTCTTATGGCTCTTCCAGCCTCATTTCTCTCCCTCCTTTGTTGTCTTACAGTCTCTGGTGCTGTTTTTTCTTTCACACTTGTTTCCTTCTTCATCCTGTAGATGAGGACCTCCAGGACCTAATGCCAGCAGGTTGCTTTCTTTTCTTTTTTAAAAGATAATTTCTCTCCACCGCCTCGGAACTGGTTAACGCCCTCCCCCCCCCCCCAATCAAAAACAGAAAGCGCACACACAGCCGTTGTGTCGCCAAAGTGCCTAGAGGTAACACACTGGAATCAGTCGGATTTACTTCTGAGCAAACACGGTGAGGATCCAGACGCGAAGTAACTCATATCAGGAGTAAATGGGTTCTAAATTCACCCCTCCCTCCCCCCCCCACGCCACACACACACACACACACACACCAGTTCATGGCGCTATTAAACTAAAATAGATGTTAGCCCTAATCCAAGACTGCAGTCCTACACACGTTTAGGAATAAATTCCGTTGGATAAAGCGGGAGTTACGTCTGCGTAAACGCGCGTGGAACCAGGCTGCAAGGGCAACAGCGACCCACAAGCCTGTAGGAGCGCTCGGCAGTAACCCACTCGCGCCTCCGGCTGAACTGGGCTATGGATCCCTCTGGCCGGATTCGCCGAGCCTTCTCCACCATGCCTTGCACCAAATCGCGAGGGGATGCGGTTGGAGACGTACCCAGGAGGGAGAGACAGAGAAATGGTCTGGATCGTGCAATAACCATCAACGGGTTGTGGGGGTGTGAGAAGCCTCGGGGAGAGGGGCTTACCTCGGCCCAGATAGGAGCTGCCTAGATTGCCTTGTGTGCGCGCGTGTGTGTGCGCGCGCATGCGTTGGGGGGGGGGGTTGCCTCCACCCTCCACCCTCCATACACGAGCGTCTCTCCATCCCCTCCGCCTGTTCTGTGACTCAGTGTCAGGCAGCGCTGATATTCCCTGCTCTTCCCCGGAGGGAGGCAGGGAAAAGGAGGAGTGTGTGTGTGTGTGTGTGTGTGTGTGTGTGTGTGTGTGTTTCGAAAGAGAAGGAGGAGAGAGAGAGGGGGGGGGGGAAACCGCAGCCAAGGCTTCCCTAGCGTCCTGGTCAACCTCTCCAAAAGCACGGCCGGCGCAATCCATCACCTCTCCAGCTCCGTGCCCACGTTCATTGCGCAGCGCGCGCTCTCCTCCTCCTCCTTCTCCTTCTCTCTCTCTCCTTCGCGGAGGAGGAGGGAAGAGGGCCTCCGCTCTTCCCACTTTAAACCCTCTCCTCCCCCGTGTAAAATCTCCCCTCTCCGATCCTTTCCCAACGTTACCGGGCAGGCGAGAGAGTGTCGAGACCCGGGCGCCCCCACAAACCTGCCTCCATCCATTCAACGCCCTCTCCGGCACTGCGCCGCTCCCTCGATCCGCCCCCAATCCAGCTCTGCTCCCTTCTCCAAACCGCCACCTTCCACCCCCCCCCCCGCCTCATCTCTTGCCTCCGGCTGCAGAGAACTCCCTCTCCATCGCCGCCGCGCGCGCTTCCTTCCCCGCCAGTCATCTTCCCGGGGTTTATTATTAGTATTACCTGGCCAGGCTAAGCGCACCGTGATTACCAGAGGCTCGGGTTGATTTATGTGTCATAAACAGCCCGAGCGCTTCTCAGTCTCTCCTTGCCTCTTCCCAGCCTCTCTCCACGGGAGAAAGTTATCCCAGCGAGAGAGACCCATTGATCTAGCCAGCTTTCTCCGTTTGCTTGCTGGATCCCTCTCATCTGGGCACATGGAATGATGAGGCGCTTATTCTAGGCTTTCCTCGCGGAGCTGCCTGTTTTTTTTTATTATTTTTATTTTTACAAAGCTAGATGTGTGTTATAGTGTACAGTATAGCGAGGGAGAGCGAGCCCTTTTTATCAGCCCCCTCTCTCTCCACCCCTGCCTCCCTCCCTCCCTCTCCCCCTCCCTCCTTTTCCCTCTCTCCCTCTCACTCTGTCTAATGTGCGAGCTGGAAAGCTTATAAAAGCCTGATGTAATCCTTAATGCAGCCTCTGGCTACATAGACCGAGTCTAGTTACAACCGAAAGAACCAGGAGACGGAGACCAGGATCCAAGAGCAGGAAGCGCAAGAGATCCTGGGAGGAATTAAAAAGAGGATTTCTGAGGCACCGGATGGATTTTGGCCTCCCCGGGAAAGAAGACTTTGGGGGGAGGAAAGCAGCACCCCAAAAGCTTTCAGCTGTTCCAAGAAGACTTCCTTCTCTTCTGGTGGATCTAATCCCGCCTTGGGTTCCTTTCTTCCGTCTCCAAAGTGGGCACTGAGATTCTCCCATCGCTCAGGATTCCTGCGCCCTTTATCACCGCCGTCGCCGGTCATTATTAGCGATCATATTTCATTTCCAGTTATTTTCTTTTTTTGTACCCCAATACCAAAGGGGGTGTGAGAGAGTGAGTGTGTGTCTGTGTGCACTTTAAATTTGGAGCAAAGTTTGGTGTGTGTGTGTGTGTGTTTTTAAGAGTGGGTTGGAAGGGGGGGAAGCAAAACGACACCCCCCCTCTCCCCGAAATCCTTTTTTGACTCATTAGCCAATGGCCATTTTCTTACTTCTGGATATGTGGATGCTTCCCATTTGGAATTTGATCCGGCTGGGGGAAACGGTATAATTTCGTGGATGGTCTAGAAAGGTAAGTTTTCGGTTTATATACATAATATATATGTATGTATGTGTGAGTTGGTTTGTGTGTATTTGGAGAGGGGTTGATTTATTCTTCCTGAGTGGATACAACTTTTTTGGGGGGGTCTTCTTCTAGTATCTGGAGCCGAGCCTAAATACTGAATTATTGTCTTTTTGAGTCAAACCACTCAGTTCCTACACCATCGCCTCTCAAATACTGGACCCCTCTGATCCGAACTTTAGCCTTTTTGCTGTTAAGGGCTTGGAAGGTAACGAGTACTGTACTACAGTTTTTGTTTCTGTTTTTTTTGGGGGGAAGGAATAAGAAAAAAAAATCTGGACATATTTGCCTGAGGTTGTAGGAACGAGAGGGAGGGAGAGAGCCAGGGAATGTGAAATGGATCAGTTTTGGGGGCTGAAAGAGGTTCGGTTGCCACCGCAAAGCCCAGCTTGCCTGGAACTGCATAGATGGGGAGATCTGGAGCTAAACCGAACGGGAGAAAGACCGGCAGTGAGAGGTTATTGGACCTCGCCAAAATCCACAGATACACACACACACACAACACCAGACCACACCACACCACACCAGACCACATCACAACAACACCCTGTTTAGTCTGAGAAGCTGGAAAACCTACAAGTCTATAATGGGGAAGGGTGTCTTGTCGGCAAGGTCTCCCTTAACGTCGCCTTTAGGAGGCTGCAATCTCGCAGGCACGTTGAACAAAGTCCCTTTCGAGAAGCTAAGCGGGGGCTTACTCGCGAGTAGACGTGAACGGGGATCGCCCTGCGGGAGTCGACTTCTCCCTCGCACCCGCTTGGAAAGCTGGGGGGGGGTCGCTGTTTTGAAGCCGTCCCAACCACCACCACCGCCCCCGCCGCCTATTTGAATCATTGTGGGCATTTACTGGGAGAGATTTAGGGCGGGGGAGGGCAGATCTCCCAAATGCATCGCACCCATAAAGTTCCTCCCCACCCCCTCTTTTTCCCCCCAGTCCCCCCCTGAGAGACCACATTTTAAGGGGGGAGGGGACGACGATAAGCCAGGACAAGCCACCAGAGAGATACCTCCCCCCCTATCTTGGCGGGCTCCACGATTCTTACTCGCGAGTTGTCGTATTGACCGCCAGAGGCACAGGCTGGAAGCCGTAACTTATGGACTCCTTGGAGGGTAGGGGAGCCATTCTGCGTAAAAACACGAGGCGCGCGAAAGAGATGCCTCCACGGGGAGCCCAGGGTGCCACGCTTTTGGGGGAGGACGGACACCCCTTTCCCCCCAGGGGAAGAAACAAGCTCCCTTCTCTGCAGAGGGGGGGAAGCGAAGGAGCAAGGAGAATCGGGGTGGTGGTAAGGAAAAGGAGGAGGGGGTCCCCTTGTACTCATTCCTGTGTCTGCTGCACTGCCAGGCGCTTTCTCCTTTCTTTTTTTTTTTTTTGTGAGGGGGTGGGAGACAGTCTCCCTCGGTCCCATTCCTGCAACGTCCAGTTCTTCCCCAAACACCTGATCAGGATCTAGGGGGAATCAAGAGGCGCACAGTCTCTATAGGCAGCGCCGAGGATTCTTGAACTTAATCCCAAATAAGGTGTTGGCGGTGGGGTTTATTTATTTGCTGGAGTGAAAATAAGCGGGGAGGGTTTGACGCCCCCCACCCGGTACCTCATTCCACTGTTGTTATTGGCCCGATCTAGCCAAAATCCAGTCTGATGGATTGGTGTGCCCCGAGAGGCCACATTTGAATATCACAGCAAGGTCAAAGTATTATTATTATTATTATTATTATTATTATTATTATTATTATTAAACAAACGGAGCCCAACGATCCTTCAGGACTCGGATTGGAAAATATCCACGCACCTCCCTGCGTCGCGATGAGGCAGCTCCATGGATACGGCTAAGTCTTGCTTAAAGGAGAGACACTTTAGACGGAGGCTGCAGCTTCCCCGCCTCCATCGGGTACATTTTCGGGCTCTTTCCTTGCCAATCGAGAGTCAAGGTTGACGGCAGAGGGAGCGGGTGACGGGGGACAGAAAGAGAATCAAAATCCCTTTCCATGAATCCGAAAGCAAGATTTCCTTCCCCCTTTCTCTTCCCTTAAAAAAAACACCTGTTGATATATTGCGTTTCAGCCTGGAAGGAAGGGGGGGGGGCGGGCAGAGAAAGGAACGGGATCTTAAAAAACCAAAACACCTTTCAAAACACAGGGTTCTAGTCCGCATGACTATAATGGTGAGGAAGTGAGGGTGTGTGGAGTTCAGGAAACAGGAGCAGTGGTGCTGCTCGTTGCGTTAGGCGAAGGCGGGGAGGGAAAGAGCCGCCTGCCGCGATCCATAAATCGCGTAAGCCGAAGGAGCGCTGGGAGCCGCGGCGGACTGGGTTGACGGGCTCCTTACCGGAGTGTCAACGGGACGTGAATCCCCCGCTTGCTTCGGCTTCAGGGTTTTGACAGCCGGCTAATAAAGCCCACTCCCCGAAATGATTACGGACGTGGGATCTTGCCCTCTCCATGACCCGCACCCCGAGCAGTTTTCAGCAAGGGAACGCACGGGGGACCATCTGGTCTCGGAGAGCCTCGGGTGGAGGTTTGTAGGATGGGGTGGTGTTGAATCTGTGCAGCCACAGCTGAGTGCCCCCGTCCCCCCAGCTGTTTAGATCTGCAGCAAAGGTGGACGATACAAAAGGTCCTTAGCTTGGCTAGCCCCCGCACATTTTCCTGTTTTCTACGGAAACAGTACCGGGAAAACCGAGGCGTCCATCCCTGCCTTGTGCCAAGCAGAATTGCCCTGGAGCTATCCCTAAGGTGGGGGTGTTGGGTTGACCCACGGATGTCCCTTGCGCCAACGGTATGGGCGCGCGTGGATGAGCTTTTTGGAGAGTCTCTGTTCCCTCTCCTCGTATATGTGGCTGTTGCGTTTCTGACTGCCTCTCCACCCCATCGCTCTGCATTTTCCTGCATCTGTATGTATCTCGGAGTCACGATGAGCTTTTTGAAACTTCTTCCCTCGTGGAAGCCACCTCTCTCCCCGCCAGGAGTGCCATCTTGGCCCCGGGACTGTGGGTGCCATGCAGCGTGCATAGCCCTGGCGCTGAAATTTGTGGGTGCCGGGCCACTCACAAAGGGTCACGGGGAATTTGTGGGTGCTCAGGCACCCAGGGCCCCAGGGACTTGGCACCCAGGGACTTGGCACTCTCTCCTTACATTGGAAATTGGTGTCATTGGGTAGAGTGGGCCGAGAGAGAAATATGAGATCACATTATAAGGTAAAGGTAAAGGTAAAGTATTATAAGGTAAGGTAAAGTATCAACTTTCAAAAGTCTGCCCATACTTTTTCGAAATGCAGCCTCTTTCGAGAGAAGCCTCTGTTGGAAAAAGGGTACTTTGGGAAAGTGTGGGGTGAGGCAGTGGGGTGCAATGGTTAGAGTAATGGGCTGGGACCTGTGAGATCAGAGTTCTAATCCCCACTGGGCCATGAAGTTCACTGGGTGTGACCTTGCAGGGTTGTTGAAAGGATTAAATTAGTGGGGAGAATTATGTACACCACATTGAGCTTCTTGGATAAAAAGGTAGGGCATACATGAAATTGATAAATGATACATTTTTTTGTTTGTTTTTGATGTGCCTGGTCAGGTATTTGACCAAATCAAATTGAGGCAAGGGGAAATAAATGCAGCATTGGTGCTCATCTACGGATAAGCAGAAATTGGAATAATATTTACATCTCTGTGTAAGAAAGCAGTGTTTCGTAGAAACCCAACTATCCTGCGCCAAGTGAATTCAGATTTAACAGTTTCCTTCATGTAACGATATTAAACAGTGGGGAGAGAAATGTATGACATCAAAGTGTGTATAGCCCACATGCATTTTTGCACTAAAAGCGAAGAGCTCAAAAGGTTGGATCCCTTCCCAGGTCAATGGATTTTCTCCTGCGAATTCCATGCATGTTGAATTTGAGGCTAGGTATTAGGTGGAATGGTTGTTCTGTAGCTGAAGAACATCGGATTCTGGAAAGGGTCCAGGTCTGGAATGAGAAAGCAAGTCTTCCTTGACCCGTGACCCTAAGGATCAAGGCTTAGGAAAATGAATTGGAGTTGTTCCTGTCTTTCCCCCACTACTGCTACATTCAGGGCCCAGCAGTCTGGCTTACCACTCAGACTGAAAGCTTGAACCAATAACAGGATCCACGGCGTGCTTTTAAGCCAGGCAAACGGCTCCAGAGGGAATTGATATGATTAATTCAGATGGATCTGAATTAACTGGTTGATGGATGAAGTGATATGTGGAACGAAACATGGGAGGTGAAACAGGTGGGGTGGAAAACCCCAACCGTAACCAAGACGCAGCTCTCTTTATGCTCAAGTATCAAAGGTGGAATATAAATAGACCCTTGTTTATGGCAGTCCTCCTGAGAGCTTGAGGCATAAAATATGGACTTCCCTGAATGATGCTCCCTCTAGTCGTCCAATAACAGAGTAAGATTCTGACACTGTCAAAGCTGGGCTGATTCTGAGAGCTCCAGACTATTTTGTCTCTCTAATTTGAGAGGAGCAGTTTTGTCAGACAGCGTTTTCCATTTGTGCAAGAAAATAAAAAAAGCATTCATGGGTTCTATAAAGCTGCTCTCAAGAATTTTGCTCATGCACTTCTGGGGATAGACAGAATGACTGTAAGACCCATCTATATCTTGGCTCATCCATAGATACCTTCTCTCTACTCACTGATTCCCACATCTATCCACTTCAGAATCGACTCATAACAATCTCTCTCTTACACCTTTGCATGTTTATACTCAGAAGTACATCCCACTTAACCTAATACGACTTAAAGCTTCCCCTGGTAATGATGTTTAGGGCTGTAAGTCTTGATATTGCCTATTCCATCTATGTCTGCCACGCACAGGATTTCTCCATCTCCCCAAGCAGACCTCAATCTCTCTATTTCTCTCCCTGAAAACACCTTTGCCTTAAAGTTTCCCTTTGCCATTTGCCCAGCCGCCTTTTGAAAAATAGCATAAAATGAATAGTTAGACACCCCCTTTTTTCTCAGTATATCTGCTCTGCCTTTGAAAATGAAATGATTCTGAAATAAAACTAAAAGGGATGCACACACAGAGATAAGCACACAGCACTTTTTAGTAGAAAATGCTGATGCGCACTTGTAGGATTAGTGGATTTTATATTCTGTTCTGATTTTGCTAAATTTGTGTGTGTGTGTGTGTGTGTGTGTGAGAGAGAGAGAGAGAGAGAGAGAGAGAGAGAGATGCGGTTACTGGTAGAAATGGCTAGCTCTCCTGAACTGAAGTCAATTGGTTTTGGATTTCGCCAAGTGACAGAGAGATGGCGCTCTTTCCCCAAATATAGATTATCAGGGTCTTATTTTGGATACTTTTAAAGTTGACTATGCTACTAGTGATTTGGTGCCGTTTTGTACAGTTAAAATGATTGTAAAAGGAAAGGGAGAGCTGAACGTTTCGGATGGGGCAAAGGAAGACAGAAACCGAGGAGGAGGGGGCGACCTCCCTTGAAATCAACCACACCATAATATTTCCATCTCTGCAAACCCGGGAAGCTGCAATGTTGAAATTTAAGTGACATCTTTCTGCCTCTGCACTTCCATTGAAGTCGTATCTCCAAACTGGGAAACAGAGGTCTTTGTATTCAGCTTTACATAGATAAACCGAGATCCTAGGATCTGAATTAATTTCAGGAATGAATTCAGGAGAGAGACACACAGAGAGAGAACTTAATATTTTAGGGAGGGAAGTGATGGGTCTGACTCTGCCTGGAAAGGCTTTGTGAGAGGTTAGGAACCTCAGAGGCAGCCTTACACTGAGTCAAACCATTGGTTCAACCGAGCTTAGTATTGCCTTCTTGGATCCCAGGATTTCAGACACAGGACCCTTTTGCAGCCCTGCCTTTTCCACTGGGAAATGAACCTGGGATTTTGTACATGCAAAGCAAGTGATTTGCCACTGAGCTACAGCCCTTCCCTCCAGCCCCTTGTATGTGAGGACTTTCTGCAGTTACCCACCAACCTGAACTCTGTGCATGCTCAGGAGCACTTCCATCATTTCTTAGTGAATGTGTTGCAAACACTGGGGGAAAAACTACCACACCACGACTGAGACCCAGTAGCAATTAATCTGTGCTTCTCCTTAGCTGGCTCCGACCTTACAGAGCAACTTCCTTTGCTATGCAGATATTTCTGTATTTACCCCACCATCTCGAGCTTTTCCCTCCCATGTTGCTATTTAATAAGCCATTTCTATTTTCCTCTGGCGTTGCCTGATGCTGAGCGAGCATCAGTTTGTTAAAGATTAAAGACTCTCTGACTCTTCTCGCCCCCGTCTCACTGTGTTGTACCGAAGTAGTTCAGATTAGTGTTTTGATTGCTTTTTAACTTGGCTTTAAGAAAAACCTCTCCAGTTGTTATTTTTTTGGGGGGTGGTCATGGCGGCACAATTTATGTCATTTCCCCTTCTTGCGATTGCCCACGCCGTGCATTTTTCTAGCACTCTCCCCTCCTGATTTATTCTTCAATCATAAGAGAGACGGAAGCGCTGCTAATATTTGCCATTGAGAAACATTGCCAAACAGTTGACTGGTATTTCAGAAAAAGGGCATCTAAAATTATCAAGGGGATGGAACAACTCTCTTCAGGAAGGTTGCCGCGTTTGGGACTTTTCAGTTTAGAGAGGAAATGTAAGCGGTGACATGATAGAAGCTCATAAAAATATAGAACCAGAGAATGAGTTGGGGGGGGGATCTCGGGGTCATCCAGTCCAACCCCTCTGCAATGCCGGAATCCTGTCCACAGCCATCCCTGGATGGACTCAAACCACCAACCTTCTGGTAAACAGCCAGACACCAAGTGAAAGTCGATAGAGAAAGGTTTTCGCCCTCCTCTCCTAACATTAGAACTCATGGGCATTCAATGAAACCGAATGCTGGAAGATTCAAGACAGGTAAAATAAATTCCTTCTTTGTGAGGCACATAGTTCAACTATGGAACTCCCTCCCACAAGAGGCAGCTATGGCCACCAACCTAGATGGCTTTAAAATAGGATTAGGCAGATTTGTGGAGGAGAGGGCTACCAATGGCTACTGGTCAGTATGAATGCTATTCTTGGAGGCGGCAATAGTTCTGAATAGCAGTTGCTGGAAACCACAAGAAGGGAGCGTGGTCTTGTGTTCGAATCCTGCTTGCATATTTTCCATTGGGGCATCTGGTTGGTCACAGTGAGAACAGGATGCTGGACTAGATAGGCCACTGGGCTGATCCAGTCAGCTCTCCTTATGTTCTAATTCTTGCCCCCAAATTAACGTAATTTTTGCTCTATAAGACTCACCTTTTCCCTCCTAAAAAGTAAGGGGAAATGTGTGTGCATCTTATGGAGCGAATGCAGGCTGCACAGCTATCCCAGAAGCCAGAACAGCAAGAGGGATCACTGCTTTCACTGCACAGCGATCCCTCTTGCTGTTCTGACTTCTGGGATTCAGAATATTTTTTTTTTCTTGTTTTCCTCCTCCAAAAACTAGGTGCATCTTGTGGTCTGGTGTGTCTTATAGAGCGAAAAATACAGTAGTTCATAAATAGGGGGAAGAGGGGAGGAGAGTGTGCGAATTTAACTCCAATGATGAGTGATCAAGAGCAATCTCCTTCTAGAGCAACCTTCCATACTTTAAAACAAAATAGAAAAAATCCTTCTAGCAACTTAGGGGGTGCTACTGGAAGGAATTTTTTTTATTTTGTTTCGACTACGGCAGACCAACACAGCTACCTACCTCTAGCTACTTCCATACTTTGTTAGACTAAAACTTTCATCATTCCCAGCCAACATGGTCAAAGACCAGGGGTGATAGGTGTAGTCCCCGAAATCCTGGAGGGTACCAGGTTGGGTAAGCCTGTTGTGGGCTCTGCTGGTTCCTGATGGAGACCAAGACAGTATTTAGGTAAAGGTAAACAGACCCCATTAGGTTCAGTCGCGGACAACTCTGGGGTTGCGGCGCTCATCTTGCTTTATTGGCCAAGGAAGCCGGAGTACAGTTTCCGGGTCATGTGGCCAGCATGACTAAGCTGCTTCTGGTGCATCAGAGCAGTGCATGGAAATGCCATTTACCTTCCCGCCAGAGCGGTACCTATTGATCTACTTGAACTTTTGACGTGCTTTTCAAACTGCTAGGTTGGCAGAAGCAGGGACTGAGCAACGGGAGCTCACCCTGTCGTTGGGATTCAAACCGCCAACCTTCTGATCGGCAAGTCCTAGGCTCTGTGGTTTAACCCACAGTGCCACCCGCGTCCCTTAAGACACTATTTAATTTCTTTAAAATAGAATATTAAAAAAAACACACACAGTTTAAGTAGCTTTTAGAAAAGCCAATATTTCCTAGTCCACATGCCCTGGTTATTGTTGTACAGATTCCTGAGATAATGTTCACAATTGAGGTTTTATATAGCACCATTGATATGTGCAAATTGTCTTGCAACATAGAAGAAGGCGGATCCATCCCTGTCCCAAGAGGATTAGCATCAAACATTTGACAGAGGAAATGGAGGAAGCCGAAGGTCTGGGCAAAGAGGGAGAGTTTGTGTTTATTTCAGTGTGTGTACTCAGTGCTACTTACAGTGGAATATTGGGGCTAAGGGATTATGCCCAGGGCTTCAAGGAAAATGTGGGTTTTTCTAGAAGCATAAAAATGGTAACATGGAGGCAGGCTTTTTCACTGGTAGTTCCCGTGTCATGGAATGCCCTCCCTGGTGAAAAATGAGAGGTGCCATCAGTACTGGCATTCTGCTGGCTCCTGAAAACACACCTGTTTAGGCAGACATTTCCCTGAATGCAAGCTTCCTGATCTAATTGCTTTAATAGCTCTTTTAATTGTTTTGATTTTAATGCACATTTTAATTATGGATGTTTTCAATGTTTTGATGGAATTTTCTAACCGCTTATTTTAATTATATGTAGATACTTCATAGTCGTTTTTATATTTGGAAGCTGTTATGGCACGTGAGGGGTATATATGATATTTCTGTAGTGACCAGAACGTTGGCCTTTTGATCCATCTAGCCCAAACCCTACTCAATCTAAGAAACCCAGAATTGGAACATCGCCTTCAGATGGCTGCTAGCCTGTGCTTGCAGATTCCCCAGGAGGGAAATCCCACCAACCATCCAGGTAATTGGCCCACCATCTTACCATTGAGAGCAACATTCCTCAACCTGGTGTCCACCAGGGGTTTTGGAACACAGCTCCTACCAGCTCCAGCTAAGCAGGGGAAAGCTGATCAAGAGGTTTCTCCTAACGTTCAGCCAAAATCCACCTTCCTACAATGTAAGCCTGCCAGACCTAAGTCGTCCTGTCCTCTGTGGCAGTTGAGGACACATCTGTGACCTTATCCGAAGAGTTCTCTTTAAGTAGGGTCTTGAAGGAACTCAGGTCCCACCTGCACTACACTTATTAAGCAGTATCTTACCACTTAGACAGACATGTCTTCCCCCAAAGAATCCTTAATCCAGGCATAGGCAAACTCAGCCATCCAAATGTTTTGGGACTACAGCTCCCATCATCCCTGACCACTGGCCCTGTTAGCTAGGGATGATGGGAGTTCTAGTCCCAAAACATCTGGACGGCCGAGTTTGCCTATGCCTGCCTTAGTCCCTTCACTAAGTTGCAGTTTTCAATCCACCTTTCTTGGAACTGTAGCTCTGTGAAGGGAACAGGGGTCTCCTAACAATCTTCAGCCCTCTTAAACGTCATTTCCCAGGATTCTTTGGGAGAAAGCCTTGGCTATTGAACGTGGTATGATGCTGCTTTAAATGTATAGTGCAGCTGGGCCCTAAGACAGGCCTAATCCTTTAAAAAAGGAACAGACGTGTTTGTAGGGTATGGAGCTATAAGCTTTTATGACGATCCTTCGAATGGAATCTGAATGTTCCAGGGTAGTGTATCACTGAATAACTGGTGCTGGTGAGAAACAAGTTGCCAAGGTCCATGCTTTGCTCACGAACTTCCCAGGAGCATCTAACTGGTCCCTACTGGGAACTGATTACCAGAATTGATAGACAACTTTTGGTCTGGTCCACCAAGTCTCTTTTTATGGGTCGGAATAAGCAGAAAATGAATTGATTATGCCACACAGAAATAACAGCCGCATTAGTAATGCCAACTATTTATTTATCTTTAACTGGCCTAACTTATTTTTTCCATAAAAATGCATGAAGTGTGGTTCAGTCTAAACATTTTTTAACACCTCTTTCAGAAACTGCAACTTACCCATTATAATTCAAAGGCCATTTCTCAGAAATGCATTCAGCATTTGTGTCTAATCATGTGACAATCCAAAGTCTGTTTAATCAGAACTAAGAGGACTGGATCCTTGACAAGCTGGCTGTGGGAAGTTTAACTGCTCAATCCTTTATGTGTCTACTCAGGAGTAAGACTCATTGAACTCAATGGGTCTTACTCTGGGTAACTGGGTATAGTATTGCAGCCTAAAGGTGTATCAGGCAAAATTACTAGTTATTATGAGGCATTCATCCATCAATAATGGCTACTTTTGTTGTTGTTGTTTAGTCGTGTCTGACTCTTCGTGACCCCCTGGACCAGAGCATGCCAGGAACTTCTGTCTTCCACTGCCTCCCGCAGTTTGGTCAAACTCATGCTGGTAGCTTTGAGAACACTATCCAACCATCTCGTCTTCTGTCGTCCCCTTCTCCTTGTGCCCTCCATCTTTCCCAACACCAGGGTCTTTTCCAGGGAGTCTTGTCTTCTCATGAGGTGGCCAAAGTCTTGGAGCCTCAGCTTCACGATCTGTCCTTCCAGTGAGCACTCAGGGCTGATTTCCTTAAGAATGGATACGTTTGATCTTCTTGCAGTCCATGGGACTCTCAAGAGTCTCCTCCAGCACCATAATTCAAAAGCATCAATTCTTCGGCGATCAGCCTTCTTTATGGTCCAGCTTTCACTTCCATACATCACTACTGGGAAAATGGCTGCTACATATAACCAAATTGTCCCTATTTTCTAGGGACAGTCCACTTTCTTTTATGAAAGTTTCCCCTCCCTCATGAGTGTCAGTGGGGTGTAGTGGTTAGAGGTTTGGACTAGGACCTGGGAGACCAGGGTTATAATCCAGATGTTCTTGACCAGCAGCTCCCATCATCCCTGACCATTGGCCGAGCTGGCTGGGGCTGATGGGAGTTAGAGGCAAACCATGGTATAAGAGGGCTTTACATGTATATGTGATGTGACCTTGGTTACGTGCCCCCCAGCAATAGCGATGCTAAGCTAGCAATGGTCTAGCACAGTCTTTCTCAACCTGGTGTCCTCCTGATGTTTTGGAATACAAATCAGCTGGGCTTTCTCCAGTCCCAGCATCAGAATGGTCGTTTTAGCCAGAGCTGATGGCAGCTATACAGTGGTACCTCAGGTTAAGAACTTAATTCGTTCTGGAGGTTTGTTCTTAACCTGAAACTGTTCTTAACCTGAGGTACCACTTTAGCTAATGCCTCCTTCTGCCACCATGCCACCGCTGCGTGGTTTCTGTTCTCATCCTGAAGCAAAGTTCTCAACCTGAGGCACTATTTCTGGGTTAGCGGAGTCTGTAAGCTGAAGCATCTGTAACCTGAAGCGTCTGTAACCCGAGGTACCACTGTAGTCCAAAACATCTGGAGGTTGAGCAAGGCTGTTGCACCAGTGCTTTGGTGAGATTTGAGCACATTCACCTGACTGTGGATCCATTCTAATGACAAATTAATTACCCTGCAGAAAACCCACTGTAGTAGATGGATGAGGCAGGCTGTTGATTTGGTGGAACAAAGTAGTGTTTACCGAGCAGGGGGAAATGTTCTCCTCCCAGCCCCTTTTGTTTCCCGGGATGTGGAAGGAATATAAAGAGCTGTTTTTCACTCACTTTGGTTTCTCTCCCCTCTCACAGGAGGAGGGCTTGAGGCACAAGGAAGGCAGTGATGCAAGCAAGTCAAAAGGTGGTATATTCCCTTCCCAGTCTAAAACAGCTCTGACTTTTTGACCTAGATGTCTAAACCCTCCTTATACACACAAAAGCCTCAAACTAAAATGTTAGGGTCAAACCAAAGCCGATAAAAGGCATGGCAGCTCATGTCAGATGGATCAGATTCAAAAGAGGAGAGGACTTCTGCCCCTTTAGTTATTGTGTAGGGCAGGGGATTCCATCAAGTATGGCTCATCATGCAAGCTGAATCACATTTCCAACACTTTATTAAATGTACAGGAGCCCCTCTCCTCTTTTGCCACTGGCCACTTGCAGCTATTTTTATATTTAGATCAGGCTTCCTCAACCTCGGTCCTCCAGGTGTTTTTGACCTACACCTCCCATGATCCCTAGCTAGCAGGACTAGTGGTCAGGGATGATGGGAATTGTAGTCTCAAAACATCTGGAGGGCCAGGCTGAGGAAGCCTGATTTAGATCATGCCTCTGCATTTGTTTAAGGAACGTTGTAAAGCCCAGTGCTTACTTTTCAATTGGGCATCTCTTGAGCAGGATGCATGGGGCTGCAGAGAAAACTAAAGAGAGTTGCCACCTTTTCAGTGAGACTCATAGAATCATAGAACTGTAGAGTTGAAAGGGACCCAAGAGTTATCTAGTCCAACTCCTTCCCTGCTCCCAGCCTCTGTCTTCCCCATCTATAAAATGGGTGTAATACTACTTATCTCAATTTTACATTTGTCTGGTTATTTAACCTAGGAAATGGGGTAGTATCGGGGCCTCGGCATGCACATGACTGAATCCTACACAGAAAATAGTGACAGTCTGGAAGTGCCCAGAGATGAATAATGCAGAAGAAAAGGTGCTACTAGGAGATGAAGCAGTTGCAGGGTGGGTCAGTTTATAGAGCACTGTAGACTTTCTCCTCCAGAAAGTCTAGGCTGACTTCCTCTGCTCCATTCCTGAGTCACTGAATGTTTAGATATAGGAGTGTTTGTGCCTATGTGAATCAATTCAGTAGAGACGTTCTTGATGCTCTCCTAACCTCTTCTCAGCACAGATTCATTTATCATCCCACTCAGATCTCTGCATTTGCTGTATCTTGCTGGAACATCTCCTCTATCTCTTATAGGAAGCCACCTTATATTGAGTCAGACCATTGGTCCATCTAGCTCAGTGTTGTCTACACAGATGGTGAGGTTCTCCTACCAGGAGATGCTAGGGATTGAATCTGGGACCTTCTGCATGCAATGAAGCTGCGATGCAGACATTTGAGTGATGACCCTTCCCAATATTTCCTTGCCAAGAAATCTTCCTTCTCCTCAAGGACCAGTTCTCCAGGAGAGACCTTCTTTCATAACCTTGCCTTCATGTAACTCCCATCTCTGGTGTCCATAAGCTCTCTTGATTCTCATCACCACAATTCTCATCACTATTTTATTTGTATTCCACCTTTCCATACCTAAAATCATGCTCAAGGTGGCTTACAACATGTCAAGATTTGAGGAAAGACCTTAAGTGGTATGCAGAGGGAAAGCTCACATAGGAAGAGGCTCTGTGAAGGAGAGCTCCATTGAGATCTTCATGGTTCTTGCAGAAATCTGCAGCTGTCCTGGGGATGGTGGGAGTTCTTTCCCATGGGTACCACTTCAGGGAACTCCATGCACTCCACTGCAATCTCTAATGTTCCATGGGACATTTTGGTTCTGCAGTCCCATTGTATCTAGCACAGCCTATGCATTTCCTGGGATGCCAGGACAGGATCTGGCCTTCCCGGTTTTATTTTTTTTATTTTTTAAAAAAAATTCTCTTCCACCCTCAAACACTGATCCCAAGGTGGCTCACAACAATGCAAGTGTACTTTTAACAAAAACAACATGTACAAAATACCTCAAAATTAAGCATGAACCAGCCAATCTCTGTGAACATCAGGAAAAGTCCCTGGCTTTCATCCCAGAACCCCTAACTATGCTGGAATTTGCTTCAGCGCGAGCCTTTGCAAGATTAACTAGTGTTCTTCACAGCTCTCTAGGAGATCTGCTGAACTTTCTCCCCCACCCTCTGGCTTTAAGACTGGGCTTTGTTTCGCTTGAAAATAGCT
Source organism: Podarcis cretensis (assembly GCF_951804945.1). Classification (NCBI taxonomy): domain Eukaryota; kingdom Metazoa; phylum Chordata; class Lepidosauria; order Squamata; family Lacertidae; genus Podarcis; species Podarcis cretensis. Next base: position 89,624,877 of record NC_137176.1, read on the forward strand.
TACCAATTAAGTAGAAAACTCTGACATTGTAGCAATAGGAGCTGGCGACAATCTAAAGTTTTTATATACAGAGGCATGTGGGCATGCGACACAGTCCTGATCCCTGATTGGACAAGGCCCCATGATTGGCTGCTGATGCTGTGAACAAGGGCATTTCAGTTGGCTGGGTCTACGGTGGGGGTCTTGTTGGGTTAACATGTTCATCTATATGCTAAGTCTCCCGGGCTTGTGGAGTGATGGACTTGAGACACCTGCTGGCAGACAGGTGTGTTTGTGGATATATATCCTGCAACGTTGCCTGGCAGGGCTTTACCCCAGCACAGTTTTCACCAACCTGGAGACCTCCAGAAGTTTTGGACTACAACTCCCATCAACCCCAGGCAGCATGTCTGGGGCTGTTGGGTCTTGTAGCGAAACCATTTGGAGGAGCACCCAGTTGGTGAAAACTTCCCTCGAGTCTTTGTAACATTGCTGTTGTTTAGTCGTTTAGTTGTGTCCGACTCTTCGGGGACCCCTGGACCAGAGCACACCAGGCCCTCCTGTCTTCCACTGCCTCCCGCAGCTTGGTCAAACTCATGCTGGTAGCTTCGAGAACACTGTCCAACCATCTCATCCTCTGTTGTCCCCTTCTCCTTGTGCCCTCCATCTTTCCCAACATCAGGGTCTTTTCCAGGGAGTCTTCTCTTCTTATGAGGTGGCCAAAGTCTTGGAGCCTCAGCTTCAGGATCTGTCCTTCCAGTGAGCACTCAGGGCTGATTTCCTTAAGAATGGATAGGTTTGATCTTCTTACATACGCCACCCTTATGACAGATGACACAGATTTGTAGAGAAATGTCTCTTCCCCCAGAGAAAATGGGGGGAGTGAAATTTCCAGCACACATGCTAACAATAAATTAAGTTTCTTTCTGTGCTCACTTCAGCTTCATTTCCGAAGCCTGAAAATTGCTTTACAGCCAGTCCAAAAGTGAGGATTTTGTATTATTTTGATTATACTGAGATAATCTTTCCTGATTCTTAAAGGAACCCACTTTAAGGGAGGGAGGGAAATGACAGTAGTTTAACTCAGAGGGCTGCCTGATTGGGCACTTCATCTCACAAAGACACACATCAGCGCTTCCTTTATGAAAATTTAAATTGGCTACCTCAGTGGGAGAAAATGAAAGATCCTTTTCTTCTTCTTCAAGTGTATGTTTTCCCTTTTCCCTTTTCCTCCCTCTGTGTTGTTATCGGAATTATACCAGAGGGAGGCTATTTTACCCTCCCTGCTGGTGCCTTTTGAAATCTCCCCCTCCCCTCACTTCCTCCGGCTTTGATCAGAAAATGACCGGATGACTGCAAATATGTCTTACTCCATGGAGGCAGCACAGGGAGTAGAGAAAAGGCAGGGCTTTGTGGGATGTCTTCGCCAGGAGATAAGGAAAGGAAAGGCACCCTCGGAGTCTGGCTCACAAATTTACAAGCCTTCCCAGAAATAACTTGCACCCACAGTTAGCATGAGGGGTAGCACACAGAGTCAACACTACTGTGGCTCAGACATGGGGCTGTAGGAACCCATTCCCAAATGCCGCTAGCTGGCATTTGGGCATGAAAAGGGGCAGTGTTGCTGGCTATCTGTTTGCGGAGAAAACTCTGCGCTCTGACCGCCAGTGCAGATCAGGTTGCCATAAAGAACTGGATGGTGATTTCAGTGAAAAGCAACGGCTTAGTATAAAAGAAATTGTGGGAGGGACGTTCTACTCATAATTCTATGATGCTCACTGCGGCACATTAGAAACTATGGATACCACAGAAATGATGTGATGTTCCTGGAATCCCTCCTCCCCTCCTTTTTTCATTATTCTACATAACTGATCACATTACAAAGATTATGGGCAATATATATAGAAATGGAAGTGAATTTATCTGGAAGGAAAACAAAGGTTGTGGGGATGGAACGGTGCCTTATTTGCAATTAAGGTGGTCACTGATGGTTATTTCTCCCCACCCCCCACCCCCGAGATATTAGCAGCTCCTTGCGCCTAGCGCTGAAGTCCTCTTTACACCAGCATTGGAGCAGAAGATCTTCTGAGAAGGGGTTTTCACAGGTCTACCTCAAACTTGCAGTGGAATTCAGGAATCAATATGTGTGTGAGAGCTTTTATTCCCCAGGCTTAACGTTCAGACTATCAGATCAGGCCCACAGCAATCATTTAAAGCACACTTAGGTTCCATAGTTGCCCCTAGTGAATCCTGGGTATTGTGCTTTACCCCTCACAGAGCTAGAGTTCTCAGCACCCTCAACTAAATGCTGATTACTTGATACTTTGGGAGAAGCCATGCGCTTTAAATGTGTGGTGTGGATGTGAATTGGAGCAAACAAGAACCTTACCCAAGCAAGCATTGCTGTACCTTGGAGCAAGAAGCCATTGTTTAAATACCATCTCGCTGACCAATAAATTTCTCCTACAACTTCCGGCAGAAGATGCTCAGGTTTGTGATTTTAGACATGCACCAGGGTGAGGATAGTCCAGTCCTGAGGAGCAGTGGAGGAGACAGTGCCCTTGTCTGCAGATTTGAAATAGTATTGCAATTTGGCAACACCTTAGAACTGTGGTCAGACAGGAGCATCAATGCCCCAAGAAGATAAGGACCGGAAACCTAAAATGTGTGTCCAGCAACCCTCCCTGTCTCTCCCAATGCTTGTTTCAACCTTACACTGGACTGCAATTGTATACAGCAGTTGAATAAGGGTTATGTGAATGTGCACATTATTGATTTTACCTCCAAGATTAGGATGTTTAAAGCCCTTGGGATTCTTTCTGACCTAGCCGGCTGCAGAGGTAGGCAGTTTGGTGCCCTCCAGATGTTCAGAACTGTAAGTGACATCATTCCTGACCATTGTCTATGATGGCTAGGGAAGGGCAAATATGGCAATTTTTGTTTCTCTCCATCTCTCACCCCTCCCCCCGAAATAAATTCAGTTGTCCACATTTCCACATCAGTTTGAAAATTTTCCATAAAAATACGTCAGCATTTTAGTGCAAATTTCTCTCAACTTATGCAATTTTGCCAAATACAATTTTTCCTGATGCAATTCATTTTTTTAAAAAAAACACATTACATTTCACCGACCTGTGCATTTATATGCACACTTTACTTAGTGTGCATGCATTTCTGTATACATAGCTTGGTTGGAGAACAGCAATGCAGAACTCAGAGCAGTGCAAATGTCAAAAGATGTCTATGCTTTGGTTCATTGTATTGTTTCAAGAAGAAGGTAAATGTGCCTGTACATAAAAACTGAATCAGATTTCTCCCCTATCCTTAATGTTGACCAATATAGAGAGAGTGTGGTCTGGGGAGAGTCCTGAGGGACAGATAGAATAACTACGAGGGACACAGAGCCAGTGTGGTGTAGTGGTTAAGAGAGGTAGACTCGTAATCTGGTGAACCAGGTTTGCATCTCTGCTCCTCCACATGCAGCTGCTGGGTGACCTTGGGCCAGTCGTACTTCTTTGAAGTCTCTCAGCCCCACTCACTTCACAGAGTGTTTGTTGTGGGGGAGGAAGGGAAAGGAGATTGTTAGCTGCTTTGAGACTCCTTCGGGTAGTGATAAAGTGGAATATCACATCCAAACTCTTCTTCTTCTTCTTCAGCCTGGGGTTCCTCATCACTGCTCCAGAGCATCCACCAAATAAAAAAATGTAATAGAAGCTGCGGCTGGCCAGATGAGTAGGTGTTAATGAGTGCACGGGTTCACTGTGGTTTCCTTACCATAATGTTTTGGTGCACTGTTAGCTTCAGCTGCTGCAGCGGCCACAGTGAGATGAACTCGCCTGCACATTGGCAGCCAAGCTCTGAGGCATGTCTCTGCTGCCTGGCAGAACATTCAGCGCATCCATCAAAATGCCTGCAGCTTCCACTTCAAAGCAGGTGGACTGGTCACAAATATCCAGTGGAGACAGTGAAAGATGTCGAAGCTGGAAATGAAGCGGGCCGTGATGCAAAGCATCTCGGTTTCTCTCTGAGGTTGTTCAGTGCAGCCGTGCTGGTTGTGACCAAGGGTGTACCCGGTCCAGAAGAGATGCAGCCCCAGTAACATGTTTCAAAAAGTGACCAGCTGGATGCAGTAAATGCTTCTGAATACCAGTTGCTAGAAAACAGAGGAGGACAGAGTGCTCTTTTTTTAAAAAAAAAATTGCATTTTCAAAAACAGGATCAGAGAGCATATTTAACCCTCCCTGCTAAGCTATATATTTGTTTATACTGGTTCTTAAAATATTCAGCTAACATTATCCATTCCTACTTATATTCCTTATCTTCATTTTCTCTTATCCTGTTCATCAGACCAGCCAGTTCAGCACATTCAAACATTTTGCACAGCCATTCTTCCTTTCTGGGTACTATCCTTGTTCTCCACTTTTGTGCCAATATGGTTCTAGCTGTGGCGGTGGCATATAGTAATAAACTCTTTTGTTTTTTTTGGGACTTCCATTGTTACCATCCCCAAGAGGAATATCTCAAGCGTTTTGGGGAAAGTTTAAGTATCTTTTAAAATTCATTATATACAATAATAATAATTTATTATTTGTACCCCACCCATCTGGCTGGGTCTCCCCAGCCACTCTGGGCAGCTTCCAACAAAGATTAAAAATACATTAAAATGTCACACATTAAAAACTTCCCTGAACAGGGCTGCCTTCAGATGTCTTCTGAATGTCAGGTAGTTATTTATCTCTTTGACATCTGATGGGAGGGCGTTCCACAGGGTGGGCGCCACTACCGAGAAGGCCCTCTGCCTGGTTCCCTGTAACCTCACTTCTCACAGTGAGGGAACCTCCAGAAGGCCCTTGGAGCTGGACCTCAGTGTCTGGGCAGAAATACGCCTCAGAACCTGCTATGTTCGTGGAGACATGGGCCCCCTCTGGCTCTGGCTCTGGCTCTGGGTCCTGCTGCTCTGGTTCCTGTGCACTGACCCCCATCCCCCCGCCATCTTCCATTGCTCTGTGAAAACTTTCTACACCAACCTCTCCTTCTCCATCCCCATTCCTAGCTTGCCCCAGTGTGTCCCAGTCACGGCTACACCCCTCACTGGGATTCTCTTCTTACTCCCTGATGTCTTGCCAGTTTGTGACATCAGGTCACCTAGCCAACTTTAAGCTGAAGGAGTAAATCCACTAGGACAGAATCCTTGGTAGATTGACCATCCAGCCACTGCTTAATAAGCTCTAATAGAGGAGATTCCACCACTTCTCAAGATATCAGATACAGGTCCTTTTCACTCCCTGCTACCTGAACTTTTCAACACCCAAGCCAGGGATTCAGTTGAGGAGCTTCTGAGTGCAAAGGACTCTCGTACCTATGGGACCGCCTCTCCTGGTATGTCCCATGGAGGACCTCACGGTCTTCAAATAAAAACATCTTGGAGGTCCTGGGCCACAGGGAGGTTAGGCTGGCCTCAACCAGAGCCAGGGCTTTTTTGGTTGTGGCCCTGATCTGGTGGAACGCTCTGTCACAAGAGACTAGGGCCCTGCAGGACTTGACATCTTTCCACAGGGCCTGCAAGACAGAGCTGTTCCACCAGGCCTTTGGACAAGGCACAGTCTGACCCCCTCCTTCTGTAATCCTCACAGAACTCTAGCCCAATGGTGGCCATTAATTTGATTCTGAATTGACTTTAGAATGAATTGATTTTAGAATGTATTTCAATTAATAGACTGTGATTTTATGTAAACTGTGTTACTTTTACTGTTGTTAGCTGCTCTGAGCCCAGCTTCGGCTGGGGAGGGCAGGATATAAATAAAATTTTATTATTATTTATTATTATTCTTAAAGCATGAACTGTATAATGCAATGCACTCTACGTGGGGCTACCTTTGAAGGTGACTCGGAAACTACAACTAATCCAGAATGCGGCAGCTAGACTGGTGACTGGGAGCGGCCGCCGAGACCATATAACACCAGTCTTGAAAGACCTACATTGGCTCCCAGTACGTTTCCGAGCACAATTCAAAGTGTTGGTGCTGACCTTTAAAGCCCTAAACGGCCTCGGTCCAGTATACCTGAAGGAGCGTCTCCACCCCCATCATTCTGCCCGGACGCTGAGGTCTAGCGCCGAGGGCCTTCTGGCGGTTCCCTCACTGTGAGAAGTAAAGCTACAGGGAACCAGGCAGAGGGCCTTCTCGGTAGTGGCGCCCGCCCTGTGGAACGCCCTTCCAGCAGATGTCAAAGCGATAAACAACTACCTGACATTCAGAAGACATCTTAAGGCAGCCCTGTTCAGGGAAGTTTTTAACATGTGACATTTTAGTGTATTTTTGGTTTCTGTGGAAGCCGCCCAGAGTGGCTGGGGAGGCCCAGCCAGATGGGCGGGGTATAAATAATAAATTATTATTATTATTATTATTATTATTATTATTATTATTATTATTACTTTAACCCTTATAACAACCCTGCGTAAAGTAGGCTAGCATTGTCATCCCCATATTGCAGAAGTGAGGTTGAGATGGAGTGACCCTCCTAAGGGCACTAAGTGAGGTCATGGCAGAGACATGATTCCTGATTTGCTAGCTCACTCTCTTAGCTGCCCCGGCTCTTAGTTATTATGATTGATTTCCATCTGGATTGTTAAGAAATGATTTATTCTTTATGAAATCATGCTCCTTAAAAAAAAAAAATGTTTTTAGCAAACCAGATTGCATGTGTACTATGTTTGAAAAGGAATTTCTAAATAGAGCACAACAGGGGAAATAATTTAAGCATAATAAAGCATATGAAATGCAACATTGTTAAGAGTGTTATCTTGATTGATGGCTTGTTTAAGCCATAGCCGTAAGAAGTGAAATGATGAGTGAATAGTGATGGGCATTTTTCTAAATGGTAACTTAACCAGGGCAAACGTTTAACAACTTTGAGAGCTGTTTGTTTCTGGATTGCCCTGCCAAGTGATGAGGAGAAGATTACTGCACTTGAAAAGGAATTGTTGTTGGCATCTACCAGTCTCAAGAGACAATGGAGTGCACCTCTGGGGGTGAAGTCAAACTGCTGGAGGATCACAGCACCTGCTGTGGCTGCAGAGACCAGAAACTCATAGCTGCTGCTTTCCTTTGTTAGCAGCACTGAAGTGACCTCTCTGGGATGCAAGCCCAGAAAGTGTGTATGGAGGAGGTTTTGGGCTGCCCAGATGACAAGACCTCCCTCTTGGGCTCACTGATGTGGTGCAAAGGAAGAAGAAGAAGAAGAAGAAGAAGAAGAAGAAGAAGAAGAAGAAGAAGAAGAAGAGGAGGAGTTTGGATTTGATATCCCGCCTTTCACTCCCTTTAAGGAGTCTCAAAGCGGCTAACATTCTCCTTTCCCTTCCTCTCCCACAACAAACACTCTGTGAGGTGAGTGGGGCTGAGAGACTTCAAAGAAGTGTGACTGGCCCAAGGTCACCCAGCAGCTGCATGTGGAGGAGTGGAGACGCGAACCTGGTTTCCCAGATTACGAGACTACCGCTCTTAACCACTACACCACACTGGCTCTCCAGCTGGTGAACAGTACATTTGGCACCAGCTTGGCTGCAGGAATTGCCGGACGGAGGCCATCCAGGGTTCCACCCCACCCCCCCAGCTGGAGTGTACTGGAGTGAAGTTCTGGCACTTCTCAGGTGGGCACCATTGCAGGCTGGTACTCCCCCTGCCCACTTCTTGCCTTTATGTACTTTTGAGAGGCCCAAAACAAACATTTCAACACAAACCAGAAGCTAGCCAGAGTGTCTGAATCTACACTTTTTTTCAGAGTATGACTCCACCTAGCTCCTAGCTAGGGACGCGAGTGGCGCTGTGGTCTAAACCACAGAGCCTAGGACTTGCCGATCAGAAGGTCGGCGGTTTGAATCCCCACGACGGGGTGAGCTCGCTCCCTGCTCCTGCCAACCTAGCAGTCAAAGCACGTCAAAGTGCAAGTAGATAAATAGGTACCGCTCCAGTGGGAAGGTAAACAGCGTTTCCGTACGCTGCTCTGGTTTGCCAGAAGCGGCTTAGTCATGCTGGCCACATGACCCGGAAGCTGTACGCTGGCTCCCTCGGCCAGTAAAGCGGGATGAGCGCCGCAACCCCAGAGTTGTCCCTGACTGGACCTAATGGTCAGGGATCCCTTTACCTTTACCTTTACCTAGCTCCTAGCTGCTCCTAGCCATGATTGGTCAAGCTATGGGGCAGTGCTAATGCATATTTCCTTTTCTTCAATCCTTCTCCCATGTAGCAGTGGTGGGCTTTAATCTTTCCAATCAGGCCTCTACTGTTGCATGTGTGCACATGTTCATGATCCTTCTGGGCTGCCCTAGCCAACTGCCTGAATCTAAGAGAATGAGGGAGGTGGGTGCATTATTTGACCCGACTCAGCAACAAAAATGATAAATCACCTGAGGCCAGTGCAGTTAAATCTTTCTTCAAGGAAACAATCCACAGGCCTGGTGATCTCAGCAGCACTTTCCATGAGGTCTTGTTCCAATGAAGTAGCCTGTCTCCACTATGCTTCTTGGCCACCCTCCATTCCAGCCTCTGCTTCAGTCTCAGAGTCAGAGTCTGAACTGCTCTCTGCCACAGCCTCCTCCTGTTCACTAAATCCTGTCACCTCTCCTGCTGCTAACACCTCTTCCTCATGGTTTGCTCCTTCTCCCTTTGACCACTCATCATCATCCCACCACCAGTGCCCTGGCTCTATGCCTTCTTACCCTAGGGGTTCCCTAGGGGGTTCCCCAAATGGTGCCTCCCACTGTTCCTCTTCACCCAGCCAGTCCATGACACAAACCCTTTAAGTACTCATAAATCACACAATGAAAAAATGCCCCACGTTCCCCCAATGAAGTCACACTTCTTTAGTTTAAAGGGACAGAGCAAGGTTAATTTACAGAAACTCATTATCTTTATAGCCTGTCCCCCTGATCCGGCTAATTCTATTCACCAGCACATTTTCACTGGCAGATCTAGTGCTCTGGATACACAAAAGCCTAATTCTCTTAGAGTGGAGCACGTTGGGGAATACACCAACCAATTCCAGCGGTGCAAGCCCAACCCCACAAAGACCCACCACAAGGTTTTGCAGACATCATTGTTTGCTCACTACGCAATTTACAACCAGAACAATGCCTCCCTCTCTACTGGGTAACTGGAAAATGAAGGACTTTGTTCCAATGCAATTCCAGCTCCAATGCAAATGGACCTGATCCTTGCCTCTTGAGTTAATCCCTGGATAGTAATGGAGTTATCCACTGGTTTTTACCAGATAATGGAGATATCCACTGGTTTTTACACCTTCTGAATGTTCTGATGCATTTTGAACTTGCTATTGATCTGAGAATTGCTTTCAGAAATGCATATTTTGAGAGAACTTGCTTTAACAAATGTACATTTAAAATAGCATTTTAATGCATATTTGCGGGTTTGCAGATTTGACCGTAGATTAATGACAAATGGGATGGAACAGACACATGAGAAAATGGGTGCAGACCAGAAATAGACTGATACGTTGAAGCCTAGCTGGCAATTTCTCTAACTCATAAGAATGCAGATGTTTCCTCCAGTTGCTTGGCAAGTGCAGAACCTGCTCCCCAGTCATCAATCTCTGGATGATTTGAATACAGCCAACTCCCTTAGGAGGTTAATGTTCCACCAGTGATTTTAAAGAAAGATCACTATTGGATAATTGTTAGGAGAGAACTTCATAATTCTATGAGCAACTCAACTCATTGAATGGAGTTCCCTCCCTTGGAGCAAATCCAGGGAAAGTTGGATTGTCATCTATATGGTTTGCAATACTGAACATCTTACACATGAAGATTTAACCAGGTGATTCCTTGAATTCATCCTATCGATGTCCAGATTCCCCCAAGCAGACCTGATTTGACACAGGACTCATCCACAGCTGTACTTCCTAGATCATCCTGCCAAGTGATATTGAGCATGTTAGCTTCCCCCAGATTTCTAATCAAGGTGCAGATGTGTCCAAATTATCCTCATGATGCAGCAGAAAGAGGACTTGGTTTCCTACTTGCAACATTCACGCCAGTTTTTGATAAATGATCCTTCTATATTCATCCCTTTCTACTGGGCTGAGGGCCAAACTAGGCATGACTTGGCCGGCCAGCCGCAATTATATTTTTCTCATGTCTAAAACGGTGCTTGAGCATTGCAGAGAGCTCTAATTCTTACACCTTACTGGCATTAGAGTAAGGGTACTTAACCATCCCAGTAGTGATGTATGGAAGTGAGAACTGGATCATAAAGAAGGCTGATCTCCAAAGAATTGATGCTTTTGAATTCTGGTGCTGGAGGAGACTCTTGAGAGTCCCATGGACTGCAAGAAGATCAAACCTTATCCATTCTGAAGGAAATCAGCCCTGAGTGCTCACTGGAAGGACAGATCCTGAAGCTGAGGCTCCAATACTTTGGCCACCTCATGAGAAGACAAGACTCCATGGAAAAGACCCTAATGTTGGGAAAGATGGAGGGCACAAGGAGAAGGGGACGACAGAGGACGAGATGGTTGGACAGTGTTCTTGAAGCTACCAGCATGAGTTTGACCAAACTGCGGGAGGCAGTGGAAGACAGGAGTGCCTAGCGTGCTCTGGTCCATTGGGTCACGAAGAGTCAGACACGACTAAACGACTAAACAACAACTTAACCATCCACCAAGCTAACTTCCCCATCTTCAAGCATTTTCCTCCTAGCCTGGTTTGCAAGTGGTCTTGGAACATAGTTTGGAGGCAATGGAGGCCCTTTCTGTTGGGAAGGGTCCGTAGTAGAGCTTTGCATGCAGAAAGTCCCCGGTTCAAACCCTGACATCTTCAGCTAAGGGACCAGACAGAAGGTAATGGGAGAATCCTCCACCTGAAAGCTTAGGAAGCTACTGACAGCTAAGTATGGACACTACTGGGCAAGATGGTGCACTATATAGTCTAATCCAGTGGTTCTCAAACTTTTTCAGGCCACCACTCCCTTGGTTCCCCAGTGCCCCCCTGCTCCACCCTATAAAAACTATTAATGACTATAACAGTCTCTGCATCAATTGCACATTTATTCAAAATGCGATTAAAACTTTTTAGTTTAATCAATTACACAAAATTGATGAACTTGCTCCAGGGATACCAACTTTTCAATGTTGGACAGTCATTTACACCTCCAGCAGCCCCCTGCCACCCTTTTGCCTCATAGGACGCCTCCCCCACACCCCAGTAATTCCTCCTTTTTCATATAATTATTTTTATTAATTTTCAATAAAAGTTGTCCATAACAAACATAACACATTCAACATTAAAAAGGGGTTCTTTCGAACCTCCAGACCTCCTTCCTTCCCTCTAATTCTGGATTTTATTCCTGCCTTTTTTACTGTAATCTATCTATTATATAATTATAGTATCCAAAATTCATTTTACCTTCCAAGTGTCATTGCATTCCTGCCAATGATTTCAACTGTTTATAGTGGTCTCTCAGATATATTAAAAAGTTATTCCAGTTTTTTAAGAATACTTGGTCTTCCTGGTTTTTGATCATTCCTGTCAGTTTTGCCATTTCTGCATATTCTGTTAGCTCGGTCTGCCACTTTTCTCTGGTCTTCTTTCCATCTCTTGGCTAAAAGCACCCCCCCCCCCAGGAATTCCACTGCCTTTCAGGCAGCAGTACCACCCACTTTGGAAATCAATGGTATTACCTGAAATACAGTGGTGCCCCGCAAGACAAATGCCTCGCAAGACGAAAAACCCGCTAGACGAAAGGGTTTTCCATTTTTCGATGCGCTTCGCAAGACGAATTTCCCTATGGGCTTGCTTAGCAAGACGAAAACGTCTTGCAAGTCTTGCAATTTTTTTCGCTTTCCCCCCCTTTTTCTAAGCCGCTAAACTGCTAAGCCGCTAATAGCGCTAATCTCCTAAGCCGCTAATAGGGTTGCTTCGCAAGACGAAGAAACCGCTAGACGAAGAGACTCGCGGAACGGATTATTTTTGTCTTGCGAGGCACCACTGTAAGGCAGCTTCATATCTTCCAATGACTCCAGGGACATAAGATGTGAATAAGACTGAGGTATGAAGGACAATCCTTTGCCCCCTCCATAACATCTACTGAGTCACCAGGCCCTGTGACACTATCTATGGCTCCCTCCAGACTCATGTGTGTACGTGTGGGGTGGGTTGTATGCGCATTCTGAAACAGGTCATTGATGCAATAATATTGCATTAGTGGTGGACCATCTGCACATCATTTTGCTTGATTAGTTGCTATGCGATGCTTTCCCAGTGTAACTGTGTTATTGCAGTCAGGGGGGGGCACTTGTGTGCAACAGAGCAACAATAGCGGGACACAGGTGTTGAGGAGCTCCAGCACACAGCATGTGCATGACATCATGCGTGCAATGCCGACACATGTGACGTCAGATGTGTTGCGCGTTGTGTGTCACAGCTTCGGTGGCCAGCTCCTCCAGAGTGCCCGGCCTCCTCCAGACAATGCAATATTGTGTGCACGCACACAACTTGGTGCCTCTGGTGGGACAACCTGATCTCCTGCCCAAACGTTTGCGGTACGAAGAGTTACAGGGTTTCAGCAGGAAGCTACAGGTCATGCACTGATTGGAAATGAAGCAGTATGTCTGCCCCCAAAACTTTGCAGGTTCAAACAGTATTGAAAGCAGGATTGCATCAATCTATCCCGATACCCTCATGAATGCAAAATAGAGAAGGACCTCTGCTGTGGCTGTATGGCTCCCCACTGACAAAACACCCTTATGAGTAGATTGCATAAACTTCTACCCCTGTGTATTCTACAGCTCTCCATGAGTTTTTGTTCACTGCTATCGCCACCATTAAACTCTGCACATAAAATTTGTAGCTGGTAATTATGGGTTTGCTGTTTATGGACCTTCCAAGGTGAGGAGAAGAAACAATGGCTAGTCAAAGCTGCGATAGAAATCAGAGGCCCAGTACAATAAAGCAAGTTTTATAAATAGAGCCACACACTCCTTCTTTGAGAGTGCCCACTGCTCCGTCAGAGTGTGTTCTGTCTTTGGGGAGTGTGCTATCATGTTTGTGCAAGTCAGACAGAGAGAGAGAGAGAGAGATGGGCTACAGTTGCTACCAAGTAAAATCCCCTCCCATATTGAAGTGATTCTACCCATTAGGAAGACCTTCTGTAAGGGGGCATCTCCCTTGGGCTAGGGCTCCCTGAGAAGCTGGCTGTGGCCTTGGATGGGAACCTTAGATGGTGGCTGAAGCTCAGATCCATCATGCATTGCTGCCCTCCCTCTGATTTTATGACAAGTTGATCTCTGAGTTAACATTGGGTAATGGGCTGGGATTATTGTTATTGCTTTATTGTAGAAGAAGAGAAGAAGACGAGTTTGGATTTGATATCCTGCTTTATCACTACCCAAAGGAGTCTCAAAGCGGCTAACATTCTCCTTTCCCTTCCTCCCCCACAACAAACACTCTGTGAGGTGAGTGGGGCTGAGAGACTTCAGAGAAGTGTGACTAGCCCAAGGTCACCCAGCAGCTGTATGTGGAGGAGCGGGGAAGTGAACCCGGTTCACCAGATTACGAGTCTACCACTCTTAACCACTACACCACACTGGAGAGTGTAGTGGTTCAAGTGATGGAAAGGGATGAGGGTCTAAATCAGCACTCAGCATGAAACTCATGGGTGACCTTGGGCCAGTCCCTGCCTCTCAGCCTAGCCTACCTCACAGGGTTGCTGTGAGGTTTAACAAGGATGGGGACAACCATGTGAACTCCTTAGAGGAAAAAAGAGAGGGGGGTATGAATGCAGTAAGTAAATAACTCTAAATATATAAGTGCTAGGAAGCCAAGCCTGGCAGCAGTTTCTGCAGAAGACAGAGGTTCAATTGAGGATACACAGATAAGCTTCTGCTCCCCCACTCGCCCACCTCCAATTGCCTTCATCACATCCAAAGATGGGAGAGAGGTGGGGAGAGAGAGGCAGAGAGACACAGAAAGAATAGCGTCTCAGCTATGGCTCCACTTCCAACTAAGCCAAAGGCCTGCTCTTTTTCTGACGGTTCCCCCTTCCAGACAAGAAATGGTGAGAGATGCCATTGCTTGACTGACTGGCATGCAAAACACCCAGCACACTGCCAGCGCAAACGACTCAACCCAAAGAGGTTAAGGAGAAGAACACAAGAGCCCGCTTGTTCCTGGTTTCTTTCAGGGGTGTTTGAAATTCAGCAGTGACTGGTGCTGGAGAACGGCTCCTAACAGCGGCACTTTCTCAGTCGGTCCCCATGAATAGGGAAAGGGGAATGAAAAATTAGAAGCAAGCTCAAGAGAGAGAGAGAGAGAGAGACCTCATTCCCCTTACAGGCATGGCCTGTTGGGGAGGGCACTTTGCATGCTTTCCAAGGAAAGCTGTTGTAAGGCTTTCCAACCCTGATGTTGGAGAAAGGCTCCAGGTCTGAAGTGAGACCATTGCATGAGGTCTCAGTGGCACCATAGTCAAAACAAAATAAAAAAATTCCTTCTAGTAGCACCTTAAAGACCAACTAAGTTAGTTCTTGGTATGAGCTTTCGTGTGCATGCACACTTCTTCAAGTGTCTTTAAGGTGCTACTAGAAGAAATTTTTTTATTTTGTTTTGACTATTGCAGACCAACACAGCTACCTATCTGTTAGTGGCACCATGTGAGGGGTTTATGCAGCTCTGCCAAGGATAAGAAAGGGGCAAGGGGAGTAGCTCAACTTACCCTAATGTCATGTTCCATTCAACAAAGTACAATGGTGGTGTCAGCTGCGTTCCATTGCTGACAGAGGGAGGAGAGTGTGGAGAGACAAGTGGGGGTAATTAGGCAGGAATGCGGAAAAGGGGCAGCCAATTTGCAGTAGAAGCCTGAGTGCCGAGAACAAGGAGAAGGGAGGGGGGAGTTCAAGGGAGAAGATGCAGACTGACAGCTGTAGTTCAGACTCAGAGCTACCAGGAATTGCCCATCCCCAGGTTTGTAGACTCACAAAGATTAATGAAAGGCGTGAACAGGAAAGGAAGCATAAGTGGGGCTTTAAAAGTGGGAGGAGGAAGGGGCATACCTCAGACTTGACAACAGCAAACTTGGAAGGCGACGCTGAGTGACTGAGCTCCAGAGTGATTTGTGTGTTTTGAGCAATAAAACCTGAGTTAATTGCTGCCAGCGTTGTCTTGCTTCTGTGGGAGAGACCCAACCATAACATGTAGGTTCTGGATCCAACAACTGAGTCCATATGCATTTCATTACAGTGGTACGTCGGGTTAAGAACTTAATTCATTCTGGAGGTCCGTTTTTAACCTGAAACTGTTCTTAACCTGAGGTACCACTTTAGCTGATGGGACCTCCTGCTGCTGCTGCTGTGTCACCGCCTGATTTCTGTTCTCATCCTGAAGCAAAGTTCTTAACCCGAGGTACTATTTCTGGGTTAGCAGAGTCTGTAACCTGAAGCGTCTATAACCCGAGGTACCACTGTATTCCCAGACCTACCTGGAGATTAAATCCAGGACCTTATGCTCTGCTACTGAACTATGACCCTTTCTCCATATTATGGAGGAACATATTTTGTTTTACTATAAGGGCTGACAGTTCATACATCATTGCTGCCTCCTCCTCCTCCTCTTATATGTATACCTCAGCTTTGAAGTACCCAATGCAATGTACCACCAAGTGAGGACAAAATTCTTTCCTCACACAAACATTTCATACCAAGCACTGATTAGAAAACCAGGGATGTGTCAATCATCATACAAATCAGATTTGACCCTGTGTGATGGACATGTGAATTAGGTTTGGGTTCTGCTGGCTGAAGCCTGCGCCTGCCTTTTGTGGGGGGGGGGGGTGATGGAAGAGGAGAATTTTCAGAGGTACAGAAATTCTAGGAGTCCAATCTGAGATCCTAAGAAGTTGTGGTCTCCAGGCAGTCATAATCACTTATCTTCTTGGAAATTAACCTGTCTGACCTTTCTCAGAGAAGAGCAAGCCAGCAAAAGGAAACAGTTTCTTGCTTCTGTGCAGGAGCGACCTGGCAGCCAGCTCAGATGCAAAAAAAACAAAAAAAACCCACCACCTCCAAGGAAAACAGCCTGCCTTGGATTGCTGGCAAGAGAAAAGAGCTCGTCCAAGTCTGCATGGGGAGGACATTGTCCTTTGTCAATCCATTTTTGGCCTCCTGTTCAGCAGTGCTAATTGCAAGGCTTAAATAGCCCTTGCAAAACATCACCTCATTAAAATGCTGAATAGACTTCTTAGACAGTTCTTCATTATCCCCAGGATCAGAACCAGAACAGCGGCTTGAGTTCCTATGCACAGCAGTGCATGTGTAATAATCCCTCTGAAAGCCTAAGATTGAATGTATGCATCTTAGTTGTGCAATTGCTCTCCTAATGGCCAGGGGCACAATTTGGGTACTGTAAGACTCTGGGGTACATGACTAGGGCCACAGTGAACAGAATGAGCAGGAAGCTCTCCCTCCAAACACTGCAGGGCTATTTGCCACCTTTTGGGATAAGCGAAGTGATGTATGTTGTTGTTGTTGTTTAGTCGTTTAGTCGTATCTGACTCTTCGTGACCCCCTGGACCAGAGCATGCCAGGCACTCCTGTCTTCCACTGCCTCCTGCAGTTTGGTCAAACTCATGCTGGTAGCTTCGAGAATATTGTCCAACCATCTTGTCCTCTGTTGTCCCCTTCTCCTTGTGCCCTCCATCTTTCCCAACATCAGGGTCTTTTCCAGGGAGTCTTCTCTTCTCATGAGGTGGCCAAAGTCTTGGAGCCTCAGCTTCAGGATCTGTCCTTCCAGTGAGCATTCAGGGCTGATTTCCTTAAGAATGGATAGGTTTGATCTTCTTGCAGTCCATGGGACTCTCAAGAGTCTCCTCCAGCACCAGAATTCAAAAGCATCAATTCTTTGGTGATCAGCCTTCTTTATGGTCCAGCTCTCACTTCCATACATCCCTACTGGGAAAACCATAGCTTTCACTATACGGACCTTTGTTGACAAGGTGATGTCTCTGCTTTTTAAGATGCTGTCTAGAAGAGCACCATCTAAAGAGCTATCTTTAGATCCAAAGAGCATCTCCCTTGTTTCCAGTAATAATACAACCCCAGAGACTGAAATACCCTACTTGCACCGCTGCTGGAAGGGCAGAATAAGGTTCCTCACCCCTGCTGCTTTATTCTGTGGGCCAGGCTCTCTGGTACCTTATGCAACATATGGGTTGGTGCTCAGTGCTAAAGGACATATTCTGTGCATGCAGATGGTCCTGGTTCAGTCCCAGGCATCTCCATTTAAAACCATGAGGCAACAGGTTGAACAGCTGTTGGGAATCACTTTGATATAGAATAGGCAATACAGCGTTAGAGTCTGACCAGGGCCGGATTTAGGTTTGATGAGTCCTAAGCTACTGAAGGTAATGGGCCTCTTTATATGTCCAGCCGTTCTTTGTCAACAACAAATCGCCACTGTTTTTTGTGTTGAATATATGCTATATGGTAATTTATGGACCTAACAGGTATCTAAAGCCAGTATTTAACTGTTGCTGTACGTAGGTTTTGTTTTATTTGTTTTTTATATTTTTATGGTCAAAGGCCTGGAAACGATGCCTTATGAGGAACGGCTAAGGGAGCTGGGCATGTTTAGCCTGGAGAAGAGGAGGTTAAGGGGTGATATGATAGCCATGTTCAAATATATAAAAGGATGTCACATAGAGGAGGGAGAAAGGTTGTTTTCTGCTGCTCCAGAGAAGCGGACACGGAGCAATGGCTCCAAACTACAAGAAAGAAGATTCCACCTAAACATTAGGAAGAACTTCCTGACAGTAAGAGCTGTTTGACAGTGGAATTTGCTGCCAAGGAGTGTGGTGGAGTCTCCTTCTTTGGAGGTCTTTAAGCAGAGGCTTGACAACCATATGTCAGGAGTGCTCTGATGGTGTTTTCTGCTTGGCAGGGGGTTGGACTCGATGTCCCTTGTGGTCTCTTCCAACTCTATGATTCTATGATTCTATGATTCTATGAT
Organism: Podarcis cretensis; assembly: GCF_951804945.1. Lineage (NCBI taxonomy): Eukaryota > Metazoa > Chordata > Lepidosauria > Squamata > Lacertidae > Podarcis > Podarcis cretensis. The sequence continues at coordinate 89,642,866 of NC_137176.1, forward strand.
TCTATCTTATATTTTGGAAATGTACATCCAGTTTGATTTTCCCTTAAAAAAATTTTGGGAGGCCCAAGAGAGTGGGACCATAAGCTATAGCTTGTTTAGCTTATACGTGAATCTGGCACTGAGTCTGACCTGGTATAAATCAGACGGCAGATGGGGAGTGGTGGTAAAATGTTGGAGGAAAGAGCTGTGTGTGTGACCTTGCTTGCTCTGTCCCCTCTCAATTAGCCCACTACCCTAAACTTTGGTGGACTATACTGTTGCCAGTGCTGAGCCAACAACCAGGCTGTTGAGCTTCTATGCTTGGAGTGGGATGCAGTTGTCCTTTGCCTCAGGCAGCAAAAATGTCATATGCGCTCTCGCTCTCTCTCTCTCTCTCTCTCTCTCTCTCTCTCTCTCTCTCTGTGTGTGTGTGTGTGTGTGTGTGTGTGTGGAGGGAGGGAGGGAGGGAGGGGAGAGAGAGAGAGAGAGAGAGAGAGAGAGAGAGAGAGAGAGAGAGAGAGATGCATCACTTTGACTGTTGTGACTTTCCCCAAGCCACCCTGGAAATTATGCTTAGGTAAGGATGCTATTATAGGGACGTGGGTGGTGCTGTGGGTTAAACCACAGAGCCTAGGACTTGCCGATCAGAAGGTCAGCGGTTCGAATCCCCGTGACAGGGTGAGCTCCCGTTGCTTGGTCCCTGCTCCTGCCAACCTAGCAGTTCGAGAGCACGTCAAAGTGCAAGTAGATAAATAGGTACCGCTCTGGTGGGAAGGTAAACGGCGTTTCTGTGCACTGCTCTGGTTCGCCAGAAGTGGCTTAGTCATGCTGGCCACATGACCCGGAAGCTGTACGCTGGCACCCTTGGCCAATAAAGCGAGATGAGCGCTGCAACCCCAGAGTTGGCCAAGACTGGACCTAATGGTCAGGGGTCCCTTTACCTTTACCTTAAGGATGCTATATTCCTTAAACCAAGGGTAGCCAATATGGTGACTTCCACAAGTTGTTGGACTACAGCTCCCATCATTCATGACTATTGTCCATCTCCATGCTGGGTACTCCTTTCTAACATACATAATCCTGACACCATAGTGTCAAAGTCCCCAGTGTTCCCTGTGGAGGGAGAAATGAGTGGAGAACCAGGTAGAGATTTGTCCTTATACGTACCATTTGAGTCCAAATATATATGCTCAGTGGTCTGTCATTTAACTGCCCAGTTATGCTGAGAAAGGATTATATGCTGTCAGGATTATGTATGTTAGAGTGCACACTTATGTCCAACATGCATAGATGAGGTCAACCCAGGTTAGACTCCGCTGCCTTACTCTGTGAAGTGAAGAAGAAATGACCTTGTTCTGCTGGTGCCATCATCAGTTAAAGGAGACAAAGGGGGACCATAAATGCCTGCCTGCTTTTAAATTATACTTACCCCCCTCTGCTGACTTACACATCAAACAATGTGATGCCCATCATTGATTTATTGGGTCTGGCTGGTTGATTGGAGGCTGTAAATGGGCTATCTAGCTTTTAAAAGGGGTTGAATGCTGAGCATTAAAGAGGACATCTGATCTGAATTGGAGATGGGCTGTGAAAAAGAGATACAAGTGAGCTGTTTCAAACCTCCGCTCACCCCAGCCTCACCCTGTGAGCTTTCGGAAAATTAAGTGACAAGCGAAACCAGGAAAAAAACAGGTCTGGGGGACAAGAAGAGTCATCTTGATAGATCAAACCCCCCAGCAAGAACAAAGAATGCTGTGCGCTTGTGCTGACAGCTGGGTGGAGTGGTAGGGGGTTGAAGAAACATCTCTGTGCCTTGTTCTGCAAAGGGTAAGAGGATGAGCAATTCATAAGGAGAGATGGCCTGTTGCTGTGTCAAGTGTAGACTAAGGTGGAAAAAGCCAGAAATAAGCCCCATGCAAAGAAGTGTTGCCAAAAGATAAAAGACAAGAAGATCAGCTGTCCTCCAAATAATGGTGCTTGGAGGAGCATCATTGAAAACGACCACTCGGGAGCCCATGAATTTTTCAAGGGGGTTCAACAAGGAGATTTTGATTGAAGGGCTTATGCTTCCAGTTGGGAAGCAGTGTGCTATTCTTGCCCATGGGATACCACAAAGCAAATCCGGGAACCAGACTTGGATCCTCTGGGTGGCCTTTGGCAAGCCATGCTTGAAGCGTAAACTGATGGGGACACCATGGTTTAGCGGTAGCGCATCTCCCGTGCATAAAGAAGGTCCCATGTTCGATCCATGGTGTTTTCAGGGAATGCTGCTGGCTGAAATCCTGGAGATCTGCTGCCGGGAAGTGTGTACAAACTTAGACAAATCAGTGGTCCAACTCAGTACAAGGCAGCTTCCTATGACGAACTCAATGTACTGTTATGCTCATCCAACTTCTCCAAGCAGTCAAAAGTTCCAGGGATGCGTTGGGAAGGAAGTGACTGGAGACATATGATGTTTTGCAGTATATGTGTTTACAGTATAGGCAGAGGCAGAACTCCCAACATTCCAACAGACGATCATATCCATTGCTTTACATCAGCTCTTCATAGTGAGCTGGTGCCCCCACAGCATGCAGCTCAGGTTGCCATTGGACTTTCTCTGCACCAGTCAAAAACTGTTCTATTTCTCAGGCTACATTTCCCTCAGCTAGAGAATGGGAGAAACTCTGCTAAGACTAATTGAAGAACCAGATGTCAAGAGCAATCATCCAGCAGTTAGTGCCTACGAAGACCCAAATATCCTAGCCTGTTAATACCTCCCTTGTCCAAGACTCTGACTGGGTATTGCCTTAAGGCAGGAACTGGGAAGTCTGGAGTCCCAGGCACAAAGGAAGACACGGCAAGCCATGATCAGCACCTTGGAGAGCAACCAGGCAGGTATCAGGACCATGAATAGTAATCTTACAGTTTAGACAGAATTGTCTGAGCAGTGCTGTGGAGCAACTGACAGATCTTCATAGCCTGGGCTAAGTGTCCACTGACTAGATTCCCCACCTCCTGAATGATGCATTTGGTCATTGAAAGATCTGGTGTCTTCCTATGCAACTGTGTGTTCTTCAAGGCCCTGGAGTTTCAAGAGAGCTCTCAGAGCTCTCATCTGCCAAGGAGTTTGTGGATCAATAATTGAAGGCTGATGTTTGATCCTTGGACTGTCATTCTTTGATGATTCTGTCTCTGGGGAATCATGCTCTAGGGCAGCCTTTCTCTCTCTCTCTCTCTCTCTCTCTCTCTCTCTCTCTCTTTTAAATATTTTATTAAATTTTCATAGTATACAATATACATACAAGATCCCTTCACCAAAAAATAGTACACAAAAAAGCCAGAACAAATACACCAAAAAACCACATAGAAAAAAGGAAATAAAAAAGAAAAAAGAAAAAGAAAAAACAACAACCATTCAATACAATTTTTTTATATATAACTAACTGGACTTCCTCACATCTCCTTTACCCTGCATTATTTATATTAAAAATATCAGCAAATTATTACCTTGTTTCATACCTTATTTTGTACTTTCCAAATATTATACTTCTAAATTTAAGATAATTTTTATCATTTACTCATACCTTAAATTTAAACATATTGTTGCCTTAAATTTCGACCTTTTCTTACTTATAACTTAATTTTCTATTTTACAAAATCTATTTGCTGGAAGTGAGATTTTCTAAATCGTGCAGATACTTAACATTCATACAACTTATATTGTTTTTGTAAATAGTCCTTAAACTTCTTCCAGTCCTCTTCCGTTGTTTCTTCTCCCAAGTCTCGGATTCTGCCAGTCATTTCAGCCAATTCCATATAATCCATCAATTGCGTCTGCCACTCTTCCAGTGTGGGCAAGTCTTGTGTCTTCCAATACCTTGCAATAAGTATTCTTGCTGCTGTTGTCGCATACATAAAGAAACTTCTGTCCTTCTTTGACACTTTCTGGCCGACAATGCCCAAAAGGAAGGCCTCCGGTTTCTTAACAAAGGTATATTTAAATACCTTTTTTAGTTCATTATAGATCATTTCCCAGAAGACCCTCACTTTTGGGCATGTCCACCAGAGGTGAAAGAATGTCCCCTCAGCCTCTCTACATTTCCAACATTTATTATCAGACAGGTGATATATTTTTGCAAGCTTGACTGGGGTCATGTACCACCTATATATCATTTTCATAATATTCTCCTTCAAAGCATTACATGCCGTGAATTTTATTCCGGTGGTCCATAACCTTTCCCAGTCCTCAAACATAATGTTATACCCAATATCCTGAGCCCATTTTATCATGGCTGATTTAACAGTCTCATCCCGTGTGTTCCATTTAAGCAGCAAGTTATACATTATCGAAAGTACCTTAGTCTTTGGTTCCAACAGTTCTGTCTCTAATTTCGACTTCTCCACCTGGAATCTTATCTTTTTATCCAATATAAAAACCTCTTGAATTTGAGCGTAGTGTAACCAATCTTGCACCTTATTCTTTAATTTCTCCATGCTCTGCAACCTCCATTTGTCTCCAATTTTTTCTATTATTTCCCAATATTTCGGCCAGCAGGCCTCCATATTGAGTCTCTTCCGGGCCTTAGCCTCCATTGGTGATAGCCATCTCGGGGTCTTACTTTCTAGTAAGTCTTTATATTTTGTCCAGACAATAAATATTGCTTTTCTGACAATATGGTTTTTGAACATTTTATGAATCTTTACCTTGTCGTACCACAAGTATGCATGCCAACCAAAAGCATTGTTAAACCCTTCCAGATCTAGGACATCAGTGTTCTCAAGAAGTAACCAATCTTTCATCCAGCAGAAAGCTGCAGCTTCATAATATAACTTTAAATCTGGCAGGGCAAACCCCCCTCTTTCTTTTGCATGAGTTAATATTTTAAATTTTATTCGGGGCTTTTTGCCCTGCCAGATAAACTTAGAAATATCTTTCTGCCATTTTCCGAAACATTCCACTCTGTCCACAATCTGTAGAGTTTGAAACAAAAACAACATCTTTGGCAATACATTCATCTTTATAGCTGCAATTCGACCCAGCAAGGAAAGTTTCAATCTTGACCAAATTTCTAAATCCTTTTTAATTTCTGACCAACATTTTTCATAATTATCTTTAAATAAATTCAAATTTTTAGCAGTCAAATTAACCCCTAGGTACTTCACTTTTTTAACCACATTTAACTCTGTCTCATTCTGAAACCTTTCTGCTTCCAAAGATGTCAGATTTTTTACCAAAACCTTAGTTTTTTGCTTAATTAATTTGAATCCCGCCACCTGACCAAACTCATATATCAGTTCCAAAACTCTTTTCGTACTAGATTCTGGCTCCTGTAATGTTATTACCAAGTCATCTGCAAAAGCTTTCAATTTATACTGTTTCACTCCGACCTGTATTCCTTGCACCAACCGGTCCTCCCTAATCATGTTCAAAAGCACCTCTAGGACTGAAATAAATAACAGAGGGGATAAGGGGCAACCTTGTCGTGTTCCTTTTTCAATTTTAAACTCTTCTGTCACCACATTGTTAACTATCAATTTAGCTTTTTGCTCTGAGTAAATTGCCTCTATTCCATTTTCAAACCCCCGTCCCACTCCCATCCCTTCCAAGTTTTTCTTCATAAACCTCCAAGAAATGTTGTCAAAGGCCTTCTCCGCATCAATAAAAATTAACACTGCTTTTGTGTTAATATTAGTTTGCAAAAGTTCCAAAATGTCTATAATGTTCCTAGTATTATCAAACAAATGTCTACCTGGAAGAAAGCCTGCCTGATCTTTATGAATTACTTCATTTAGCACTTTTTTAAATCTACTTGCCAAAATATCCGCAAAGATTTTATAATCCACATTTAGGATTGAGATGGGACGGTAGTTCTTAAGTTGAGTCTTTTCAGATTCCACTTTAGGTATCAATGTGATGAAAGCTTCTTTCCACGATTCTGGTGCCTTCTTCCCCTCCATGAACTGGTTACAGACCTCCATTAGTGGTTGTGTCAAAAAATCTTTCAATGTCTTGTAATACTTGGAGGTAAGACCATCAGGTCCTGGAGATTTGCCTAGTTGCATATTCTGAATGGCACCCTCAATTTCTTGTTGCGTTATTTTATCATTTAGGATTGTTCTCTTTTCCTGGGATAATTTTGGTAATCCATTAATTTTTAGGAAATGGTCTATCTCAGTCTCTTCCTGCGGCCCTTGCATATAAAGTTGTTTGAAATATCTCTGGAAGCACTTTCTAATTTCCTCTGGTTTCTGGATATTCCTCCCTTCAATCTCTAAATTGATAACCGTGTTCAATTTTTGTCTCTTTTTCAACTGCCATGCAAGCAGTTTCCCACACTTATTCGCTGATTCAAATGATCTTTGTTTCATCTGTTTAATTTTCCACTCAACTTCTTGATTTATCAATTTAGCGTATTGTGCTTGGTAAAATTTAATTTCTCTCAGAACCTCCTGTGATTTAGGTTTTGATCTCAATTTTTTCTCACCATCTCTTATCTTGTCTAAAATCTTATCCTTTTTTTCATTCCAAAGTCTTTTCTTTATTGTGTTCTGTTGTATCAAAAACCCTCTCATAACTGCTTTACTTGCGTCCCAGATTATTCTTTTTTCCACCGTAGTATTCAAATTTATTTCAAAATAGTCTTTTAAAGTTTTTTGGGCCTTCTTGACAATCTCCTGATCTCTTAATAGGGTGTCATTCATTTTCCATCTGAAGGAACCGGTTGGAATAAGTCTCATTTCCACTTTCATAGCATTATGGTCGGAGCAGGTTTTTGGGCAGATTTCCACTTTTCTAGTCTTAGGTGCCAGTCCTCTAGTTATCCATATTTGGTCGATTCTTGTCCATGACAGGTGGGCTTCAGAAAAGAAAGTTCCTTCTCTGCCTAAGGGGTTCTTTGTCCTCCATATATCAATCAAATCCATATTGTCAGTTAGTTCAAAGAAAGTTTTAGGTAGTCTGCCGTCATTTGTTAAATTTTGATTTTGTGACTTATCCATATTTGTAGAGACCACTCCATTCATATCTCCCATCATAATGATGTTGGTATAGTCCAGATATTCCAGAATTGTCTCATGCAGTTTCCTGTAAAATTCTGATTTCCCCTCATTCGGCGCATAAATTCCTAATATTAAAAACTTTTCACCACTCCTCTTTTCTTAACTTTGTCCGATGAAATAAATTCTTGGCCTAGTCTTTTATTAATTAACACTTTTCTATGAAGCCTAGTCACATGTGTTTCCTGCAAGCAAATAATGTCCAATTGTTCTTTTTTCAATATATGAAAAATTCTTCTTCTTTTTTCTGGGGAATTTCCGCCATTTATATTCCAACTAAGAAGCTGCAGAGACATCCTGGATCAGTCTGTTAGTCCTGTGGTGGCGTCTCTTTCTTTTGGTCCTCTGGTCTCGAGGGTGTAGGTGCAGGTGTAGGTATAGGTGGAGGTGGTGGCCAAGATCCTGTTGTTCCTTTCTGTAGGTCCTCTTCGTGGTCGTTCAAAAACTTTTGTTGATCCTCTGCTGTTTTGATTTTAACTTTCTTTCCTTTGAAGTTGAAGGATAGTCCCTGAGGGAACTCCCACCTAAAGGAAATTGAGTTGCTTCTCAGTAATCTTGTTAATTCTATATAAGTATCTCTAAGGTCCAAAAGTTGTTTCGGGATGTCTTTGTAGATTTCTGCCTTGATGCCTTGAATAACAAGTGATTTTCCAAAATGAAGGCCTAGTATTTTATCTCTCTCTTGCTTAGATCTCAAGATGATCAGACAGTCTCTGGATCTGTCCTTCCTCACCACTCTTCCCAATCTAAAAGCAGTTACAATTTTAAAGTTCTTATCTTCTTCTATACCCCAGAACTTTGTAATTTCTGATGTCAAATAACCAATCAGATCTTCCTGTTCAAGTTCTGGGATAGCTCTCAACCTAAGATTATTTTCCCTATTCTTCAGTTCCGTCATAGCCAGGTAGGCCTGCTGTTCCTTGATCTGTTTGTGCAAGGGCTTTACCTCTACTTTTAATGCGTCAACTTTCTGATTGGCTGCCTCTGCTTTCTGATTGGCTTCCTCAGCCAATTTACGGTTTTCCACAGTTGCTTCCTGAATATTCCCAATTGCTTGTGTGTGTTGAGCAACTTGATCAGTCAGTTTGCTAATAGTGGCTGTTGCTTGGTCAATTTTGGACGAATGCTCATCCGCCTTTTTATTTAAAATTGCCAGTTGTTCCCAAATTTGATTTAAAACTGTTTCAGATTCTCCAGATGCCATATCCTTTGGTGCAGTTTGCGCAACTACCTCTTCTTGTACTAGAACAGCTGGGACAGAAGATCTGCGTGGCTGAGAAGTCAAAGTTGTTTGTACTAGTTGTTTAGCTTTCGTTTTAGCCAATCTTGCTTTCCCTGTGCCACTCATTCCAATCCTGACTACGTGCCAAGGTTAAATTGTATACAGTCCCGTGGGAAAGACAGTTCCAAAGAGTAAAGAACAAGGCAGCAGAAAGTCAAAACAAAATACAGTTCCCAGAAAATTATAAATCCAAAGTCCTCTAGGGGGAGTACATTTGTACTTCAGCAGAAAGAAAGGGCTGTTCCGCCATTAAAATCCCAGCAGTTAAAAACAGATTTAAAGAGAGCCTTCAAATTCCTTTTGGTTTGTAGAGCTTCCTCAATGTTAAAACAAAGTCTTTGAAGATGTGCAAGATACAGTTCCCCAGTTTGTAACTAAACTGTAGCGCTCAAATGTAGCACTTTCAGAATTAAAAACATTTCAGCAATGGGCTTCTCAGTTTATAAATCCACAAAGGAGAGGAAAGGTCCAATCAAAAGCCAGCAAAATTAAAACAAAATTGTCTCTTTTCAATTATTATTAAAAACAAAGTTCAATTATTGCGCGAAAATCCACGCTTTTTACAGCCCTTTTTGAATGCTTCCAGCTTGTCAAAGTCTTTGCTTTGATCCTTTAAGCACAGTCAGGAGACGGACTTCCTGGTTACGTCTCTCGCTTTTAGCCGAATTTCAATCACTTTAGTCCCAAATTTTTAGGATCCCCTACTCACGGGTTTGTAGTTTGAAGTCTGATGTTCCAGGAAAAAAGGTCGGCGCTCATCGGCAGCAGCCGCACGGCTTCACTCCCGCAGAAAGAGCGATGAACTCACAGCACCGCTCCCCCTTCCACGCTCCGGAGCCCCTTACGGGGTTCCTTCCTCGTTTCTGGGGGGGCTTCTGGTGCCCGCCGAGTCCCACGGCCACAGGCTCACTCTGCCTGTGGTTTTTCTTAGTGGGTCTCCGCTTTGCCGTAGCGGACGACCCTTTTCTGCGGGGCCCCTCTTCACAGCGCGAAGAGGACCGCCATTGCCGTTTCGCGCCGCCTCCGGAAGTCTAGGGCAGCCTTTCTCAACCTGTGGGTCCCCAGATGTTGTTGGACTACAACTCCCATCATCCCTAGCTAGCAAGGCCAGAGCTCAGGGATGATGGGAGTTGTAGTCCAACAACATCTGGGGATCCACAGGTTGAGAACTGTTGCTCTAAGGTTATGACACTGCAACTCTTGAGCAGAAGTTTGAAAAACAGCCTGAAAGCATTATCAGGATCCATGGGAACTAAATCTCCCATGAGCTCTTGAGACATGTTACTGCCACAACCTTCCCTATTGTAAGGTTTTTTCACCTTTAAGTAATGATATGGAAAATGAAGGGATGGTGAGAAGGCCCAGTCAGCAGGAGTAATGATGGTTCAGTCCATTCCAAGTTGATTCTGAGATTTTTTGCCCATCCCTACTGATGCAGTGCATCTTTGCTTTGGAAGCAAGGCTGGAAGTCTGGTGTTAATTTCTCTTTCTTTCAGATCCTCTCATGCCTGAGGCTGAGGAATTAGGAGCCATTATCCTTTATGCCTCGCATCACACAGATGCTATTATATGCACATAAAGAGTAGCACTGAATTTTAGTTGCAGACCAAACTTCTTCTGTCTCCTCCTGATGATAATCCACAAGCAAAGATTGCACCACTAAAATGTATGTTGCTGAATCTCGCCCTTCTCTTATTTGATTGAACTTTGGCTGTTGGGCTGTTTGACACGATGGTAGCCACACTAGGGGGTTCAGAAATCTTTCATATCAGTGCATCGGACAAGTACGCAGTCAGGAATAGCATTGGCAAAGGGGATGTTTGCTCCTGAAAGTCAGAGAAATACTAACACACTGTGTGCAGGGGCAGAGCTGGGGGGGGGGGGCAAGCAAGGATGGAATATTACAGATTTCAACCTTGGAGGGCACAGAGCAGCCTGAGGGGAGGAGGCTCTCAACAGCCGGTGGGGAAATGTGCTGTCAGTGCATGTCCCACTGAAGGACACAGAGAACGATAAGGGCCCACGAGAGATGGGACACAGGAATTCCTGGCTCAGCTCCAACGGATGACCCTGCTGTTCTCAGAAAGTACATCTAAAACTGCAGTTTGAACACAGGGAAAGAAATCAAGCCTGAGGGTTGATGGTCTTGTTTTTCCTTGGCCTCTGGCAAAATGTAGCGTAGAATTGTGATTTATTTTTTTCCAGACCCCAGGAGAATCTGGCTAGCCCTGGAAAATGTCATTACCATGCATTGCTTATAGAAAATCACTAGCATACATGGTGTTTAAAAGACTATTGAGCAGAAAAGACAGTTTCTTTGTAAGTTTACAGTGTGAATTTCTAAAGAAGAGGAGACAAAGGGTGATTGTCAAGGGAGGGACAACTGTGAAAGAGGAAACACACAGCTAAGCTAAGGTCTAGTTATCGGTGAAGCTTTGTCATGATTATCTCACTTCAGTGGATGGACGAAGGGCTGACATTAATGCCTGTTCCTCCATACATCAATTTTCCCTGAACTCAGAACTTCAGCAGATAAGTGAAGAATCTAGAACTCTTCTCCTTGATATGCTAGCTTTCTCATTAGAGGGAGCTGTTGGTTTGGAGGAACATTCCATCACTTGAGCTTCCAGCCTTAATCTGGAGTGGTTCAATCCAGACACAAGGCGACCTACATCAGTATGGATTTTAGGTCTTCATTTTTATACAGCAGGGTTTCCCAAACTTGGGTCTCTAGTTGTTTTTGGACTGCAACTCCCATCCTCCATAGCTAGCATGACCAGTGGTCAGGGATGATGGGAATTGTAGTTTGAAAACATAGTGACTTCAGGTCAGGGTTTGGCAACTGTACATGTAACACTGCACAAAGCTAAGAGCTACATCAGTTGCTTCCTCTACTCTTGACTCTGGCCAAAGCCACCATGCTACGGGGTCCCTAGAAGGTAGCCCACATGGGAATGTGGTTCTCATGTTGAAAGAAATCCCCTTCCTCTAAAATATAGAATTTGTGACTCCTCTTATATAGGATATAGATGGATAGCAGTCTGAATGTGATCCCAATTGGACTTTTCCATGTTGTCCATTTGAATACAAGCAAATGAGGCTGTTAAACAATTTCAGACTCCGAAAAAAGCAGGGAAGACTATTTAAGCATAACTATGAAGTCTGAGCAAAATGTTTCTTCTTTGGCCTCTCTCGGGAAGCAAAAGTGACAGACCATGATTAACTTATGAAGGAGCAGCATTAAGCCAAGAGAGTCATCGTGAAAATGGATCCTAGCGGGAGATGAATTTTTTAACAGGTTGGCTACATTAGAATATTAGCTGGAGCATCATTGGGAGATACAAACTGCCTCACCTCTTTGACTCACTGCTAAATAACACACGTACCAGGGCTTAAAGAGAAGAGTATAACTTCAGAAGAGTACTGATATCAGGCCCCATCTGCACTGGAAACTTAAATCATTCCACTTCACACAATCATGACTTCACCCCAAAGCATCATGGGAACTGTAGTTTCTTAAGGGTGACAAGAGTTGTTAGGAGAACCCTATTCCCTTCACAGAGCTTCAGTTCTCAGCATGGTTTAATAGACACTCTCTCTTCCAGTGTGGTGTAGTGGTTAAGAGTGGTGGACTCGTAATCTGGGGAACCAGGTTCGCATCTCCGCTCCTCCACCTGCAGCTGCTGGTTGACCTTGGGCCAGTCACACTTCTTTGAAGTCTCTCAGCCCTACTCACCTCACAGAGTGTTTGTTGTGGGGGAGGAAGGAAAATAAGAATGTTAACTTCTTTGAGACTCCTTTGGGTAGTGATAAAGCGGGATATCAAATCCAAACTCTTCTCTTCTTCTTCTTCCTGTTCAGTTCTTAAAACTGGACATGTTTTTTTCATGTCTCCTCACTTTCAGAGGCCTTAGAGGCCCTTCCCTACAGAATGTTCTGGGAATATATCAATTTGCTAAGAAATGCAATGAGTCTTGCCAGTTTCAGGAATGTCTCCTGTGAGAAAGGAATGAAAATGCCAGAAATGAATGGGAGAAAGTAAATGAAAGGATTTCTATTCCATTTCCTCTTTCATTTTTCATTCATTCATTTCATGAGAATGGTAGAGCGTAAGACGAATCTGCTGGATCAGGCCAATGGCCCATCTAGTCCATCAACAAGCACTATATTCTCCCATGGTTTCCAGAAACCAGCATTCAGAACTGTTGCTACCATGGAGTCAGAGCATAAACATCATGGCTAGTATCCAATGATAGACTTATCCTCTATGAATTTGTCTAATCTTTTAAAACCGTCCCAGTTGGTGGCCATCACTGCATCCCGTGGGAATGAATTCCATATTTTAACAATATGCTCTACGAAGAAGTGCTTCCTTTTATCTGTCTTGGATCTTCTGACCTTCAGCTTCATTGAGTGTCCTCAAGTTCTAATGTTATGAAAGAAGGAGAAATGCTTTTCTCTGGCAACTTTCTCCATGCCAGGTATCATATGAACATAGGACAATAGGACAATGAAAACACGAACCACACGCCTTCTGAATAGTTTCTATCCAAGAGCTCTGATTGCACTAAACAATGATCTCAGGGCCAGTTGTAAGAAATAGCAAGCAGTGAGTAGTAAGGAATGAGATAGGTTTTAGGTTATGCTATGCTTCTAATAGGTTGTGTTATATTCTGGATTATGTATGTTTTAATAGATTATGTCTGAATAGGATGAGAGTGTTGGAGATACGTGCAAATGTGTATGTGAATCCGGTCTTGGGTGTTTGATTTTCGTTGTTGTGTATACTGTGTATATACGGACAATGACAATAAATTTATCTAATCTATCTAATCTAATCTAATCTAACTTCCATCATGTCACCTCTTGCTCACCATTTTTCTAAACTGAAAACACAGCAACGATTCTTCATTGGGGAGTTTCTCCACACCCCCAGATTATCTTTGGTTGCCCAGATCCAAACCTTTTCCAACTCTACAATATCCTTTTTTAGGTGAGGTGATCAGAACTGTAGACAGCACCATAGACAGCATTGCCCATATAAACATGGGATAAATGAATGAGGGTGCATTCATTTCTCTTTAAAAAAAGGACAAGAAAGAACCCCCGTTTATTTTCTGCCATTATACTCAGTTCTCATAGTATTAATAGCCCTTTTCTCCTGAGACCCAAGAACGCCGTCTGAGAGGCTGTCATGGCTGCTGCTTGCTGGGTGCTACCTGGTGGGGAAAGAATATGGCAGCATGTGGCTTGGTCAGGAGTTGGGCGATCCTGTCTGCATTTGGTGTTTCAGGAAGATGTCTGAAGAGCAGGGTGGAATCTAGGAAGTTGCCTTATACTGAGGGTTCATCCAGATTTCCTTTAGCGCCATGCTTTCTAGGCACAGGCTTGCATTAGAGCAGCCTTTCTCAACCTGTGGGTCCCCAGATGTTGTTGAACTACAACTCCCATCACCCCTAGCTAGCAAGGCCAGAGCTCAAGGATAATGGGAGGTGTAGTCCAACAACATCTGGGGATCCACAGGTTGCATTAGAGGGATTTTTTTGTCTTGCCTCTTTCCCCAGGAAAACCCACTATTTACTACTGAATCAGAATGAACAAGAATCAAGTTTTCCATGGACCTGTGCTTGGAAAGTGTGATGAAAAAGGAAATCTGGATGAGCCTGAAATCAGACCATTGGTCTATCTAGTTCAGTGCTACAAGTGCATACACTGATTGGCAGTGGCTCTCCAGAGTTTTGGGCAGAAAACATCCCCCAGCCCTACTTAGGAGATACCAGGGATCGAACCTGGAATCTTCTGCATGTGAAGGAGATGCCCTACCATTGAGCTATGGCCATTCCCTATGGCTAAGTGGGGCTAACAGCAAAAGGTCTCAAACTAAGTGCAGAAAGCCTGTCTGCTTCAACCTAGACCTTCATTTTCAATACCACGAGAGTTTAAAACCCTGATATTTCAGGAGCACGCAGATACCTGGCAAACCTAGATCTCTGTTCCTATTTGCTACCCCCAAAGCCAACGTGCCCCTCTCCTCCCCCATCTGCTGGTATAATTAAGGCATGTGCAAGGATAGAGAAGGGATGGAGCCCTTGAAATCAGAGCTGTGTTGAAGTGGCAACATGTGACAATGCTGCCATAGCAACAGCTGGATTTCCCCATATGGAAAATGTACTAATAAGACAAGGGAGGATAAATGTTAAAAATGCACCGGGTGCATTTGAGCTTTGTTAGTGTCGTCTTGGTGATTAAAAGAGGGGTGTGTTTTGCTTTTGTTTTTACACGTTTGGAGCGAAGATCCAAGAGGGATTGTCTTCAAAGAAAAGAATGAGATAGAGATTTTTTTTGCGGGCGTTCATCCTGGCCTTTTGTGTAAATCAAACACACACAAAAACTCGTGTTCATGCATGCATGCACACACACACACACACACACACAAATACCTCACATATATATTGCATCAGAACAAGAACACACTTGAGATGTTGGCAATGGATATTGTGATCTGGTCACAACATAGGAGCCTACTCCTAGGGACAGAGGTTCCTTGGGGCTCCCCAATAAAATATTTGAGCAGGCTGCCTCCCCCAAGTTGATGGGCATTGCCGTTCAAATGGTGTGTATGCTCTGTGTCTTATGATCAATCAGGCAGGGTGGGGCTTGCCTCCCCCCATATATTTTATTCAAGTTGGCAAGATATATTTCAAATGCCAGTTGCCAGAAAACCACAGGAGAAGGGAATGTTATTGTGCTTGATTCATGCTTTTGGGTTTCTCACAGGCATCTGGTCAGCCACTGTGAAAACAGGATGCTGGACTAGATGGGTCATTGGCCTGATCCAGATGGCTGCTCTTCCATGATTATGTTAACTTGAGATTTATACCCCCCTTCATCCGAGGATCACTTGGCAGTTAGAATACAAGATTCATGTAAGCCAGTGGTAGGGGGGCGATTCCAGTCTGAGGGCTGTGTTCCTTTGTGTGGGCAACCATCCGAGGATCACAAACCAGTTGTGAATGTGGCAAAATCAGACAGGCAACCCTCTCTACCCCCATCCAGGCAAGCAAAAAGCATCATCACAATTCAAGTACACATTCCAGCCAGTAAAATCACCAAGAAAGAGTGCAGAGCAGGAAAAGTGAAAGGTGTGGGACTGGGCGGACTCTGTTCACAGGTGGAGCTGTTCTATTAGTCCTTGTTATTGACCAAATTATGTGTTCTTCCTGGTTTTGAAAATAAGAATGAAAAATGCAGGCGAGACCCCATGACTCAGTGTTTTACTTGGGTTAGGCTTAATTTGTGGTGTGCTCAGTTTGGCTGCATTTGTGTGTGTTCACCTGCTGGGAACAGCCATGGGCAGCCAAAGGGCTGTTTGAAAGCCATTTTTCAAATACCCTCACGGTGTTCTTTGCAGAGGTTGCCGCCGGTCTCTGTTCCTTCATACCCACTGCCTGCCCACCCTGCCCTTTGGCAGCCCCGGATTGCTCTGGGTGGGCCAAACTGACCCAGGGTGATACAGTGCTATCTGATGTGTCTGAAGCCTAGATCCACCGAAATCAGCCCAATTTGTTTTGAGATATGAGCTTTGCCTGGAACTGCTGTACACACCTAGTATTCAATAGGTGCTCTCTTCCCTGAATTTTCTTCTGCATTGACATCATGGCTAACAGCCATTATTTGACCCTCCCTCCATGAATTTGTCCTATTAGTTTCTAAAGGTGTCCATCTCTACATCTTGCAGCATAATAGATCTTCAGGGCAGGAGAAGGAAGAGATGGCCTCAAGCCCTGCGGCAGTTTGAGGATCCCCTCAGCAGCAGTCAAATGCCTTTTTGCCTCTAGGTGCATCTACACCTGTCCCCTGCCTAGATAGCATGGGATTTTCATTTGTCTTGTGCTTTTTAAGCACAGATCTGAGCCATTTCACCTTTGACCTGCTGCTTTCCCTTGGAAAATCCACTCTTTAGCACAAACATCAATCTGGAGAAAACTCCATTGACATTTGCTCTGATTCAGTGTGAAATATACTCGGAGTCTATAGTGGATATTTCATGCTCTTTATTCAGCTCATAGTGGTGAGGAGGAATGGAAGTTTCCCCAGAATGTCTGCTTTATATACATTATTTACACAATGGACCACACGTGATTGGCTAATTCCGGGGTTCACCTGTAGGCCCATCAGGTTGCGGATTCACTTCCACCTGGAGCTGGATTGGGTGGCTCCTGTGGACCAATCAGACTGCTGCACTCTGGACCCTATTGTTCTAGGACCAATCAGACTGCTGCCTTTTGGATCCTATTCAACTCAGTACATAACATAGTGGTAAATAACGGGTTTTCCCAAGGGAAAACAGTGGGGCACATGGAAGTGTGGATGAGCGATGAGCCTTCTGTTAGGCTTCCCTCTTCCCTCTACTATAATGTTCAAGCCAAGTTTTCCAACTCACAAGGAAAAGGCCACTCTCCTGCTGCCACCATTCAAGCAGGGCCAATCTTTCCCACTGGGATGCTTTGGAAATATCAACATGCAAGCAAGAGAGAGATGCTGAATGTGTATGTTTATGTGTGTATATATATATATATATATATATATATATATATATATATATATATATGCTAATGTAGTGAAGAAATTAATCCTAATTGCACCTTTTAGCACCACAAGATGCTCTTGACTTGGGCAGCTTCTCTTAATCTCCAGCTGTTTGCTCATCTGCCGTCCCTTCCTCCAATGCAATTAACTTGGAAATTAGGCTAAAGTACATTTTGCAGCCATGAAGTGGGGGCTTGACCGTGCTTGTGTGTGTCACAGCGAAAAAAGCCAAATGATGGCTATTGGGAGGAAAGGTGTTTCTTGCTACTAGTGCCCCAATTTGAGGGTTCTGAATCAGGTCAACCTTTGGTAGCGAGCAATTCTCTGTACCCACCACTTCTGATTCCTGGGCTCCTCTGCATATGTATACCTGACTTGTCTTGGTTCTTGGGCCTCAGATGAATCCAGTTCACAGTCCTAATTACTCCCATGACATGTAGGTACAGTGGATGCTCAGATTGTGAACGTGATCCGTGCAGGAGTCATGTTCGCAACCCCCAGCATCCGCAACCTGCAGCGCCGCATCTGTGCATGCACAGGTTGCGATTTGGTGTTTCTGCACATGCATGAGCACCGAAACCCAGAAGTAACCCATTCCGGTACTTCCAGGTTTCGGAGAGTCTGTAACTCAAAAACGTGCAACTTGAAGCGTCTGTAACCCGAGGTATGACTGTATTTGTTAAGAGTATGCTTTAAGGTTGCACATTTAAATGTCTTCAAA
This sequence comes from Podarcis cretensis, assembly GCF_951804945.1. Classification (NCBI taxonomy): domain Eukaryota; kingdom Metazoa; phylum Chordata; class Lepidosauria; order Squamata; family Lacertidae; genus Podarcis; species Podarcis cretensis. The sequence goes on from NC_137176.1 coordinate 89,660,475, forward strand.
TGCTTGGTAGGGCATCACCAGAAAAAAATGAGGAACACCACATAACAGTCTATTGGTAGCATTCCTCTTGGGAGTGTGGAAATAGACTGGGTGCTGGAAGGTTCAGGACCAATAAAGAAAAGTTTTCCATGCTCCCACAAACTCTAGTGATGACCACCAATTTGAATGACTTTTTTTTTTTAAGGATTAGAGAAATTAGTGGATGATAAGGCTATCACTTGTTGCTTGCCATGATGGCAATGCAAACCTTCTATGACCAGAGACAGTATGGTTCTGAACAGTAGCTTCTGGGAATTGCAAATGGATGTCCCACTTGTAGACTTCCCAAAGGGCAACTTGTTGGCCATTGTGAGAACAGGATGTTGGAATAGATGGACCCTTAGCCTGATTCAGCAAGGCTCCTCTTAGGTTCTTTCTTAGTAGTTGATAGCAGATAATCACCTCTCATATTGGAGAGGCTTGGTGGAAGTGTTCAGGCTTACAGTCAATTAACAAAGCCCCTTGGGTCATGATTTTATTTCTGTTTATTAATTATTAGCTTCTTTTTAATAATAAAAAAAACACCCAACTGTTATAGCCCATTCTCTCACTGGCAAAGCTCCCAGAACAGCTTGCAAAAATGAAAGAGGACACATTAAAATCAATATGATAAAAATGTGATTACGGAGCAGGGCAGATAAAAAAATATCCAGCAATGAAATTCATTTCAAACTGATGGATAGAGAAGGCCTGAGCAAATAAAGATAGGGTCTTCATATTCCGGAGAAAAGGAAACAAAGATGGTGCCAGATAAGTCAGTCTAGGAAGGGAGTTCTAGAGAGGGTGGGTGGACATACATGGAAATGGCAGGTATTTAACTAGCCGCCTTGTATCTTCTGAAGGCTCTCAGAGAAGGACTTCAGAAGATCTTAATACCTGAAAAGGTCAATGTGTGAGGACACTGTCATCTCAGTACTCAAATCTTAAACCATTTGGGGCTTTAAAGGTTAAAAGCCTATCGTTTTATTTATGCTCTGAAATGGACTGGGATTTTTTTTAAATGGCAAGATGTTTCATTATGTTCAGCAGATACTCCATGTACCAGTGATGTGCAGTGACCACAAGATTTGCCTGGTGTTATCTGCAGTTTTTGGAAGTGGCCCAATTCTGTTTTGTATCTGCTCTATTTTTTTCAAATATGATTCTTCTGTCACGTCTGAATCTGATCCATGAAATCCGAAGCTGTGCTCCACTGCTATTGACTAACGGGGAAACCAAAAACAGCTAGAACATTTTTTTCATTTTCACATAAGTGGATCAAATTTCCAGTCAAATACCACTTCCATAGGCGGATTTGCATTTAAATTTAAATTATGCATGGCATGGAAAAAGTGGACAGAGAAGAGTTCTTCTCCCCCTCTCATAAGACTAGAACCTGTGGACATCCAATGAAGCTCAACACTGGAAGATTCAGGTCAGATAAAAGAAAATACTTTTCCCCACAGCACATTGTTAAACTATGGAAGTTGCTCCCACAGGTAGTAGTGATGGCCACCAACCTGGATGTCTTTAGATGGTGATGAGAAGAAGAAGAAGAAGAAGAAGAAGAAGAAGAAGAAGAAGAAGAAGAAGAAGAAGAAGAAGAAGTTATTATTTATACCCTGCCCATCTGGAATATTAAAAACACAATAAAACATCAAACATTAAAAACTTCCCTAAACAGGGCTGGCTTCAGATGTCTTCTAAAACCCAGGTAGTTGTTTATTTCTTTGACACCTGACACTACTGAGAAGCCCTCTGCCTGGTTCCCTGTAACCTGACTTCTCTCAGGGGGGGAACCACCAGAAGGCCCTCTGCACTGGACTTCAGTGTCTGGGCTGGACAATGGGGGTGGAGACGCTCCTTCAGGTTTACTGGGACGAGGCCGTTTAGGGCTTTCAAGGTCAGCACCAACACGTTGAATTGTGCTTGGAAACATACTGGGTGCCAATGTAGGTCTTTCAGGACCGGTGTTATATTCATGGCGGATCAGTCTATTGATGGCTACTTGTCATGGTGACTATGCTCTGCCTTCACAGTTGGAGGCAGCAATGCTTCTGAATACCAGTTGCGGGGAACCACAGCAGTGGAAAGTGCTTCTGTGCTTGAATCTAACTTGTAGGTTTCCCACAGACATTTTGCTGACCACAGTGAGAACAGGATGGTGGGCTAGATTGGCCATTGGTCTGATCCAACATGTGCTTCTTGTGTTTGTTTTATGAAAGGTTGGGGACTGCCTCCATGTGCCTTCTTAACAGCCTAATCTCACTTGGAAACATGAAGGTCTGTCCCCAAATCACCTCAATGCTCCTTGTCATTTGGGGAATGCACAGAGCTAATCCACACCCCGACCACCCACATCAGGAAAAGGAACCACCATATGTGGCCATGAGACCTCCCCATGTGGATGTGTCCTCTCTTTATCCCATCCCTGTGCTGTGACCAATCTTGATATTTGTTGGAGTCCTACATGTGTGTGCCTTAGTAAGGATATAGACAATTTTGCATGCCCATCGCAAACCTTCAGAGTTTGTGTTCTGGTACATGAAATAGTAATGTATGTTCATAGTTTTCATAGTCTGCATGGCTCACATTTGCAAATCCATAGTGAAATCCAGTTGAAGGCCCCAGCTATTTTCCCACTGAGCATGCTCCACCAGAAAGCCCCACCTTCTGCCCGTATGCTCTGTTGCATTTAATACTTTTGTCCATGGCCACTACTGCTCACCCTCCCCATTTTCAGATGCAGGAAGGAAATTGACTTCACTGTAATAGAACCAACACTTTTTGCTTATGAATAATTCAATGCAAATTACACTTCTCTGTTGTACGGACTAATTATAGCCAATTGCAGACTTTTCATTCCCCCTTTCCTCCCCTGTTTTGGAAGGGCTGGCACCAATCACACTCGAAATGCTTTATTAAAAGAAAGATGGTATTTCCCTGTGATAAACAAAGGGAAGACTTAAATGTGGACCTGCAGTCCTTAGGACCAAGACTGTGACTCCCCTCTGCACTTTGCTTAGCCAACTGTCCTCCTCCTCCTCCTTTTCACTAGCAAATTGCCACAATTTCCCAGTTCCAAAAATCTGTCTAGGATAGGTGGGATGAAGAAAGGATTTGCATATTGCAATGGCCTTTCCAGGGGGTGCATACATGCCTTTACCACCAGGTTACTTTCACGGACCTTTCCAAATTTCTCCCCTGCCGAATTTCTCTGTAGGCATTTACACTCCATTCTGCCACCTTGACTTGCATCATGCGAGATAGAAACCACTGTAGTAGCCTATCAAACCCTTTCCCCTTGATATTTTCTTGATGGGGATGCATATTGGATTACCATTGATCTGTTCCATCCCTCCTTGTGTGTTGTCATGGTGCCAGCCAAGTTCTAATTGTTCCTTTGTTAAAGCAAATTGTTGGTTAATAGACCACATTGGGACCTAATGCTTATAACCATTCCACCTTATGAAGGGCCTATTGACAAAGCGTTATTCCTGTGGTGAAGCCTAGAGTAACCAAGTGCTTCCTTTCCAAAATCGTTGGCTTTAAAAAAATGTTGTCTCTCTATTAGCATATGGGCGGAATAGTCTTGGCACAATCTCTTTCACTGGGGAAGGCACCTGCTTTGCATGCAAAAACAACCCATGTTCAATCCTCAGTGTCTCCAGGTAGGGCCTTATGAGGAACGGCTAAGGGAGCTGGGCATGTTTAGCCAGGAGAAGAGGAGGTTAAGGGGTGATATGATAGCCATTTTCAAATATATAAAAGGATGTCACATAGAGGAGGGAGAAAGGTTGTTTTCTGCTGCTCCAGAGAAGCGGACACGGAGCAATGGTTCCAAACTACAAGAAAGAAGATTCCACCTAAACATTAGGAAGAACTTCCTGACAGTAAGAGCTGTTCGACAGTGGAATTTGCTGCCAAGGAGTGTGGTGGAGTCTCCTTCTTTGGAGGTCTTTAAGCAGAGGCTTGACAACCATATGTCAGGAGTGCTCTGATGGTGTTCCCTGATTGGCAGGGGGTTGGACTCGATGGCCCTTGTGGTCTCTTCCAACTCTATGATTCAATGATAGGGCTGAGATAGCCTCTGGTTTGATATCCTCAAGAGCTGCTTCCAGCCACCATAGATGAAGACTGAGGGTGGTCAATGTGGTGGTCCCCTCCAGATGTTGCTACACCACAACTCTGATCTGCTCCTGCTAACATGGTCCATGGTGATAGGAGGTCATAGAATCATAGACTTGAAGAGTTGGAAGGGATCCCAAGGGTCATGTAGTCCAACTCCCTGCAAAACAGGAATCTCAGCTAAAGCATCCATGACAGATGGCCATCCAATCTCTGCTTACAAACCCCCAAGGAAGGAGAGTTCACAGCCTCCCAAGGGAGACCTTTCCACTGTCAAACAGCTCTTACTGTCAGAAAGTTCTTTCTGATGTTCAGTCAGAATCTCCTTTCTTATAACTTGAAGCCATTGGTATGGGTGCTACCCTCCGGAGCAGGAGAAAATGAGCTTGTTCCCTCTTCCATCTGACAGCCCTTGAAATATCTGAAGATGGCTATCGTATTTCCTCCCAGTCTCCTCTTTTCCAGGCTAAACATACCCAACTCCTTCAACTGCTCCTCATAAGCCTCAAGACAGATAAAAGAAAGAACTTCCTCACACAGCGCATAGTTAAAAAATAGAGCTCATTTCCACAGGAGGCAGTGAGGACCACCAACTTTGATGGCTTTGAAAGTGGAGTAGACAAATCCCTGGAAGGGGGTGCTATCAATGGCTACTAGCTCTAGTTATCTCCTGCTTGGACTACTGCAATGCGCTCTACATGGGGCTACCTTTGAAGGTGACCCGGAAACTGCAACTAATCCAGAATGCGGCAGCTAGACTGGTCATTGGGAGTGGCCGCCGGGACCACATAACACCAGTCCTGAGAGATCTGCATTGGCTCCCAGTATGTTTCCAAGCACAATTCAAAGTGTTGGTGCTGACCTTTAAAGCCCTAAACTGTCCTGTATACCTGAAGGAGCGTCTCCGCCCCCATCATTCAGCCTGGCCACTGAGATCCAGCACCGAGGGCCTTCTGGCAGTTCCCTCATTGTGAGAAGTGAGGTTACAGGGAACCAGACAGAGGGCCTTCTCGGTAGTGGCGCCCGCCCTGTGGAATGACCTCCCTTCAGATGTGAAGGAAATAAGCAGCTATCCTATTTTTAAAAGATATCTGAAGGCAGCCCTGTTTAGGGAAGTTTTTAATATTGAACGCTGTATTGTTTATAACACTCGATTGGGAGCCGCCCAGAGTGGCTGGGGAAACTCAGTCAGATGGGTGGGGTATAAATAATAATAAATAATAAATAATATAAATAATAATAAATAAATAATAACAACAATAATAAATAATAAATAATAAATAATAAATAATAAATAATAAATAATAAATAATAAATAATAAATAATAAATAATAAATAATAAATAATAAATAATAAATAATAAATAAATAACAATAAATAAACAACAACAACAACAACCATTATTATTATATTATGATGGCTATGCTCTGCCTTCATGCTTGGAGACAGCAACGCTTCTGTATAAGAGTTGTTGGAAACCACAGGAGGGGCGATTGCCCTTATGCTTGATTCCCGCTTGTGAGTTTCCCACAGGGATCTGGTTGACCACTGTGAGAACAGGAAGCTGGACTGGATTGGCCATTGGCCTGATCCAGAAGGCTCTTTTTACATTCTTAATGCTGAGCTAGATGGGCCAGTGGTCTGACTTGGCATCAGGCATCTTCCAATATTCCTGTTTGTAGTCTCTGAAAAGGAACAAGCCAGCTGCGATGGAGACCTATTGCCAAACAGTGACAAGACAAGATTAAGGAAAGTGGGAGGAAGGAGGGAAGAGAGTTGGCCTCCATGCTATGCAGGTTATTGAATGATTGATTTAAAAAGAAGGGGGTGTTCCAGGAGAAGAAAAGGAGCTCAGCTATGGCATTTGCACAAGGTGGGCAGGGGAAGGAGAGCTTTCGAACGAAAAGGTGAAGGTTAGGTTTGCAGAATAACACACGCTGAGCACTGCTGTAAATACTGCTCTTAAAGAGGCATCGCTCTGCTATCAGAAGCCATATACTTCTGCCATGCCAGCAGGGAATTTGGGCATCTGAAAGCAGACCCTGCAGAGAAAGGAGGGCATTCCTCAAAGCAAATATGTCCCCTACGGAATGAGTTAGGCAGGCTCACTTCAAGGGGACAAGCAAGACTCTGACTGCTGGGGAGTTGCAATTACATCTAGCTATGACAGCCTTAAAAGGGACAGGGGTGGCGCTGTGGGTTAAACCACAGAGTCTAGGACTTGCTGACCGGAAGGTCGGTGGTTTGAATCCCTGCGACGGGGTGAGCTCCTGTTGCTTGGTCCCTGCTCCTGCCAATCTAGCAGTTCGAAAGCACGTCAAAGTGCAAGTAGATAAATAGGTACTGCTCCGGCGGGAAGGTAAACGGCATTTCTGTGTGCTGCTCTGGTTCACCAGAAGCAGCTTAGTCATGCTGGCCACATGACCCGGAAGCTGTACGCCGGCTCCCTTGGCCAGTAAAGAGAGATGAGCACCGCAACCCCAGAGTCAGTCACGACTAGACCTAATGGTCAGGGGTCCCTTTACCTTTATGACAGCCTTTGCCAACCTCCTGCCCTCCAGACATTGTCACAGTCCAACTCCCATCAGCTTTGGCTGATGTAGCCAAAGGCCCAGGGTGATGGGAGGTACAGCCCATTCTGGGCACCCCTGTTTAGATAAGTGCCAGAATTACACTGTGGGTAAAGATCGGCCACAGTGGGTAAGATGTCTTGGGATCTGCTTCCCTTGCCATTGAGGGATGTTCATAAACTTCAGGAAAAGACTTTGAAAGCCAGTGGTCTAGAAACATCCTTTGATGACCAGCACGGATTGGCAACCAAACACAGTTGTATAAAAGATGGTTCTCACTTCACTGGATTCGAAACAGCAGCATTTTTGTTACTGTGTTTCTCTTAAACAGAGTACACAGGTAGACACAAGGGGCTCTAGCTCCCTCTTTGTGGGTGAGAGACAGCAGTTTAGAGAGGTGGCGCTGAGCTAGAAAACTACAGGGGATTAAGCAGCCTCTTCCCCACCTGCCTGCTTTCTGCTCCATTTCAGTTTGGGTTGGGTGATGCTGTCAGTTTCGCTGTTTCAAATTTTCAGTTCATTTCTCCACATTTCCACATTAGTTAGATATCTTTCTTTCTTTTTTTTAAGTCCTCTTTAAAATTCATAAACATTTTGGTCTGAATTTCTCCTGATGTTACAAATTTCTATTACAAAATTTTGCCTAATACAATGCCATCCCCCCTGCGATTTTCAACAATACATGAAAAGTTATACACACTTTATCTAGCCCTGCTTGCTGTTATGTACATTTGACTTTTGTAGACTCTTCTTGCTTGGGCAACTGCATTGCAAAATTCAGAGAAGCGCAAAATTCGAAAGAAGGCTGTGTTTCATTTCATAGATAGTTTCAGGAATGCAAATTAGGTGGGTTTCTCTTTAAATGTGAACCAAACCGAATTTATCCCCCAAAATAAATAGCAACATGAAGGGAAGGGATTGCAGAATCCTAAGGAGTATGTAGTTTGATCCTCAGTCCTGGCCCACAATGGGCCAATGACAACATGCTAGCAGGAAAAGGTGTCCATTCCATAGGCCTCCTTTGCACAGGAGAAGGAAAGCAAAGTTTCTCTTCATTTGGAGCCCAGCCCAAACACAGTCTATTATGTCACTTCTCACACCAGTGTTGCTGTTGGGCAAAGTGGAGGAAGATGAATGTCACTCATGTATTATAGCAACAAGGTTTGTGTGGTTGGGTGTTGGGAATTCAAGATTGTTTTGCCTCCCTGACTGGAGAGAGAAGGGGGGAACCGCTTAATTAAAATGTCAGTAGCTCAGATCCCCTAAAGGAGAAGGAGAGCTAATTTTGACGACCAAGCTTGGTTAACGATACCAACTCTACCTTTGGTGAACATTACTCATTTTGTTCAGGGCCTGTCAAGGCTTCTTTGGCTCAGTGTGGACCTGCATATACACACTTGATGCCAAATGTGCGGCATCTCAGGCAGAATCGTAAAAAAAACTGGAGTGCAAAAGAAGAATAGAAAGAAATCTTAAACAACAACAATGTGGTTCTAACTCTAGTGATCATAGAATCATAGAATTGTACAGTTGGACCCTCCCACAGATATTGCAAAAACTTTTAAGGCCCAGAGACAGAGATTTGCATACAATTTGCATATGCTAATGTAGATGCAAATTTATAAATCAAATGGCACAGCTCATATTCATCTTCCAACGGCTCCAGATCAGCTCAACTCCCCTTTTACTCTCCCCCAGTTCATTACACCACAGATAATCTTTAAATAAAGCCACCCTAAACTAATTTATTTCTCCAAATTGATATCTTAACCAGGAACTCAGACCACACACGATCTCCTGAATTCATTACCCATCTAGAATCACTTTGTATACTTAGAAAAAGATATGTGCCCCATGGCCCCATCCAGGAACAGAGGAAGCTCCCTTGTGCTGTGTTGAACCAATGGCCCATTTAGTACTGTCTGCATGTATTGGCCACAGCTCTCCAGAATTTAAGACTGCATTCTCCCTCCCAGCCTTACCTAGAAAGGCTCAGGATTGAACCTGAGACCTTCTGCATCGAAAGCAATTGCTCTACAACAGAGCTATGGCCCTTCCCACTAGGAAATGCCCTGATTTTTTCCATGTGGTGTCCATTTAACAATTACCAGAGCAGCATAGCTGGGTACTATGAGCAGTAGTGCTCATACATCAGGCAGCTGTGATCACCCACAGGTTAGGATTCTGCTTTTGCATCTCACCCCATGATACCTGACACCTTCATTTTTATGGTGTGGCAGAGCGAATGTTTAATCTTAATACTGCGGTGCCTCTTTTGCCAAATGGGAGGCTGAATCACAGTTATTTGGAGCAATGAATAGTTGAGGAACTTGCCAGAGTGACTCAGCAGGGTACAGTATCCATCACTGGCAAACCACTTTGACAGACTCTCTGCATTTCAAGGCACCATGGCTCTGAAGCACAGCAGAAGTATTGCAAACTGAAGCCACATTTGAAACCTGCTCAAAAATGTTTTTAAGTGTTATGGCTTCCCCTCACCACCACCTCATTAAGTTCATTGCAGGATTTTTGTTTTGGGGAAGGGGCTCAGATTTATTTATTTAGAATATCTCTCACCCCTTGTCAGAACTGCACATAATGGTATTCCTGGATGGGAGCAGCGAATCAGGTCTGGAGAAGCCCAGGGTAACAAAAACACAAGAATGCAACAGTGTGGAAATGGCGTCAGCTGGATTCTCCATTTGAAAAGTGACTGAAGAAAGGCAATTGCAGAGAAAGGGGTGTGGTGTAGTGATTAGAGCAGGCATAGGCAAACTTGGCCCTCCAGATGTTTTGAGACTACAATTTCCACCATCCCTGACCACTGGTCCTGTTAGCTAGGGATGATGGGAGTTGTAGTCCTAAAACATCTGGAGGGCCGAGTTTGCCTATGCCTGCTCCAGATGTTCTGGCTTACAACTCCCATCATAAATACTGAATTCCTCAAGCAATGCCTATATACAGTGTGTTGTATTTGATGGGAAAATATTGTCTGGAAAAAGCGAGGTCTAGAAGGTGAAGTGAGTGTCAGCAGCCTTTGGCAAAAACAGAGGCTGTTGGCGCTACTTCCTTCATCCCAGGATAAATAATTCTATAAACAGCAGCAGGACTGTTGTTTCTGACGGGTGAATTCACTGTGACCTATAACTGATCTAAGAATTTTGCTACATAGGATGTAGCAGAAACTGCCAGGAGTTTCTAGCTTTCTAGTCATGCACACTTTGCAGCTGAAAATGCAATCTGTATTATGAAGCAGAGAGAGAATCCTAATAATAATAATAATATAATAATAATTTATTATTTGTACCCCACCCATCTGGCTGGGTTTTCCCAACCACTCTGGGCGACTTCCAATAAAGATTAAAAATACATTAAAATGTCACACATTAAAAACTTCCCTAAACAGGGCTGCCTTCAGGTGTCTTCTAAATGTCAGGTAGCTGTTTATATCTTTGACATCTGATGGGAGGGCGTTTCACAGGACGGGTGCCACTACTGAGAAGGCCCTCTGCCTGGATCCCTGTAGCTTTACTTCTCACAGTGAGGGAACCACCAGAAGGCCCTTGCTGCTGGACCTCAGTGTTCGGGTAGAACGATGGGGGTGAAGACGCTCCTTCAGGTATATTGGACCGAGGCTCCCTCCTTGAATTGTTATTGTTATTGTTATTGTTATGCATTTATATCCTACCCTTCCTCCCAAAGGAGCCCAGGGTGTCAAATACTAAAGTAGTATAACAATATAAAATACAATATGCATTTTAAATTAATTTCTAAGGCTCTTCCCATTTTTCAAAGTCTCATAAGAAAGTAACACAATTTCCTTCCAAATTAATTGAGTTACATTTGGAATTCCAATGTTTAGTTCCATTTCCCTGCAAAAAATGTTTTCCTTCTGCCTCCAATGCAGAAAATCTCATGCTGTGAATTCTGTGCTGCTTCCAATAGATTCCATGCCAATTCCAGATGTTGGGATTCCTTGCTGATGCAGCCAGGGGTTTGCTATCTCAGAAGCATGTTGAATTAACAGTATTGTATTTGCTGTGGGATAACCAACCTCACATAACCAACATGCTTAAATCTAATTAATGCATGAAGGGGTTAATACCACAGAGTAAGCTGTCCTCCCAGACTTGGCCTAAGTCCACTTCCCCTCACCTTGGGAGGAACTCGGTAATCAAGTTTTTGTTCCTTCCCTGGTCGACCTGTAAAACTCAACATGTGAAGAGGTTTGCTCAAACTGCATGTCTCTCATCCATCATTTTTGAGTTCCTATACCAATGATTTAGGAACTTTAACCACTTTGGAACTAAACTAAATTTTACTTCATGTGCAACCTTTCAGACTGATTGGAAAGCACATGGGCCTGACCTTTGGAGAGTTTGTAAGTCAACCATTTTTAACTTACTAAATGGGTCTTTCCTATGCTGGGGGGAAAGGGGACTATTTTAGAACTCACTTGGTATGACATATTTTAAAGGTCGAACAGCCTACACTTGCATGCTTTACTTTGCTGCATATTTTGTGATTTCAAATCTCTGATGGGGTTGTCTCATCAAAGAGTACATCTTAGGCATAAATCTACAAAGTAAGAAGCAATGCCAACAGCAGATCTAAAATGGATATTTCATGTAAAAATTAGTTGAGATGGTTTGTGTGGAGATGAGATACCACCACTTCAGTGATTGTGATAGACATGAGGCAGTGATGGCTGCCAACTTGGATGGCTTTGAATTTAGGCAATTTATGGAGAAGAGGGCTATTGATGGCCATTAGCCATGATGGCTAGGCTCTGCCTCCACAGTTGGGAACAGCAATGCTTCTGAACCAGTTGCTGGAGACTCCAGGACGAGAGAGGACTCTTGTGGCCAAAACAAATTTAAAGGAGTCTCTTCCTTTAAATTTCTAGGAGTTTATCTCAGTGAAGACCTTACCTGGAAAATCAATACAAGCTAGGTGGTTAAGAAAGGCCAACAGAGACTCCATTTCCTCAGAGTATTGCGGAAGAACGATGTCAATCAACATTTGATGATCTCCTTCTACCGGTCCACAATAGAAAGTGTCCTTTCATACTGCATCATGGTGTGGTACGCTGGTTTGACATCACCTGATAGGAAGTGCCTACAGAGGGTGGTGAATACAGCACAAGATATTATGGGCTGTCCCATGAATCCGCTGAATGAAATAGCAGAAGAACGTTGCCTCAGGAGAGTGAGGAAAATTCTCAGGGAAGATTCACACCCTGGCCGGCACTTTCTTGATCTCCTGCCCTCGGGTAGAAGATATAGAAGCATGATTAGTCGCACCAACAGGGTAAAGAACAGCTTCTATCCCTGGGCTGTTAGGCTGCTGAATGAAAAGATAACAACAGGGCAACTGACTTTCAGGTTTGGTAGGTGGGTGTCAGTAAACAAGGGGAATTAAGACTAAGAGAGCTGAGTGGGGGGTGCTCATGTAATCTTACTGTATACAAGTTGTATGAGTGACAATAAAGTATTTCAAAACCTGTTTGTGGGTTTCCCAACAAAGGCATCTGATTGGCCACTGTGTGAGAACAGGATCCTGGACCAAATGGGTCATTGGCCTGGGCCAACAAGATCTTCTTAATTTAACAATGACAAGATAGCATCACCACTATTTCCAAAGGTCTACCCACAGCCTCATCCTCTGGCAAGTTGCTGGATTGCTTGCAAAACCAACATATTGAAATTTGACAGAGATACAATTTCCCCAGAGCTTTGTATAAATCTGGTAAGCCAGCAATCTTCACCCTGTGGTCATTAATTCATGCATGTTTCAGGTGGACATTTAAAGGCTGCAATTCCCTTCTCTTCTGTTCACCTCTTGCGGATAATTTGAAAGATGAAGCATCTTAGTTTTGTGCTTCCAGGCAAAGCTTGGCTTTGTAAGAACTCTTCCCCTTCCCCTCTTCTTCCTCCCCCACCGCTGCTTGTTCTTCTCCACTTTGAAGAATGAGTCAATAATTAACCGAATCAACATCTCCTCCTCTGATCCCCTCCTCCCCCTTCTCCGTTCCCCTCATTCACCCTTAACACAAGACTGCACTGTTTCTGGGCCTCAAATGGACCCTGAGCTATTGAAGCCACTTGTTCCTGCCTGAATGGAACTGACAGAGATCCTTTTGTACCCAAGCAACCGTGACTGAATTGCAAGCCCATTTGGGAGGTGACGAGCCAGTGTATGTGTTTGTATGCTGGCGAGAGTGAATGGTGTTACTGGGTCACCCTTCTGGAAAGGTCGGCTGGGAGGAAATTTCAAGGAGGCTCCAAGGGCACGGAAAATAGCCTTCTTGGCCCTGTTGAATAATTATGATTCGTTGGTGCAGTACTTCTAATTGAGCAAAGGTTTTGTGTTCTCCCAAGTCTTGCATTCTCCACAGCTAGGGGCAGCAATGCTCCTGAATACCAGTTGCTGGAAATTTTGCAGGCTTTTCTTATGTTCCAATATGTTCAGAGGGGTAGTAGCTCTGTGGGGAGCACAAGATTCCAGGTTTGATCTACAACCACAACGGTGGTTGGTTTAATCACGGCTGGAGAGGGGGAGGTGGCCTATAGGAAGGAAGTTGAGCAGTTGGGGGAGTGGTGCAGGAAAAACAACTTACTCCTTAACTTGAAGAAAACAAAATAGATTATTGTGGACTTTAGGAATTGTAAATTGAATATTCAGCCACTTCCAGTTACAGGTAGGTAGCCGTGTTGGTCTGCCATAGTCAAAACAAAATAAAAGAAAAAAAATTCCTTCCAGTAGCACCTTAAAGACCAACTAAGTTAGTTCTAGGTATGAGCTTTCGTGTGCATGCACACTTCTTCAGATACACTGAAACAGAAGTCACCAGACCCTTCTATATAGTGAGAAGGTGGGGAGGGGTATTACTCAGAAGGGCGGTGGGAATGGGTGATTGGCAGATAGCTGTGATGAGCCTGTTGACGACTCTTAACGACTGCAATAGGTCTTACAGGAAAAAGCAAGGAGTGAGAAGGTGAAAAATGGCTTTGTCATGTATAATGAGATAAGAATCCAATGTCTTTGTTAAGACCAGGTCTTTCCATGGTTTTAAGTTTGGTAATAAGTTGCAATTCAGCAGCTTCTCTTTCCAGTCTATTTCTGAAATTCCTTTGTAATAGAACAGCTACTTTGAGATCTTGTATAGAATGTCCTGGGAGATTGAAGTGTTCTCCTACTGGTTTCTCTGTCTTGTGATTCCTGATGTCGGATTTATGTCCGTTTATCCTTTGGCGTAAGGTTTGGCCTGTTTGTCCAATATAGAGAGCTGAAGGACACTGTTGGCATTTGATGGCATACACAATGTTAGACGATGAGCAATTAAATAGTCCCGAGATGGTATGTATGAAGTTGTTGGGGCCAGTAATGGTGTTGTCCGGGTGTATGTGGCAGCAAAGTTGGCATCTGGGTTTATTGCAGGCTCTGGTGCCAGTGTCCGTGTTAAGTCTGGTAGTAGTATTATTGTGGGTTAGGAGTTGTTTAAGATTGGGTGGCTGTCTGTAGGCAATGAAAGGTCTTCCTCCCAGAGCTTGAGAAAGAGAACTGTCATTGTCCAGGAGAGGTTGTAGATCTCTGATGATGCGTTGTACTATTTTAACTTGGGAGCTGTATGTGATGACTAGAGGTGTTCTGTTATTTTCTTTTTTGGGTCTGTCTTGCAGCAAGTTCTCTCTGGGTATCAGTCTGGCTCTGTTGATCTGTTGTCTAACTTCATCTGCTGGGTATTTTAGTTTTAAAAAGGTTTGCTGTAGATCTCTTAGGTGAGAATCTCTGTCTGTAGAATTGGAACAGATGCGGCTGTAATGTAGTGCCTGGCTATATACAATGGACTGTTTGGTATGTTTGGGATGGTAGCTAGAGGCATGTAGATATGTTTGTCGGTCAGTTGGTTTACGGTATAAGGTGGTGTCTATGCGCCCATCCTGTATTTTTATAGTAGTGTCCAAAAAATGTATTTCTTGCATAGATTGATTCATTGTTAGGTTGATTGTGGGGTGAAAATCATTGAATTTGTGGTGGAAGGTGTCCAGGGTCTGTTGACCATGTGTCCAGATGATAAAAATATCGTCAATGTATCGCAGGTACAAGAGAGGTTTGAGTGGGTAGGAGTTTAGGAAACGTTGTTCTAAATCCGCCATGAAGATGTTGGCATACTGTGGGGCCATGCGGGTGCCCATTGCTGTGCCGCTGATCTGAAGGAACAGGTCATCACCGAATTTGAAGTTGTTGTGGGTAAGGTTTTAAACACAGTATAAGAGTCTCTAAGGGAGTATATTGTATTTAAAAATGAGGTATCAGAGTTTTTAGGGGCTAACCAGGTTGGGATAGCTGGGGTAGGAGGCTTGTTGGGTTTTGAATGGTTTATGTAGATTTTTCAATTTTGTTGTTCTGTTTGGGACAATAACAATAAAGATTATTGTATTGTATCGTATCGTATTGTATCGTACAGAATCTCCACTTAAAGGGACCTGAGAGTGGAGAGCTAGGCAACACCAAAAGGAGCCAGTGCTAGGTAGAGGTTGCCATGCTTGGCTAGATGGACCAATGGTTGAACTCAGGGTAAAGTTGGTTCAGTTGACCATGATAATTACAGCAAAGAGTGCCATCTGTTGGGCTTAGGTTGACGAGGTCTGTTGTATTCAAATCTCTGTATAATAGTAAATACATTGGAAGAGCAATAGCATTTTTATGCACACCACCTCAGCATATGCAATTTTGTACCCATTACTTCGCTGGATAAGTTCACTGCAAAATTCAAAGAAGTGCAAAGTTCAAAGAGCAACTTTATTTCAGTTCGTGTATTGTTTCTGAAGCTGCAAATCAGGTGGGTTGGCCTTTAAATGCAAACTGAACAGAATTTCTTCCCCATCCCTACATCAGATCCAGTCTTCCTTCCTTAGAACTGGGCTGTGTTTTTTAATAGTTATTTCACGGGTTAAAGAACAGCCTGCTACTTGATTTAAATAGCACTGAGTCCATAGCTCGGTTCCTCCACTTTCTGTTTTGAGAATCTGAATCTGGATTGGATTGCTTTGTGTGTGTGTTTCTTTGCGTTAACTCTGAAGCACTGGTCACTAAACCTTTGATGCAGGTGCTGTGGAAACTGAGACATTCCCCCATTCCCATCAGCCTTGCTGACTTGCATCTGGGCTTGGCGGGGTTCCGTTGCCATGACAGCCCTTTGACATCATTCGGAGCATCAGCAAATGCTCTGGGCCAATAAGGCCCAAAGTCTGCATCTTTCTCTCCCTATCAGTCTCCAGGCTGAATTTATAACAATGTTTTCCTTGGTCCTCTCTGCAGATCACAGAATAAATTCAAGCTGGGTGAAGGGGAGGGGTTTTCTCTCTGTGAGCGCCCCCCCTCTCTCTGAAAGGTCACTTACTGCAGATTGTACCCTCAGGTGGTTAATTCATCATGCCCATTAAAGGAGCCTAGCAAAAGGCAGCCCTCACTGCAAAAATATTTGACTTCAGCCCTGTCTGGAGGGACTTTCACACCCGCAGACGCAGACAGGGCGACATCCATTTGGACCACTCCCAGGCACATATTCAGATGACCTTCTTCCCATGTGCAAACCAGTTTGCTGTAGCAAACTGCTGTTGGGGTCAAGGAACGAGGCCTTCAGCAAGAAACGTTGTGTTTTGCATGGGCCTCTGGGTAGAGCCTGTACCATCTAATCACTGCAGTCTCACACACAGACTAGGGAGAACCACGATTGAATCCCCACTCAGCCATGAAGCACACCGGGTGACCTTGTGTGGTGAACACAAGCCCAAGAGCTGGAGCAAAGCTCGTGGGAGTTTGTGAGACCAAACCCTCCAAGTATCCCTATTTTCTGGGGATGTCCCTGACTTAGAGAAGCTGTCCTGGTTTCTGATTTGAATGTCCCACTTTTCCTCAGGATATCCCTCCTTCATTGGAGAAATGGTGGAGGGTATGGAATTATCTGATCGCTGAGCTCCAAGTGTTTTTAAAAAATGTTGAATGATTTATTATGTGTTTATATACCATATTGGCCCGAATATAAGCCACACCTTTAAAATTTGGGGGGGGGGAGAGAAAGACAATACCCGAATATAAGCCCCTCCCTTAAAAGTCTGCAGGCATTAACACCCGTAAATGGCAAATGTTCCATTTTATCGTATGTCTGTTTCAGCAGCGATATCATAAAAACCTATTTTTGTAAAGTCACGAATTCAGGCCAATACTGTATGTTGGAAGCTGCCCAGAGTGGCTGGGGCAACCCAGTCAGATGGGTGGGGTATGAATTTTAGTAGTGGTGGTGGTGTTGGTGGTGGTGGTAGTAGTAGTAGTAATAATAATAATAATAATAATAATAATAATAATAATAGTTAATAGCTTCAAAGCTGGAGCTACCCAGTTCCAACACCACCCATTTCATCTCATTCACACATCTCTAGAAGGTAAAGTTAAAACGACCTTTGGATGGTTAAGTCCAGTCAAAGGCAACTATGGGGTTGTGGTGCTCATCTCACTTTTCAGGCCAAGGGAGCCAGCGTTTGTCCACAGACAGCTTTCAAAGTCATGTGGCCAGCAGGACTAAACCGCTTCTGGTGCAACGGGACACTGTGATGGAAGCCAGGGTACACGGAAATGCCTGTTACCTTCCTGTCACAGTGCGAACAATTTATCTGTTCGCACTGGTCTGTTTTCAAACTGCTAGGTTTGCAGGAGCTGGGATAGAGCAACAGGAGTTCACCCCACCGTGCTGATTCGAACTGCTGACCTACCGATTGGCAAGCCCAAGAGGCTCAGTGGTTTAGACCACAGTGCCACCTGTGTCCTTACACTCATCTCTAGGTAAAAAGGTAAAGGTACCCCTGCCCGTACGGGCCAGTCTTGACAGACTCTGGGGTTGTGCGCCCATCTCACTTAAGAGGCCAGGGGCCAGCGCTGTCCGGAGACACTTCCGGGTCACGTGGCCAGCGTGACATCGCTGCTCTGGCAAGCCAGAGCCGCACACGGAAACGCCGTTTACCTTCCCGCTGGTAAGCGGTCCCTATTTATCTACTTGCACCTGGAGGTGCTTTCGAACTGCTAGGTTGGCAGGCGCTGGGACCGAGCAGCAGGAGCGCACCCCGCCGCAGGGATTCGAACCGCCGACCTTTCGATCGGCAAGCCCTAGGCGCTGAGGCTTTAACCCAGCATTGCTTAAAAGGGAAAATAAAACACAGAGAGGTCCCATTGGTTAAGGGGAGACAAGTTCTAGCAGCTGGTATTCGGATGTATTGCTGCCTCCAGCAGAGGACCTCACTTCCCGCAGTGAGGGAACCACCAGAAGGACCTCGGCACTGGACCTCAGTGTCCGGGCTGGATGATGGGGGTGGAGACGCTCCTTCAGGTATACAGGACCGAGGCCGTTTAGGGCTTTAAAGGTCAGCACCAACACTCCACAACCTTTCCAACCTTTTTGAGTCCATGGCTCCCTTGACCAACTATGTTCCTTCTGTGGCACCTCTGTGGGGCTCAGGAACCCAGTTGTGTTGTCCCATGCCTGCAGAGCTGGCAGCCTCTCACCCTTTTTCAAACACCCTCCCTTGTGGAAGGTTCCCTCAGCCTCCTCTCCTCTCCCCTCTCCTTGGGATTTCTCACATTGCCCCACAGGGGCCTGGCAAGCACCCAAAAATCTCTTGTCCTAACTCTTGCTCACTGATGGGACAGCTCCCCTGCTGTTTCACCAAGCTTGTTCTGGAAGCAACTCTGTCTCTGTTGGACAACCATTCTGTCTTGTCTGCAAGATTTAAGTCACACACCTCTAGGGTTGGTAGGAATGTCCTGCTTTGGCAAAGCGTCTATTGAGTTTTGAGGGATGCAAAGAACGCCAATCAGTTTCTTAGCCATCTGCACATCCATAGGCATAAGCTCTGATGATGACTGACATCATTCAAACTTGACTTCTCATCTGCCCATGATATTATTTTTCCAAGCAAGCAGATTTCTCTCCTTGGCTGAGGTCCTAGAGATTTCAATCTGAAGCGGAAGCCGGGGGATGGGTATGTGTGTGTGGATTCTTCTCATTTGACTCCCTTCTTGGCATAAGATTTTATCTCAGTTGGTAACATAAATTTGACGCCACATTATAGACACCTGATACTGGATACATCTGCTGTCCTGCACTTCTAGGGAGGAGAGGAAAGTAGCAGCAATAAATTATTGAGAAACCTCAAGCGATAAAACTGATCAAGTGGTTTTGCCTGTGCTCTGCTGCTTCGTTCGTTTATAAGGATACTTTTCAGGCATTCCTTCAAGGTTTTGAGGTGACGTGGTTGTTGTTGATGAGGTTTTCTCCCCCTCCCTTGCATTTTTAATCTACTACAGTTTAAGAGGAAATTGCACATTTAAACCCATTTCGTTCCATTGGATAGGTCCCTTTGAGCTAAATTGGCTTAAATCACAGCTTAATTTGCACCAGCAAATGCAACCTTGGAATCTATTTTCAATGCCAGCACTGAGCTCTGGGACATATAATCTATCTATCTATATATACAGGGACCATTTTCTAACAGTCTCTCTCTCTTTGCCACACTCTTTAAAGCCTGAATTTCTATGACACATGCCAGCTGAATTCAGCATGATGTTATGCAGTGAAAGGGCTGTGGCTATGCAAACAAAGGCTATAGTCTCATGGATTCCTCTAGTATTTTATGGATCAGAAAGAGTTCCAATCTCAGACTGAGTCAAAGTCAAGGCTTTGATTGCAGCACCCATTTTGTCCACTGGGAAAAATAATCAGACCTCCTATCACCCAATCTTCTAATGCTATTGTATCTAGGGAAAAAATGAAATATATTGGGGTGAAGAAGGTGAAAAAGCCGATGCAAAGTCTCCCTCATTTCCTCCAGAAGGAAAAAAACCTTTGTGTATCACTGCTCACATCATCTCCTTTTCCTGAAGAGCGCTATAAGACTCCGCTATTCCCAGAAATTTGGGGGTCATTATGACTCGCCTGTGGTGAAGGAAAGGTACTCTGTACATGGTTAAAAGCAGGCATAGGCAAACTCGGCCCTCCAGCAGTTTTGGGACTACAACTCCCATCATCCCTGACCACTGGTCCTGTTAGCTAGGGATGATGGGAGTTGTAGTCCCAAAACTGCTGGAGGGCTGAGTTTGCCTATGCCTGGTTAAAAGGGTTTGTGGCTTTATTGCTACCATCAGACATTCTGTAATTGTGCCTTGGCACTGACTAGAGAATCTGGAGTTAAAGCCTGGCGTAGATTGCACCTTTGTCAAATCAGTATGAGAAACTTAAAACATTTGTATGGATTTTCAGGCAGGTAATAAATTGATGGGATGGAAAGAGAATAACCAAAACATACCCTAAATGGCCTCGGTCCAGTATATGTGAAGGAGCTTCTCCACCCCCATTGTTCTGCCTGGACACTGAGGTCCAGCACCAAGGGCCTTCTGGCGGTTCCCTCACTGCGAGAAGCCAAGTTACAGGGAACCAGGCAGAGGGCCTTCTCGGAAGTGGCACCCGCCCTGTGGAACGCCCTCCCACCAGATGTCAAAGAGAACGACAACTACCAGACTTTTAGAAGGCATCTGAAGGCAGCCCTGTTTAGGGAAGCTTTTAATGTTTGATGCATTACTGTATTTTAATATTTTGTTGGAAGCCACCCAGAGTGGCTGGGTAAGCCCAGCCAGATGGGCGGGGTAATAATAATAATAATAATAATAATAATAATAATAATAATAATTCCCAGTAAATCTGCTTATGTCCAAATACAGTCATACCTTGGTTGACAAACACCTTGCAAGTCAAACATTTTGGCTCCCGAACACCGCAAACCCGGAAGTGAGTGTTCCGGTTTGCAAACGTTCTTTGGAACCTGAATGTCTGACATGGCTTCCACGGCTTCCGATTGGCTGCAGGAGGTTCCTGCAGCCAATCGGGAGCCGCGCGCACCTTGGTTTCCAAACGTTTTGGAAGTTGGTGCCACTGTAGGACTCCAGTTAAAACTGGGCTAAAAATGGAGTAACCCAAAGGTTTATTTCTGTTGATTTTTTAAAACTATCCAAGAACAACTGCACTAATGGAAAGAACGAACTGAAAAATCACGCAGCAACCCAGAGGGGTCAAACCAGGGCACTGTTCGTAGTCATGATTAAATAGACTGATAAGTGAATAAGTAATAACCTAATCTCGCAAGGGACTCAGAGGAGCCGGCATGAATTCCTGTGGCTGGCAGAATTTTGTGTGTATGTGACCAAATGACCTCTGGCTTTCATTATATCTGCTCCTATTAGGCAGGGTCTTTCCCCCCCCCCCATCAATGCCTTAGTGAAAAATCAATGCAGCCTTTCTGTAGGGGAGAGGAGAAGTTGGTGGAGGAGGAAGATGTGTCTTCCCTATATGATGATCAGGCAATTCTTGCTTCTTCATTTAGTGAAGCTCAAGGGACTTTTTCATTTATTTATTTTTAAATAAGATTTATTCCAATTTTAAAGATTACAAAAAAGACAAACAACCAAGAAAAAAAGAAAAAAGAAAAAGAAAACACACACAAATGCAACCTTTACATAACTTTCTTTCCTTTGCTTATTTCCCTGACCTCCTCACACCTCCCTTTTTTGTATTCTAGTTCAATTAGATATTTCAGCAAATCCTTTCCATCCTTGTTATTATCCTTAAAAAATTATCTTAATATACTATATTTTTACATTCTCCTCTTTCACTAATTACCAATCCATTTTTACTTAATCCTTTATATCATTTCTGCTAAGACCACAAAACTTCATTCCAACATCCTTCTAACATTCCTTAATTTTACAATGTTTCTGTAAATAAACTTTAAATTTCTTCCAATCTTCTTCCACCGACTATTCTCCCTGGTCTCGGATTCTGCCAGTCATTTCCGCCAGTTCCATATAGTCCATCACTTTCATGTGCCATTCATCCCGGGTGGGCTCAAGGGACTTTTTCAACCTAAATTCCCCAAGTTTGTTTCCAGAGGTGATGCTTGGTACTTAGAGAGAAAAGCCCACAACACAAATCTGCATAATCATTGTATATGCTAATATATAGATGCCTTATACCCCATAGATTAACTTTTTTAAAAAGAAAGAGAGAGGAACAGGAGTTTAGGGTGTTGTAAACAAAATCTGCCCCTTTTCCCTTATGGGGTATCCAAGAGCCCATATAGAGTCCTTACATGGGTTCCCTGTCGGTAGGATAAAATAACAGAGGCCAACCAGAGAATATTGAGAAGCAAAGCAGCTAGTAAGCCTGATCTTTATTAAACTGTTGCAACAGGGTGCTCCCCTCATACACAGGAGACAGGAGGAGGGCCTCGAACAATGTTGTGCAAGACCTTATATATCCATTTTTTAAATTCCCTGCCACGGAGCTCCAGACCACCCCTACATACATCATACATACATCACAGAAGGGGTGTAGCCCAAGACCACCCCCCACAAACATTATACCTACATCACAGAAAAGGCGGTCTACAACAGAAATTTGAACGTTCTTGTTTTTCCTGTCTGCCAGGTTATCTGATAATGCCTTATCTGATTGCCTTTTCCGGTAGTCTGGCCATTCCTTTGAGATGGTAATTACTTAATTCCTGAGATAATGGGAAGGTTTTTTTCACACACACACACACCCTTGCAGAGAAACATTTGGTCAGGTTGGGAGTTAAAATGGTTTCAGGACTGTCTTCCTGTGCTGCTTCAGACATGACCTTTAAATGCCCCTCCTTGTCAGCACTTGTGGATGCTGTCTTATAAAACCCAGTTACAGATAGGTAGCCGTGTTGGTCTGCCATAGTCAAAACAAAAAATTCCTTCCAGTAGCACCTTAAAGACCAACTAAGTTAGTTCTAGGTATGAGCTTTCGTGTGCATGCACAGAAGGGTCTGGTGACTTCTGTTTCAGTGTATCTGAATATACATGACAAAGCCATTTTTCACCTTCTCACCCCTTGCTTTTTCCTGTAAGACCTATTGCAGTCGTTAAGAGTCGTCAACAGGCTCATCACAGCTATCTGCCAATCACCCAATCCCACCACCCTTCTGAGTAATACCCCTCCCCACCTTCTCACTATATAGAAGGGTCTGGTGACTTCTGTTTCAGTGTATCTGAAGAAGTGTGCATGCACACGAAAGCTCATACCAAGAACTAACTTAGTTGGTCTTTAAGGTGCTACTGGAAGGAATTTTTTGTTATAAAACCCAATGAATGCTCCCCATCCCACCCCCAAGGCTTAATTCAAGGATGACTAGAAGCTGCACCCTGCCCTCCTGGCTTTTGAGATATTGGAAGTGCAAATCCTGGAGGTGGTTGGGCTTACAAATACCTCCCCCTGTACTTCATTGCATTATCCATTCTGCTCAATACCCATTCTGCTCAATATACAGTCATAACTCAGGTTACAGACGCTTCAGGTTGTGTTTTTTCGGGTTGCAGACCGCCAAAACCCAGAAGTACCAGAACAGGTTACTTCCGGGTTTCGGCAATCACACTTTGCGCATGTGCAGAAGTGCTGAATCACAACCCGTGCATGCGCAGGTGTGCTGCTGCGGGTTGCGGACGGTGCGGGTTGTGGATGTGCAAACTGAGCGTCCACTGTACTACAACATAGTTGCAATATCCTGCCATGCCCCCTAGGCTCGGCACCCAGGGCAGTGGAATCAGTCACACTGCCCTAAATCTGTCTCTGCTCTCAGCAGCTAGCCGGGCACATTGGCAATGACTGTGAAGTTCCTGCCTGGTTTGCCATCTCCTCTGCTTCTGCCGGGGCAGATTTGGGTTTTTCAGATTTCAGCAGCACCTTGTTTGAGGCCAAAATTGGTTATCACCCCACCACTTCTCACCTTCCATTCTGCTCAATTTGCTGCATCATAGTTGCAATGCCCTATGGCAGGCATTCCCAAACTCAGCCCTCCAGCTTTTTTGGGACTACAGTTCCCATCATCCCTGACCACTGGTCCTGTTAGCTAGGGATGATGGGAGTTGTAGTCCCAAAACAGCTGGAGGGCTGAGTTTGGGGATGCCTGCCCTTTGGCACCCCCCTAGGCTCAGCACCCGGTCACACTGCCCAGTCACCTCTGCTCTTGTGGTCCTAGGAGAGATGGAAGGGCACCTGTTTAAGAGCTGGCCAGGAACCTAAGAGGCAAGGATGTCCAGATATCAACCTATCAATCACATTCATATCCCACCTTTCCTCCAAAGAGCTGAAGGGGGTGTAAATGGTTCTCCTCCCGCATCATTTAATCCTCACAACAAGTCTGTGAGGGAGGTTAGGCTGTGGGACTGTGACTGGCCCAAGGTCACCCAGTGAGTTTCCTGCCAATGCAGGAACTTGGACCCAGGTCTTCCAAGTCCTAGCCCAAACCTCCAGCCATTACACTACTCTGGCTATTAAAAATGTTCAGTAATATCCAAGGCAACACGATGACCAAGTACAACAATACAATATCAATATAAACTCTGACCACTTCGGCAGTGTTGGACATCCTAAAACAAAGCTTTACGGCTTGTTTTCACCAGATAAGAATCTGACCCATTGCTTCTTTCAGAGATGTGGATAGTCTACAAAGACTTTCAGAGACTTAAAAGACTTATGTATATTTGTTTCCATGTTTTCAAGAGAATCCACCAAGAGTTCACATTTTGTGACTTTCAGAGATGTATAAGATTTCGTATATGATTATATAAAGAGTTTATATTGATATTGTATTGTTGTACTTGGTCATTGTGTTGCCTTGGATATTACTTATAATTGTTTGCAACACAGGGGTTTAATTGTTTGGTTACTTATTAAAAATGTTCCACTGCCCCGTGTGAGGCTCAATCTCACAACCTTCAGATTATGAGGCTGATGCGTTCCCTCCTGCACTAACAAGGATGATGGCTCCTTGAGGATCTCTGGCAATGCAGAGATCTGCTGGAAGGTCTTGCTTCCTTGCTTCTCAGCTGGGACTCTGAGGCCTGGGCAGGTCTGAATGCTGACAAAGTGTAGTTTTCTGGGGTCCCTGGAGGTAAAATATTGGCAGCCCTCCAGCACACACAGAGAGAGAAAGATGTAGATGGTATTTGGAGTGGATCCACGCCTAAAGGACAGCAAAGCAGAAGGGGTGGAGAAAGGAATTTAAAAGGATAGGGCTATTGAGATGCCCTGGTGTTGATGTGAATAAAATTGGGCGCATGTGTAATGATATTAAATCAATTACAGTAATTGTGTAGGTACGTATAATATGTGAATTAAGGTGTGTGTTAGGGGGAGAAAGAGCAAGCTTGGAATGTTGGAAGTTAATAGTGATTGGATAAGAATTTGAAGGGGAGTTTGAATGCTGATGGGGGACAGTTTAGATCTGTGGCTCCCAAACTTTTGATAGTCATTATTGTTCTTTATTGAATTTATATACCACCCTATACCTGGAGGTCTCAGGGCCATTCGCAGAAAAGATCAACATAAAAATCACAATATCAGCCCCCTTTGTTCCATAAACTCACTCCCAGTGCCCCCTACCCTATCAAAAGCAGTATTAGCAATAGCAGTTTGCATGACCCGCTAAGGACGATAATGACACAATAAAATCAAAATAGTAACTATTAATTGCATATGCATTCAAAATCCAATTAAACTTTTTTTAGTTTAATCCAACAAATTGATTGCTCCAGTCGTACCAGCTTTTCAAAGTCTGATAGACATTTACACCTCCAGTGCCCCCTGCCACCTGCTTGGCTCTTTGTGCCCCTCCTAGGTAATCCTACTATCTCTAAAGGAAGAGACCACTGGGAACCACTGGTTTAAAGAGTCTGGTGAATTTGTAACCAGGTGGTAGCTGGAGACAGAGAGAGGGTTTGGATGATAGCAGCACTGGTTTAGGATCAGCCTTGTTATTTGCTGTTGCTTTATTTGAGAAAAAGCAGCAAACAAGAGAATACAAAACTGGAAGCACATGCTTCACATATAACCCATATTTATTATTCCCGTTTTAATAAATGGCTGCACTGCACCATATGCTTCTCGACTGGCTGCGTTATAGGTGAGAAATATTCATAGTATCTGTGGTGGAAGCAGGAGCAAAGGGAATTTAGAAATACCTGAAATAATAATAATAATAATAATAATAATAATAATAATAATAATAATAATTTATTTATACCCCACCCATCTGGCTGGGTTTCCCCAGCACTTGGGGCAGCTTCCAACAGAATATTAAAATACAATAACCTATTAAACATTAAAAGCTTCCCTAAGCAGGGCTGCCTTCAGATGTCTTCTAAAAGCCTGGTAGTTGTTTTTCTCTTTGTTATCTGGTGGGAGAGCATTCCACAGGGCAGGTGCCACTACCGACAAGGCCCTCTGCCTGGTTCCCTGTAACTTCACTTCTTGCAGTGAGGGAACCACTGTAGCACCCTGCTTGTGGTTAACGCTTAGCTGGAATGAAATATTCAACGCAGCAATAGAGAAATTAAAATAGTAATTTATTTGTCAGACAAATAAATATGAGGCACAGTGGTATATGGTTACCAAGCTCTGGCCTGGCCTCTTGCCATTCTGGCCAGCACTTATATTTCCTTAATCCAGCCCCCTTGCTCCTCCTGTGGCTGCCTCTGTCCAATCAGCCTGGTTAAAATTCCTATTGGCTGTTTGCTAGAACCAATCACAAAAGATACACCCATTTCCTCTTGCCTTTTATGGAAATCAAAAAGCTATATATTCTTCTATCTATAAATGACAAATAAGTAGTAATATATCTTACATGTGTCTCAACAAGGAATCTTAATTACCAGCTCACCTCTTGCCCTCCTTGCCCTATTGCCTTCCAAAACAGATAATTAATCTTGAATTTTTATCTTATGCATATGTCAAGGATTGAGTTCACATCAACATTGAGAGATCTCCTTCATTTGAAGGTTTCTAAACAAAAGGCCTGACAACCATATATCAGGAGTGCTCGATTGGCGTCTTCTGTCTGGCAAGGGGGGCTGGTGGCTGACTTAATTTCAGAATAGTTACAACTCTTACAACTATATGAAATAAGAATCTAGCATTTCTTAAATCCTTTGCATAATTATATTTAAACTAATATATTTAATACATAAACAACCTTTTAAAAGGAAAAGAAATCTTAAAAGGATCTTAGTTTAAGAAAGAAACAGCTTTAGAAAAGTCTTCCCAAAAATGTTCTCTTTCTGCCAGCTAGATGCTTTTTCACTGCTCTTGACCTTCTTAACCTTAGGAAGAAGATATGGCTCATTTTACTATTTATCCACCCTTAATTTGTAGGGTCAGTGTAACCTTGGCTGTCAGCCTGTAATTCCCTTTTTACGACTTTGAGAATTGTTTTCTGCTATAAATCAGGGGGGCCCCTTGTCTAGGAGTAAAACATCTTGCCAAGGTTTTTAGGCAACTGGTCTTCTGCCTGGCATGAAACAGAACATTTTTAAGCTCATTCTTAAAATACAAGCCCTGATTAAACATATAAGCTTTAATAAAAATGCAAGCTTATGATTAGATGCCTCACCACCAGAAGGCCCTCGGAGCTGGACCTCAGTGTCCAGGTAGAACAAAGGGGGTGGAGACGCTCCTTCAGGTATACTGGGCCGAGGCCGTTTAGGGCTTTAAAGGTCAGCACCAACACAATGAGACTCTTCATTGTGGGTCTGGGCCCTGCGTTGGGCAAAAATGTTCCTGCATAGAAGAGGGTTGGAATGGATGACCCCTGGAGTCCCTTTCCAACTCATATCATTCTATCATTCTGTGATCTAAGAAAGAGTGAGAAGGTGCTACAGGAGAATTGAAGGGGGTCTTTGTTGTTCTGTGCCTGTAGACTATGCTCCCTTCTCTGACCTGACCCTAACCCCAATTGGTGGCTGTGTTTTATGGTTTCCTGGCAACCATAAATGGTTCTTCCCACCCAAAAGCCTGTTACTCAAGGATGCCAAGACCAAATTCAACTCTGGAAGGAGACTATGTCCCTCCCTGCTTCTTCAGTCAAAACAAAACAAATTAAATTAAATTAAATTTAAAAATTCCTTCCAGTAGCACCTTAGAGACCAACTAATTTAGTTATTGGTATGAGCTTTTGTGTGCATGCACACTTCTTCAGATACACTGAAAGAGAAGTCACCAGACCCTTATAAATAGTGAGAGGGTGGGGTATTACTCAGAAGGGTGGTGGGAATGGTCGATTGGCTGATAGGTGTGCTTCTTCAGTGATTTGGGAAACCACCAGCTCTTGGCTGAAAGATGCTTCCATCCCAGAAGGGAACAGCCAGGTCCATTCATGTGCTTAGGGAATAATTGGAGGTTATTAAGCAGTTAATTAATAAGGGTTGGAAGGGAGGGCTGCAAAGCCTGGCAAGGAAGGGAAACAAAGTTGGACATTTATAAAAGGTTGTGAGAATGAATGGGGGAAGAGCAGGCAATGAAAGAAAATTGATTAGCAGGGGAACAAAGGGAAGCAGAAAACAGAGCTTCTGTTCCTAAGGCTGGGTTTGTTTTCCTCACTCTTGTTCTTTTTTTCTTCTGAATTAAAGGGATTTCTGTTTTGCCTCCCAACAAACAGGCAGCAGCATTTACCACTGTGAAAGATGATGTGTCTTGCAAGTTAAGGAAAGCAAGGAAAGTATTACTCCCCCCCCCAAAAAAAAAAAAAAAAGATCAGGGGTGTACCAACTCCCTGCTGTGAAATCTTGCTATCTTTAAAAGGAACCTATGTTTAAGCTTCCTTTGGAATTCATCAGATCTGCAGCCAAGGAAGGAATCTCTAAATTTTCACTTATAACTATGCTGCTTTAGAGTCCTGTGACCATTATGTTGACACTGGATTTTGTGCAGCGTTAGGAGTCAACAGAGTAGGCAAAGGGTTGCTCACTCGATTTCTTTGGAAAGGTTAGTTGGAAGAGTCAGGGGTGGGCTGCACAAGCCACAGTCTGTTGTTCATGGCATGATTCAATACATTTATTTACTTTACTTCACTTTACTTTTATTTTTTTAAAAAAAATACTGCAACTCAGAAGAAGGTTTGATTCGATGATGTCACTAGGTCAAAAAAAAAAAAATTGAAAGGGTTGATACAGTTCTTAGAATCATAGAATTGTAGGGTTGCAAGAGATCTCAAGCGCCACCTAGTCGAACCCCCTGAAATGCAGGGATCTCAGTTAAGCAACAACAAACCTATGGTTATGTGAAACATACTCAATAAACATTTGAATAAATAAGGTATACTATTCATTGTATCGGGATGTGGGTGGCACTGTGGGTTAAACCACAGAGCCTAGGACTTGCTGATCAGAAGGTTGGTGGTTCGAATCCCCATGAGGGGGTGAGCTCCTGTTGCTCGGTCCCTGCTCCTGCCAACCTAGCGGTTCGAAAGCACGTCAAAGTGCAAGTAGATAAGTAGGTACCGCTCTGGCGGAAAGGTAAATGGTGTTTCCGTAAAAGCGAGATGAGCCCCGCAACCCCCAGAGTCGGCCACGACTGGACCTAATGGTCAGGCGTCCCTTTACCTTTATTCATTGTATCAAATTGTAGATTACAATGGAAGTAGCTCATAAAGTTCAGTGAAAAAAAGCAGAAGACCCAGTGGATCAGTTCATTCTCTAGTCAGTTCATGCATAAGGTCCACACATGTATAAGTGTCTATTCCACCTGTCTGTTCATAGAGTCCAATAATCCACATGAAGTGTTGTTACAGTTCCCCAGAATCCTTTCACAGAGTGTAAGACAAGGATTTCTGGAATATTAGCCTTGTTTCGCCATCCTAGGCTTCATCAGTAGAACAAACATATGTAATATTACAGGATAGTGGATCTTATAGCATAGTAGTGGTTGCACTCCACTGTTGAACAGTTCTTACTCTCAGGAAGTTCTCACTGAAGTTCTTAGTTAGAATCTCCTTTCCTGGAATTTGAATCCATTGGTTTGGGTCCTACTCTCCAGAGCAGGAGAACACAAGCTTGCTCCATCTACCATGAGACAGCCCTTGAGATATTTGAAGAGGACAATAGCATCTCCTCTCAGTCTCCTCTTTTCCAGGCTAAACATATCCAGCTCCTTCAACTATTCCTTATACGGTTTGGTTTCCAGACACTTGATCATCTTGGTTCTTAGGTCTTGCAGGGAGATCTGGTTAGCTAAATTCATTTCTTAGCAGCGTATAGAGTGATTAGAATTCCTGAAACAGGAGCACCATGCTTCAGTGCCATGTTTAATATGAATCATCAAATATGTCATTCAGTACACTTTTAAGAATATGCTTTTATTGAGCTTAGATATTAAAATATTCACTCTGATTTAATGTTTGTTCCTTATAGTAGCACTAACCCTGCCATTGATCTGTTGAATGCCATCATTTGTTGTTGTTTAGTTGTTTAGTCATGTCCGACTCTTTATGACCCCATGGACCAGAGCACGCCAGGCACTCCTGTCTTCCACTGCCTCCCGCAGTTTGGTCAAACTCATGCTGGTAGCTTTGAGAACACTGTCCAACCATCTCGTCCTCCTTCGTCCCCTTCTCCTTGTGCCCTCCATCTTTCCCAACATCAGGGTCTTTTCCAGGGAGTCTTCTCTTCTCCTGAGGTGGCCAAAGTATTGGAGCCTCAGCTTCAGGATCTGTCCTTCCAGTGAGCACTCAGGGCTGATTTCCTTCAGAATGGAGATGTTTGATCTTCTTGCAGTCCATGGGACTCTCAAGAGTCTCCTCCAGCACCATAATTCAAAAGGATCAATTCTTCGGCGATCAGCCTTCTTTATGGTCCAGCTCTCACTTCCATACATCACTACTGGGAAAATATGTATAATGCCGTTATTAAGTAAAGGTAAAGGTACCCCTGCCCGTATGGGCCAGTCATGTCTGACTCTAGGGTTGTGCGCCCATCTCACTTAAGAGGCCGGGGGCCAGCGCTGTCCGGAGACACTTCCAGGTCACGTGGCCAGCGTGACGAAGCTGCTCTGGTGAGCCAGCACCAGCGCAGCACACGGAAATGCTGTTTACCTTCCCGCTATAAAGCGGTCCCTATTTATCTACTTGCACTTAGGGGTGCTTTCGAACTGCTAGGTGGGCAGGAGCTGGGACCGAAAGACAGGAGCTCACCCCGCCACAGGGATTTGAACTGCCGACCATGCGATCGGCAAGCCCTAGGCGCTGAGGTTTTACCCACAGTGCCACCCACGTCCCTAATGCCGTTATTACACATACTTAAATAGACTTACCATGATCCCCTTCAAATGCTGCAAACTGATACCCCAAGGGCTGAAGCTGGGATCTTCTGCATTCAAACCATGTGCTCAAATACTTTAGCTTTGACCCTTATTCTCCCCCCTCTAGCTGCATGAACTGTCAATCAACCCCTTTGCTGGGTGGAGGAACACAAGGGAGAAAATTCCTTGGCTCTGCCTAACCGCAACTCCCTCCCCATCTGCATTAGACTTTCAAGGGCTTTCTGGGTTTGGTACCCTCTGAACAAAGAAATGTGAAATTCTACATGGTTCCTTGGAACTGTAGCTTCATCTTCACTGGATTTTTTTTTTTAAAGGAACCTGAATAAATAGCTGTGAAGAACAGGTTGTGACTCACCCAGTCAACACAGCAAAGGTTTTTTAATTGATTAACTGTCTTGCTTTCAACCGAAGAAGCCATTAATTAGCCATTTAAAATAAATATTAGAGTTTCGACGCAGGCAATGTTTTCAAGGGGCTTCCATGGAGACAGAGCGCTCTCAGCTCAGTTATAGGGGCAAGTCAGAATCCATCATCAGGTGACATGTCACATCTAGCTGTCCTTCCCCCAAGGAGTTCAAGATGGTGCACCTGGGAATATCCTGTCTGGGTCACCAAGGCTTCCTGGGAGGTTGGTAAATAAGTCTGAGAGAGAGCTTGGCTCATGGGTCAACCAGCAAGCTTTGTGGCTGAGTTCCCAACTGCTGAAATCCCAAATTCAGAGCCCCAGTTAATCTGTGGGCAAGGTGCAGGGTGATGGAGGCAGTCTAGGGATGCAGTGCAGTGACAAAGATGTTCATTCAGGTCTACTTGGTTTGATCTGCTGGTCATGTCTGGGCAAGACCTGTAAAGACCAGCTCTGCTATGAAGGAGAGCGGAGAAGTATGCTCAGGTGGCAAATTTTGAAGTGCTATTAAAGGGCAAGAAAATGTTGATTGTTTAATTTATTGTGGTATTTTCAACAGTGATCTTGAACATGTGCCCTTGAATCATGGTTAGTAAAATGTGTCAAGAGTTGCTGTACTAAGAGACAGAGAATGGCATGCAAGATTAAAAAAAGAGGTGACCTTAATAGGCATGGGGAATTCTCTGTGTACATCATCTTGAGCTCCTTGAGGAGGATGAAAGTGTAATACAAAGTGGTACTGATTAATTGAGAGCCACTGTGGTTTAGTGGTTAGAGTGTTGGACTAGGAACTGAAAGACCAGGGTTCAAATCCCTACTCAGCCAGGTTGACCTTAGAAACATAACCCCCCAAGTTGTTGTGGGGATAAAAAGAGGGAGGAGATAACCATTTATGCCATCTGGAACTCCTTGGTGAAAACATGGACCAAATGTAAAAGTTAGAGTGCATTTTGTCATGGGAATGGAAGGGTTTGTGTGCACCACCATCTAGAAGGGGGAGTAATTCGGGCCCTGTGCAGATGCTTACAGAGTGTTGAAATAAGTGTTCAGTCTATAAGAATTTCCAAGTGCCCACGGTCCCATTTGCACACCCCTGATATGACCTGCATCCTTCATGTTTGTGGGCTACAGATTGTACATGGGGCATCTCAGACAAATTACGTGGGTCATTTCTATGCAAATGGAACCTTGAAGAGGTAGAGACTGGGGCAGGGCTGGCTGAAGACCTTTTGGTACCTGAGGCAAGGTGACTCACTCAAGGTGATTGGAGGTAGGCATAATTCTGACCTCATCACCTCTCTACGTGCTAATTTCTGAGGTACATGCACATATGCATAGGTTTCAGACAGAAACCTGCATAGGTTTTAGACAGAAACTTGCGTAGGTTTTATATTGGGGATGGGGGGGGGTCACCATTTGGATGTCCTGCCTGTCAAATTAGATAGAATTTGAGGGTTTTCCTAAGTCTGAGGTCTCACAGGGTTGCATCCAGCTAAGTTCTACACAAACTAGAGGACCTAAATTAGCTCACTCGGTAGAGCCTGTGACTCATAATCGCAGGGATGGGGGTTCAAGCCCCATGTTGGGCAAAAGATTGTTGCATGGCAACACCCTAGATGGAGCTTCATGGTCCCTTCCAACTCTACAATTCTATGATTCTAAAATGGAATCCTAATCCCTTTTATCTGGGAATTAGCCCTACTGACTTCAATAGGATTTTCTGTGGAGGCATGGTTTAGGGCTGCACCGTTAATGGCGTTCAGTAATTTCAATAGGTCTACTTGGAGTTTGAATAGTGGTGGGTACAACAACCCACTTGAGACTCGGATTTCCAAGTTTCTTCTCTATTTATGGACTGGCAGTGATTAATTTCTTCCCACAGTCACCTGGCTCCACCAATACCCCAAGAGAGAAAGGAAAAGGGTTGGGGAGAGACTGTAGGTTGATTAGGTGGCTGATAATCACTCTTTTATGTGAGTATTGATCTGTATGTTACATCATTAGTCACTTTCAGCTTTGCTTTGAGGCATTAATTAGCAAGCCTGGCATTAGGGGTGCTGAATAGCTAAACCTTTCTTTTTTGATTTTGGCATTAAAAAGGGGGGGGGAAGGGGGGGGAGTCTGTTTCTTGATGTGTCTAGGAACCTGAGCTGTGAACTGTCTGGGATACATTTCTATAGTTTCTGTCATGCATCTTGTTTGCATACATTATCTGAAGTTTGTTCTTGATCATGGGGTGGTGGTCAAAGTGGCAGATAATTGGGGGGGAAATAGGAGCTTTTTACCCACCACTGATTCACTTTTAGAATAACAAATTGAAAATGCATTTTTTAAAAAATTAAAAGGTTGAAAATAGGTGACATTTATATATACTTTCATATTTAATATTTCTTTGGCTTAGTAATAAAAATTTGCAGAAATGAGCTGTTATTGTTGTCCAAAATGCACTTCAAGCCAGACAAATATTGTGCTTCCATTCTGATTGGTCATCCGAGGTCTGTGAGGCTACACACAGAATACTAGTTCACATTAGATTATTCACAATGCTAGACTTCTAAGAGCAGTTGTTGTTGTTGTGTGTAGAACAAGGTCCACTCATGCAAAAGGATTCCACCCCTCTCCTCCCCCCATGCACCCCACCCCCCTAAATGTGCTCTGGAGACTTCAAGGAACCCCAATACCAGGTTTACAGGGTGCAAAGTGTGGTGTAGTGGTTAAAAGCGGCAGATTCGTAATCTGGGGAACAGGGTTCGCGTCTCCACTCCTCCACATTCAGCTGCTGGGTGACCCTGGGCCAGTCACACTTCTCTGAAGTCTCTCAGTCCCACTCACCTCACAGAGTGCTTGTTGTGGGGGAGGAAGGGAAAGGAGAATGTTAGCCGCTTTGAGACTCTTTCGGGTAGTGATAAAGCGGGATATCAAATCCAAACTCTTCTTCTTCTTCTTCAAAGGGTCACATGGGGGAGGGAATTAAAATCCCATTGTGTAAGTGGACCACATTCCCAGCATGCATACCCCCCTTGGCACTCTGTTGAATTCCACACCAAGAATCTCCTTATCTCATTCCCAATGCTTTGTTTTCTGCAATAGTGCTCATCATACTGCTCCTTTACGTTCTCAAATCTTGCACGGGTTGGTAATTTTCAGATGTTGTTGGGCTTTCAGACCTCATCACACCTTCCCATTTACCATTCTGGTTGAGGCTGATGGCAGCTGGAGTCTAAAAACATCTGGAGGGCTACAGGTTCTCCATTTGTTGTCTTGTTGTTGTTTAGTCGTGTCCGACTCTTCGTGACCCCATGGACCAGAGCACGCCAGGGCCTCCTGTCTCCCACTGCCTCCCGCAGTTTGGTCAAACTCATGCTGGTAGCTTTGGTTAAACTCATGCTGTCCACCCATCTCGTCCTCTGTCGTCCCTTTCTCCTTGTGCCCTCCATCTTTCCCAACATCAGGGTCTTTTCCAGGGAGGTTCTCCATTGCTATGGGCCAAATAGGAGCCTGGATGCTGGAAGAGGCCAAGGCCCATCTGGACACAAGGAAGAACTTCTTCATGCAGCGCATAGTGAAACTACAGAACCAGCTCCTGCAGGAGGCAGTGATGGCCTCCAGTTTGGATGGCTTAGAAAGAGGATTAGACAAATTCACAGAGTAGAGGACTGTTGATGGTTACTTGCCATGATGTCTATGCAGCGGCGTAGCGTGGGTGGTCAGCACCCGGGGCAAGGCAAGTAATTTGCGCCCCCTAACCCGGGGCAAGGCAAGTAATTTGCGCCCCTAACCCCTAACCTGCCGCCGCTGCCAGCTTCTTCTTGCTGCTGCCTAGGCTGGGGTATTTACAGTAAGATAGCCACGGTGGCGGCGGCGGGTCTGTGTCAGGTGATCTGAGGTGAGTTGCCGCTGGCGAAGCCGCTCAAATGACGCCGTTTGCCCAGAGGAGGAGGAGGGCAGAGAGGCGAGGAAAATGCAACATGGCCCAGCCGCTGCAGCAGCAGCGGCAGCGGCGGGGCTGTGAGGAGGGGCTGCTTGGCGCGCCCTCCGCGGCCAGTGCTGAGAGCCGCTGCCTGCCGGACGCCTTCAGCCCGGACGCGCGCACAGCTCGTCGGTTCCGCGAGACATGGGGCTCTGCTACAGCCTGCGCCCGAGGCTCTTCGGCAACTCCGGAGGCGGCGAGCGCCCCCCCCAGATGTTGCGCCCGGTGCGGCCGGCCCCCCCTGCACCCCCCATGCTACACCACTGTGTCTATGCTCTGCCTCCACATAAGGCTCTCAGTAGCTACCAACCTTGAAGACTATGTTCTTCCTCCACAGTTGGAGAAAGCAATGTTTCTGAATACCAGTTGCTGAAAACCATGGGATGGGAGAGGGCTCTTGTGCTCAAATCTTACCCATAAGCTTCCCACAGGTACCTGATTGGCCACTGTGAAAGCAAAATGCTGGACTAGATGGGCCACTGGCCTAATTCAGCAAGCTTGTCTTACATTCTTATGTCTAGTCATGAATAATGCACCTCCATATTAAAGAAGGGGCGTGGGTGGCGCTGTGGGTTAAACCACAGAGCTTAGGGCTTGCCGATCATAAGGTTGGTGGTTCGAATCCCCATGACGGGGTGAGCTCCCGTTGCTCAGTCCCTGCTCCTGCCAACCTAGCAGTTCGAAAGCACGTCAAAGTGCAAGTAGATAAATAGGAAGGTAAACAGTGTTTCCGTGCGCTGCTCTGGTTCACCAGAAGTGGCTTAGTCATGCTGGCCACATGACCCGGAAGCTGTACGCTGGCTCCCTCGGCCAATAAAGCGAGATGAGCGCCGCAACCCCAGAGTCGTCCGCGACTGGACCTAATGGTCAGGGGTCCCTTTACCTTTAATATTAAAGAAAGAAGTATGAATATTGTTCCTCCTTCCTTCCCTTCTACCCATTTCCTTTCATTGTCCCTTCCTGAGATTCAGTCATGCCCTAGTTCAGTTTCAGTGAGTAAAGCGTACATAATTGTGGAACGCATCTGTTTTAGAGTTCATATCTAGAGAATTTGCCCAGCAGTTAAGTTGCAAGCTTTGATTCATGCTTTTAATATAGAGGTATTTGTTGTTCATGATGATAATAATAACGATAATAATAATAATAATAGCCATGATAAATCTAGCGAGAATTTGTTTTATGCTCCGCACCCAGAACTTTTCCGAAAAGCCATCTGTGCAGACGCATCACATCCAATTATGGCCGTATGCGAGTAAACAGTATGGAAGATTCTGCTCAGGGCTGCAAACTTGTCAGAGTTCATAAGCTTGGCAAAGAGGTTCAGGCCTGCGTTCAACAGCTCTGTGGGAGCCATGGAAGTAAACAGCTCAGGAGACATATGTTTGGATATGAGTAGTACTTTTCACCCCTTGGAGGCAGTTTTATAAAAACACAGTGGCTCTGCTCTCTCAGAGGGAAATGGCTCCATTTTGAACAGAAATCCAAGAGCATGTCTGGTGATACACCACTTCACCTTTGCCATGTTAGGGGCTCAGAAAGGAAGGACTGTGATTTCAGTGGTAGTTATGCATGTGTTATATACAGATGGTCCTATATTCGCTCTTGTCTATCAACAGTTAAGAGAGCTGGGAAAGTTCTCTGTTGGAGTCTCCAGATAACCACCGCATATATTAGGGAGAAATTTGCAGAACCTGCACATACTGTAGATAGATAGAGAGGTAATAGAATGATAGAATTGTAGAGTTGGAAGGAGCCCCATCGGTCATCTAGGCCAGCCCCCTGCAAATCAGGAATTTTTTGTCCAATGTGGGGCTCAAACACATGACCCTGAGATCAAGAGTCTTATGCTCTACCAACAGATAGATTAGATAGATAGATAGATAGATAGATAGATAGATAGATAGATAGATAGATATAGATAGATAGATAGATAGATAGATAGATAGATAGAG
Organism: Podarcis cretensis; assembly: GCF_951804945.1. Taxonomy (NCBI): domain Eukaryota; kingdom Metazoa; phylum Chordata; class Lepidosauria; order Squamata; family Lacertidae; genus Podarcis; species Podarcis cretensis. The sequence goes on from NC_137176.1 coordinate 89,697,740, forward strand.
AGAGAGAGAGAGATGATAGATAGAGAGATATAGATAGATGATAGATATAGATAGATAGATAGATAGATAGATAGATAGATAGATAGATGATAGATAGAGAGATATAGATAGATGATGATACATAGATAGATGATAGAGAGATAGAAAGATAGACAGATAGATAGATTAGATAGATAGATAGATAGATAGATGATAGATAGATAGATAGATAGATAGATAGATAGATGATAGATAGATAGATAGAGACAGAGGATAGAAATAGATAGATGATAGATAGATGATAGATAGATAGATGATAGATGATAGATGATAGATGATAGAAGATAGATAGATAGATAGATAGATAGATAGATAGATAGATAGATGATAGATAGATAGATAGATAGATAGATAGATGATAAATAGTTAGATATTACAAAAATGCTCTATAATTTACAGACAGGACAGCCCAAGACATTTTGGCATCTGAGATTAAGCGCAAAATGCTACTTCCCTCCTCCCCAGGGAAGAAGGGGTGAATGAAGCTTTACATCAGGAACAATGGAGGGAAATAAAGATCTATGTTGGAATCTGCTGCCCCTGTGGACCCTCCTGCCTGAGGCGATTGCCTCACCTTGCCTTATGGGTGGGCCAGCCTTGACTACATTATAGGTGAGGAAGCAGCCTTTAGAATTGCATACAGAAATGCACCCTAAAATACTGTACTGACTAATTTTTGTGAGGACTTTTTTATTTTATTTTAAGGAAACTGAATTGTGACTAAGAGTGGAAAGATAAGAAACAGAAGTTGGAAGTAACAGGTTTGCTCATCCCTAGTTGGAACGTGACTTAATTATTGCCCATTTAGAAGGAGAGGGGGCGGGGGGATACAGCAGAGTTTTCTGCATTTGTGCACAAGACACTTGGATGTCTTGTAGGTGGTGCATATGCTTAAGTGCCTTTCTTTACTTTCCCTCATGCTTGTACGCCTGTACACTATACCCTCTGAGAGGTGAACAGCATCCAGCAGATTTTAAGTCAATTAGACCTGTTTTCCCCTCCCAGCTATATATAAAAAATCCCTCTCCTGACCTTGGATTAGTTCCTCTTAAGCTTCTGGTTGCATTTTGATTGTGGCTGCCTTGAATTTTGAAGACAAAGAGCACCCAAACTGCGATGCTCAGTAGTCACCTTTGTCACACCACACAAGCCTTTTGAAAGGTAAAGGCATGTGTCTAGTTCACTCTGAGGTGGTAAACCTGAAAATGATTTGGGTGGCAACATTTGGGATGAACTGGCTTGTGCAGAAATAAGTGTTTAAAAATTCCAAGAAGGACCTGATAGACTTTGTGCAGAGAGCAAACTCCCCTTCCCCCTTTCTCTAATAATAGGTAAAGGTAAAGGGACCCCTGACCATTAGGTCCAGTTGTGGCCGACTCTGGGGTTGCGGTGCTCATCTCGCTTTATTGGCCGAGGGAGCCGGTGTACAGCTTCTGGGTCATGTGGCCAGCATGACTAAGCCGCTTCTGGCGAACCAGAGCAGCACACGGAAACGCCATTTACCTTCCCGCCAGAGTGGTACCTATTTATCTACTTGCACTTTGATGTGCTTTCGAACTGCTAGGTTGGCAGGAGCAGGGACCGAGCAATGGGAGCTCACCCCGTCACGGGGATTCGAACCACTGACCTTCTGATCGGCAAGTCCTAGGCTCTGTGGTTTAACCCACAGCGCCACCCGCATCCCTTCTCTAATAATATATGAACATAAAAACATAAGAACTGTTTGCTGGATCAAGCCTAAGGCTTATCTAACCCAGCAACCTGTTTTCACAGTGGCCAACCAGATTCCTGTGGGACCCACAACTGGTATAACTTGGGATTACCCCATGGAGAGTTGATTCGCAGTAGGTTCAGGACAGACAAAAGCAAGTATCTGCCAATGCATAACCAACCTCCCACATCCAGTGGTGTAGCGGGGGTTGCCAGTGTCCGTGGCTGTGCAGAGGGGATTGTGGAACGGATACAGACAGAGCTTGTTTCCACATTCTACTGCCCAATGGTGTCTGCACCACCCATAGGATTGCAACTGCAGAGATAAGAAAAGAAGAGTCATTCCACTGTCTGGAGAGGTTGCTTCCTAGTTTGCATGGAGAAGTCATTTTCAATGGAGCCCAGTGACAGAAGCACACAGCTGTATTGAGGCAGCACCAGGTGTTGAAATTTCAAGGCCCTAACAATTTTGTGCCCGGGGCATGGCAAAGAACTAGGGCAGGCATAGGCAAACTTGACCCTCCAGATGTTTTGGGACTACAACTCCCATCATCCCTGACCACTGGTCCTGTTAGTTGGGGATGATGGGAGTTGTAGTCCCAAAACATCTGGAGGGCCGAGTTTGCCTATGCCTGAACTGGGGTGTGATTGCTGTGATTCCCATCTTTGAATGTTTCCTGCCACTGCCAAACTCATTAACTCAGATATCTGCAGCAGATAGGCAGCTGTGCACAAAAGCGGGCTGGCTGAGAACAGATATTTCATCTGCCCAGTAGCAGATTCAGTCCTACAGAAGCAGCTCTCAACAGCTGTTTATATCTGGTCAGTCGGGCTGAAGCAATATGCCTCGTCCTCCCTGAGGTGACCAACCTCTTTCAGGGCTTAGGGCTAGACCACTTCAGACTACTGGTGCGGCCTCATATGACAGCGTAGTGCTCCTGGGAGGGAGAAGATTTCTGCACTCAGAAAAAGTACCGTATCAGTGAGAAAACTTGACTAGAACAAATCGGTATAACATGCCAGATTTCTCTGTATACAATTGTTGCTTTGGTTTTGTTTTCCGTATAGAGGAGCATCAAGAACCTAAGAAGAGATCTGATGGATCAGGCCAAATACCCCATCTATCTAGTTGTCTTTGTCCATGGAGTTTTCTTGGCAGGGATACTGGAGTGGCTTGCTGGTTCCTGCTCCAGGAAATATGGTCTGAAGCTCAACCTCAAAAAAACTAAGATCATGGCCACTGGTCCCATCACCTCCTGGCAAATAGAAGGGGAAGAAATGGAGGCAGTGAGAGATTTTACTTTCTTGGGCTCCATGATCACTGCAGATGGTGACAGCAGTCACGAAATTAAAAGATGCCTGCTTCTTGGGAGAAAAGCAATGAGAAACCCAGACAGCATCTTAAAAAGCAGAGACATCACCTTGCTGACAAAGGTCCGTATAGTTAAAGCTATGGTTTTCCCAGTAGTGATGTATGGAAGTGAGAGCTGGACCATAAAGAAGGCTGATCGCCGAAGAATTGATGCTTTTCAATTCTGGTGCTGGAGGAGACTCTTGAAAGTCCCATGGACTGCAAGAAGATCAAACCGATCCATTCTGAAGGAAATCAGCCCTGAGTGCTCACTGGAAGGACAGATCCTGAAGCTGAGGCTCCAAGACTTTGGCCACCTCATGAGAAGAGAAGACTCCCTGGGAATGATCCTGATGTTGAGAAAGATGGAGGGCACAAGGAGAAGGGGATGACAGAGGACGAGATGGTGGGACAGTGTTCTCGAAGCTACCAGCATGAGTTTTTTCAAACTGAGGGAGGCAGTGGAAGACAGGAGTGCCTGTCTAGTCCAGCATCCTGTGGCCAACCAGATGCTTGGAAAGCCCCCAGGCACGATCTGAGTGCTTTTCCCTTCTCTCCCCCCCCCCCCAGCAATTGGTATTTGGAAGTATATATTTTTTTTTTTATAATAATTTTTATTAATTTCCACAAATATAATAAAGAACAATATAAAACAGTATCACATCATACTCATCGGTTCTTACCCTTCTTTCTTTGACTTCCCCATACCTCCCCATCCCTGCATCCTTGTTTAATAATTCTTTAGCAACCCTTAAGTCCATTGTCTTAGTTCCCTTTCGTAAAAGTTTCTTAAGTTTTTTTTGTTTACTGCTGCAATTCTTTACTTCTTACCCCCTGACATCCTAACATTCCTCAATTTTACAATTATTTTTAAGATATATTTTGAAGTTCTTCCAGTCCTCTTCCATTGTCTCTTTCCCCTGGTCCCGGATTCTGCCCGTCATCTCGGCCAGTCCCATAAAGTCAATCACCTTTGTTTGCCATTCTTCCAGAGTAGGTAGTTCTTGCGTCTTCCAATACTTTGCCAGTAGAATTCTTGCTGCTGTAGTGGCATACATAAAGAAAGTCCTATCCTTCCTTGACACCGCTTGGCCCACCATGCCCAAGAGGAAAGCCTCTGGTTTCTTAGGAAAAGTCCACTTAAGGACCTTCTTAATTTCATTATAGATCATTTCCCAGAAAGCTTTAACCTTTGGGCAGGTCCACCAAAGGTGGTAGAAAGTGCCTTCAGTCTCATTACATTTCCAACACTTATTATTAGGCAAATGATAAATTTTTGCAAGCTTGACTGGGGTCATGTACCACCGGTAGATCATTTTCATAATATTTTCTCTTAATGCATTACATGCAGTAAATTTAATACCGGTGGTCCATAACTGTTCCCAGTCAGCAAACATAATATCATGACCGATATCTTGTGCCCATTTAATCATAGCTGATTTCACCGTTTCATCCTGTGTATTCCATTTTAGCAGCAAGTTATACATTTTTGATAAGTTCTTAGTATTGGGTTCCAACAATTCTGTTTCTAATTTTGACTTCTCTTTCTGAAATCCTATTTTCCTGTCCTGTTTAAACGTCTCATTTATTTGATGGTAATGCAACCAATCTCGGACCTTAGGCTTTAGTTTCTCATAACTCTGAAGTTTCACCCTTTCACCATCGTATTCTAAAATCTCATGATATTTTGGCCATTTAGAATCCATATTAAGCTTTTTTACTTCCCTAGCTTCCATTGGTGACACCCACCTAGGGGTTTTACTTTCCAACAAATCTTTGTATCTAATCCAAACGTTATACAATGCTTTCCTTACAATATGGTTTTTAAAGCTTTTATACACCTTTACCTTGTCGTACCATAAGTATGCATGCCAACCAAAACTATTATCGTACCCTTCCAGATCCAAAATGTCAGTGTTCTCAAGAAGTAGCCAGTGTTTCAACCAGCAGAAAGCTGCTGATTCATAATAAAGTCTTAAGTCCGGCAGGGCAAACCCCCCTCTATCCTTTGCGTCAGTTAAAATCTTAAATTTAATTCTGGGCTTTTTGCCCTGCCAGACAAATTTTGATATATCTTTCTGCCACTTCTTGAAGCATTCCATCTTGTCCACAATCTGCAACATCTGGAATAAAAACAACATTCTAGGCAGTACATTCATCTTAATAGTAGCGATTCGGCCTAGCAAGGAAAGTTTCAGCCTTGACCATATTTCCAGATCTTTTTTAACTTCTGACCAACATTTTTCATAATTGTCCTTAAATAAGTTCACATTCTTGGATGTTAAGTTTACCCCCAGGTATTTTACCCTTTTTGTTATCTCCAAGCCTGTTTCATTCTGAAAACTCTCTCTTTCTTCCATTGTTAAATTTTTTTCCAACACTTTCGTTTTTTGTCTATTCAATTTAAAACCTGCTACTCGACCAAATATATCAATTAATTCTAATACTCTTTTAGTACTAGTATCTGGCTGTTGCAAAGTCAATACTAGATCATCTGCAAATGCTCTTAATTTATAATGTCTAACTCCGACCTGAACTCCTTTAACCAACTGGTCCTTTCTAATCATGTTTAACAATACCTCCAGGACTGATATAAAAAGCAAAGGGGATATTGGGCAACCCTGTCGTGTACCTTTTTCTATAGGTATTTCTTCTGTTACCACATTATTTACAATTAATTTGGCCTTTTGTTGAGAATATATTGCACCTATACCGTTTTCAAAACCTTGGCCTACCCCCATCCCTTGGAGATTCTTTTTCATAAAAGTCCAACAAATGTTGTCAAAGGCTTTCTCCGCATCCACAAAAATCAAAACTGCTTTCCTATTAATGTCAACATCCAGCAGCTCCAAAATATCTATAATGTTTCTCACATTGTCTGACATATGTCTACCTGGGAGAAAGCCTGTTTGGTCCTTATGAATCTCTTCTGCTAAAACTCTTTTCAATCTTTTTGCCAAAATGTCTGCAAAAATTTTGTAATCCACATTGAGTAAAGATATAGGGCGGTAGTTTTTAACCTGGTTCTTCTCAGTCTCTGTTTTCGGTATAAGTGAGATGAAAGCCTCTTTCCACGATTCAGGTGCCTTTTTCCCCTTCAAAATTTCATTGCAAACTTCCTTCAATGGTTGTGTCAGCCATCCTTTCAACATTTTGTAGTATTTGGCCGTCAGGCCATCTGGTCCTGGTGATTTTCCCAATTTCATATTTTGAATGGCACCCTCTATTTCTTGTTCTGTTATTTCCTCATTTAAGATCCTTTTACTTTGTTCTGAGATTTTTGGTAAACCGTATTTTCTGATGAATTCTTCTATTTCTTGCTCGTTGATTGGCCCTTGTGCATACAATTTCTTAAAAAAGCTTTGAAAACAATTGTTGATCTCATTGGGTTTATGGATAATTTTTCCATCCATTTCTAAACTTGTTACAGTGTTCATTTTCTGCCTTTTTTTCAATTGCCATGACAGAAGTTTCCCACATTTATCCGCTGATTCAAAAGTTCTTTGTCTCATTTGCCTTATCTTCCACTCTATTTGTTGGTTCATAAGCTCCATGTACTGCATCTGATAGAACTTTATTTCTCTCAAAATCTCATGGGATTTTGGTTTAGACCTCAACTTCTTCTCTCCTTCTTTTATTTTTTCTAAAATTTTTTCCTTCTTCTCATTTTGTTGCTTCCTCTTAATAGAATTTTGTTGAATTAGGAAACCTCGCATCACGGCTTTACTTGCGTCCCAAATTATTCTTTTTTCCACATCTGTTTTCCTGTTGATCTCAAAGTAATCTTTTAATGTTTTAAGGGCCTTCTTGTGGATCTCTTCATCCTTAAATAGGGTGTCATTCATTCTCCATCTAAAGGATCCAGTTGTTGTTAGTTTCATCTCCATCTTCACCGCATTATGGTCGGAGCACGTTTTTGGACATATTTCTACTTTTTTTGTTCTTGGCGCCAGACTACTAGAAATCCAGATTTGGTCTATTCTTGTCCATGTCATTTTTGCTTCAGAGAAGAAGGTTCCCTCTCTCTCTAGAGGATTCTTTATTCTCCAAATATCAATCAAGTCCATTGTTTCAGTCATTTCGAAAAAGATCTTTGGTAGTCTCCCTTCTTTTGAAATCACTTGTCTCTGTGCTTTATCCATGTTTGTTGAGACAACTCCATTCATATCTCCCATCATTAAGATTTTATAGTCTAAAAAGTCAACTAATGTCTCATGCAACTTCCTAAAGAATTCGGCCTTCCCTTCATTTGGGGCATAAACTCCCACAATTAATATCTTTTCTCCTTGAATTTGTATTTCAATTGCCAGGTATCTTCCTTGTTCATCTTTAAATATCAATTTTGGAGCCAACTTTTCCTTTGCATAGATCACCACACCTCTTTTCTTTACTTTGTCTGATGAGATAAATTCTTGACCAAGTCTCTTATTTATCAGTAATTTCCTATGTATCCTGGCAATATGGGTTTCTTGCAAACATATTATGTCTAATTGTTCTTTCTTCAAAATGTGAAAAACCTGTCGTCTTTTCCGAGGAAGGTTCAGACCGTTACAGTTCCAACTAAGGAGTTGCAGAGACATTTTGTATTTAGGTAGCTGTTCCTCCAACTGCTCCAAGCTTCTGCTCTTCCTCCGATGGTGGTAGTGAAAGTCCAAATGACAAATTTGCTATATCAGGTGGTTCCCTCTCCTCCACGGTTCCTTTCTGCAGATCCTCCAGGTACTTCTCCAGAAATTGTTCTTTGTCCTGAATTGTTTTTATTTTAATCTTCCTTCCTTTGAAGTTAAAGGACAATCCTTGTGGAAACTCCCATCTGAATGGTATAGTGTTTTTCTTCAGCAGGTCTACTAAGCTTTTGTAATATGTTCTCACCTCTAAAATGTATTTAGGAATGTCCTTGAAAATCTGTATCTGACAATTTTGGATCACCAATGCCTTTTGATAATGCAAATTCAATATTCTATCTCTTTCTTCTTTTGATCTCAATGTAATTAGACAGTCCCTTGGTTTTTTATCCTGCCTTCTACCCAGTCGAAAGGCTGATATTATCTCAAGTTCCTCATCTTCCTCCCATTCCTCCTGCCAAAAAGTTATGATGTTCTCTGTAAGAAATTTCACAAGGTTGTCCCCTTCCCCTTCAGGCACCAATCTAAATTTTAAATTCTTCTCTTTACGTTGAAGTTCCAGTAAGGAGAGGGCTGCATCATGCTCATTCACTTTTTTAATAATAGGCCCAAATTTTTCCCTTGTCTCTTCAGCCGTTGTTTTTGCACTTTCTGCAATCTTTCGTGTTTCTGAACTTTCCTGAATTAATCTATTTATAGAATCTGTGTTCGATGTAACACTAGCTGTATTCACATCCAACCTTGTTGTCAACTCTGTTAATTTTTTAGAATTCTCTGTCGATAGCTTTGTCAATGCTTCCAGGGATTGATTTATTTTAAGTAGTGCCTGAGTCATAGGATCCATAGAAGCTGGTGTTTTTTCCTGCACAGCTGCAGTTCCTGATATAGAGGCCCTTTTCTTGTGAGATTGTTTTGCTTTCTGCCTTGTTACTATCTCTTCTGTAGGGGCACTCATATCCTCAAGGTCGTTTTCACAGAGTTGATTCCCAAGTGGAAAATCCCACTGTTACTTTTCCAAGTGCAACAGTTTCACATAGAACCCTCTAGAGGGAGCATTCAATTGTATCCAAATGGCAAAGATAGAAGAAAACAAAGAGGCAAGGAAGTATAACAGTAGCCAGAAGTTTCCAATATCCAAATTGTAATGTCTCTATTTTCTATGTGGCCAAAATGCAACAAAGTACGTCTAAGGTCCGGTAACTTTGTTACAAACAAGTCCCCACTTCTCAAAGTTTGACAGTCCACGTCCCGGTGTCTTGTTTGGGCAGCCCGACCCCGGGGGATTTGGCAATGGAAGGTCTTAATTTTCCATTAATTTTCCAGCAGGTTAACAACGTTCCAATCCCTTCCCCCCTTCTCCTGCCAATCTGGGGGGAGGTTTTAAGTCCGATGTCAGTTTGACAGCTTAAAAAAATTAGAAAGATTCCCTTTAAGTGCAGCTTGATTTTCGTTGCTTTATCTCTTCTGCAGTTCCGGGGAGGCAGACTTCCTTAATTTTTGCCTTTCCCGTTTTCAGCCAAATTTTTTTTTTTTAATGTCCCGTTACTTTTTCAATCTTACTCACGGGTGTTGTAGTCAAATTCCAATTGCAGGAAGGAATCGGCGCTCTCCGCTCATGGCGACGCGGCTTCACTCCGCTAGCTGGGTGACGACTCTCAGCACCGCGCTTACCCCGATGCCGCTCAGAAGCCTTTAAAAAGGCTCCCTCACAGTACCGGGGGGCGCAAAGGGTGCCCACCGAATCTCCTTTGTTCACAGGCTCCGCGCCTGTGATTTTAGGGGTCCCCCGCTTGCCGTAGCGGGTGAGACCCGAACTAACGGAGCAGTCCTGCCTCGGAGCTCGAGGCTCGGACCGCCATTAAGCGCTGGCGCCGACCGGAAGTCGGTATTTGGAAGTATAACTGCCTCCAGCCATGGAGGCAGAACCTTACTTCCTTCATGGCTAGTAGGCTTTAGTCATATGAGTCTGCATCTTCAAACTGAAGACACAGAAACAGCTTGCTCACACTCATCCACCAATTGAAGAGTGAGCCTTTGGAACCTGGCTTTATTGGGGACATAAATTTTGCAGCAGAGGTAGGCACATTCTCCACGTTGCCTTGCATGGAAATCCTTCTGTTTCTTTCCTAAGGATGCCCACTGTAGTCCGCTGAAGCTCCATCTAATGTTTCATTCAGAAGGTGCTTCATTCGTCTCTCTCTTTCTCTCTCTGGTGCTGCATTGCAGTGTCACACTGTGTGGAAGGCCGAGAGGGGACTGAAATTTCTGGGGCCTTTCCAGAAACTTGTTTTCAGATGCAATTAAATGTGCACAGATTTAATCCTTTGTTTCTGTGGCTCAAGAACTCCATCGCTGAAGGTTGCTCTTCTGTTTCCCCAGAATTCAAACCACTGTCTTTATCCCCCACCCCAGGAATATTTCCCATTCATATTTATCCAAATTCAAAGGACCACATTGGGTGTTCTGTTATCCACTAGGGTGTTTGCACCCACTGAAAAGCTTGCCCTGAATGTGGAAATCACTCTGGGTGGTATTAAATGAGAAATAGGAAAAACCAACCCTTCCCCTTCACAATTGCTTTGGGTGCAAATCAGGTATTTTTAGATCCCCAAGTTTGATACTTTAGCTGCACATATTGTGAGATGGTATGTGGAATGTGGATTTGCATGACTTACAGGCACATATTGGCTAGTGTCTGTGCTGTCACCATTGAAGACCAGCATTAAGGTGCTACAGGATCTTATCAATGGCCACTAGTCCACTGCCAGAGGTATAATGGATTGAATACCAGTTTCTGAGTGGACTTGGAAAGCAGTAAAATAATTCTGGCAGATGATATATAATGAATCGGGGGGGGGGGGGGCGCTAAAAGCAACATTTTCTAAGAAACCAGAAGCTTTTCTTAAGGACTTTTAGGTGTCAAAATTCCAAATGACCAGAAGAGACTATTTATGTACACAACTACTGCTGCCTGGACATTATTAACCTAGAGATGGAAGAAAGCACAGTCCCTACCAGGGAAGAATGGTAGAACAAATTGATGGACTATGCTGAAATTGACCATTAGAAATCAGGAAGACCAAAATTTCAAGGGGAAAAATATATAATTAATCTAAAAAAATCATTGTAAACAACTAAAATTATTAGTAGGGTTGGAATGACACCTGTGTGAACGATCTGTGATAAGATCTTAATTGGCACTGGCTGGCTAATTACTTTATGGCCCCAATTAGCCCCAGTATAATGCGGTCCGGCACGCTTCCCAGCCAAGCTGCGCAGACCTTCTTCTTCTCCGGTTTCGCCTTGCAGAGTAAAAACACAGCGGATCAAAAACCTGTTGCAGTCTGCTTCAGATCCAAACACACCAAGCACTGCGTTTGTCCAAATTCAACAGTTCTTTATTGCAGCAAATATTTACAGCTCAGCATTCCTCAGATTCTCCTGGACTGCTAGCATTCATGGCGTCCGTCTCTCTCAGAGACAAAGTGAGAACAACAAGTAGAGCTCCTCCCTCTTTCCAAACGTCAGAATGGGAGGCACACTCAGAACAAACTTAACCCAGTAAGTTCTGAACCCCAACACCCCCTCTTGTCGAGCATTCTGACAAGACCTGTGGATGTACCTTTGCAGACCTCTGTGAGATCAATCCCTTCCCCAATGCCTTGCGCCCTCTCCTGGCGTTCCTTTCAGGCATCTGTGGAACATCCTCACAACTCTCAGATTCGCACTGTGCGAAACTTACCCACGCACCTGTGGCCTGATACCTCTCAGGTGGAATTCCCTTTGTTGTGCGACTGGACCGCCTGGGCACAAACTCAGGCACTTCCTCTGACTCACTGTGGTCAGCAGGTGTGTCCTCTGCATCCCGGGATTCCCCCTCTGACTTAACGCGTCTTCGAACCCTTGGAATTACCCTCACAGGAGAACTAGGCTCACTCTTGGGCTCTCTTTTTACAACTTGCGGAGATGCCCCATCCTGCTCCTGACTTTGGTCAGTGAGCTGATCGTCATCAGCAGACTCAGCCCCTGGCTCTCCTTCCTCCTCATCAGAACCTTCCTGCTCTGAATCAGAAAGACATTCTGAAAGAATATCGCGTCTGGCAGGGGTCTTTGACTTTTCCTCCTGCTTATAGAACTCAGCGTGTTTACTGATCAGCAGCTTACTCTGATCACCTGACGGGTACGCAAACCTCCATGCACGAGCCGTTGGCTCATACCCACAGAAGATCATTTTCTGGAACTTGGATTCACCTGGCCCTCGCAAAGCTTCAGGCATCGGCAGCGAGGCCGTTGATCCGAACTCACGGAGGAAGTGTACCTGCGGTTTCCTCCCGTGAAGCATGAAAAACGGTGTGTCTCCTACCACTGAATTGTAGGACCGATTCCAGGTGAAGCTCACATATTTAACAGCCTCCATCCAAAACTTCGGAGGTAACCCAGAATCTGACAGCATCACCTGTGCAGCTTTAACCAGAGCCTCACTTCTGAGCTCTGCCACCCCCCTCTGTTGAGGAGAAGTCACTGTGTGACTTATCCCTTTCTTGTGGAAGAACTTCTGCAAAGCAGACCCAGTAAACTGTGAACCTCTGTCACTAGCAATTTCCCTGACTCTGGTGGAGAACCTTAGTTCCACCTCCTCAATCCAACGACTAATCAGCTGTGCTGCATCTTCCTTGGATTTGAGACCATGTGTCCAGGTGTTCTGCGAAAAATCATCCTGCAGCGTCAGCAGAAACCTGGCCCCTCCCAAACTTGGTTCCTTCATGGGACCCAACAGATCTATGTGCACAAGATCAAAAGGTTTTGTGGTTACCCTCTCCACCCTGGGGTAACTGCACCCTCTTACCTTTGCCTGTCTGCAAGCCTGACAATCTAGGACTCTTGCACATTCCTCAATTCTACAGCCTTTGGAAACCTCAGGTAGCACCTGTAGTTCTTCAAGACAAGCATGTGCTGTCTTCTTATGCCACGCACAAGAACATGAAACATGAGTGGGAACTGTAGCACGCAGGGCTTGTGCTTTCTCAACCTTCCCCTCACCCTCCAGAGACGTTTTAAGAATGAAGAGATCATTCTGCCCCTTTGCAACTCTAACCAGTTGCTTCCCTCCTTTGGAGATTGTACAAACATCGTGTTCAAAGCAAACCGTAAACCCCTTTTTCAACAAATAAGGCACAGACAAAATACAGTGTTGCACTCCTGGCACAATGCAAACTTCCATCTGCTCCTGCAAAACAGAAAAAAATACATTTGCAATGTTAGTCACATTTTTCTTTTCCCCACTTGCAAACTGAACAGTTTTTCCAGCCGGAATTGCCTTGCAATTCCACATCTCGACTGCAGGGGTCTCTGGGATCAGGTTGCAGTTAGCTGCTGAGTCGATTAGAAAGCGAAAATCAGTGTGTCCCTCAGCGCTGTCCTCAAACAAAGCCATACTGGCAACAAACGGCTCGCTGCCCCCTCTCTTTGGGCTTCTGCAGCAGTTCACTCTGGTTGTCTTGGCAACCAACTCCCCCTTGCTCGGGACCTTGGCAGCTTCCGTAGAAGTAGCCTCCTCCGTTGCCTTGGAGACCGGCCTGGCCTCTGCGTTCCCACGCGACTCTTTAGGCCTTATCTTCACTTTGTCCAGGTGGCCGACCTTGAAACGTCTAGCTCTTCTCCGCTTTCCAGCCTTTGGCTGACGATCACCAGTGGAAAAATACTGCCCAGGGCTCCTTTCAGCTGGCCTGGCCCCCCTTCTTCCGGAAGAGCACTCTGTGCCAGCCCTGCCCTCGCTGAAACTGCGTTTCACTTCAGCACTCACAGTGGAAAACTTTTGAAACTTGCCTTTGGACTTCTCAGCCCCCCCGACGTGCACCTCAGGGACTGGGGCTACAGCCATCTCCAGGCTCTCCATGACTCCTCCAGGGCTCCGGCCTCCTGCTGAAGTTTCACACAAACTTCTCAGCACCTCCCAGGCAGCCCTTGCTGACTTTACGCCCTCCAAACTGGGCAAAAGTGATGCGTGTACGCATGCTTTTAGCATAGCAAGCTCTCTTTGCATTCTCTGCTGGCTATCTTCAGGCAACGCAGCCTCAAAGCCTGCAATGTCTGTCAGGGGAAGTGGCTCTTTCTGGCTTACATCCCAAAGCCCAGTAACCAGAAACCAACCCCTTACTCTTCTGGACCAGGTTGCCCAACTTCTTAAAGTGAGCTTTTCAAGCGGAACGTCCTCAAGGACCTGGCTGTCTGCCATTCTCTCCTCTTCCCCGGGGCCCCAGCTGTACTCACGTATCACCAGTCAGCCCTCCGGCACCCGATTCTTCAGCTGCTTTCTGCTCTTAGCAACTCTTGCCTCTCTGCAGCAGGCAAAACACAGAACGCAGACCTCCGCTCCGTCTAGCGTCCTCCCAGCTCTTCAAAGCTGACTTCAAAGCTCACCGGCAGACTCTCAGCAACAGTTTTATTAGCGATAATTAGGTCTCCCATAACCTGTGAACGATCTGTGATAAGATCTTAATTGGCACTGGCTGGCTAATTACTTTATGGCCCCAATTAGCCCCAGTATAATGCGGTCCGGCACGCTTCCCAGCCAAGCTGCGCAGACCTTCTTCTTCTCCGGTTTTGCCTTGCAGAGTAAAAACACAGCGGATCAAAAACCTGTTGCAGTCTGCTTCAGATCCAAACACACCAAGCACTGCGTTTGTCCAAATTCAACAGTTCTTTATTGCAGCAAATATTTACAGCTCAGCATTCCTCAGATTCTCCTGGACTGCTAGCATTCATGGCGTCCGTCTCTCTCAGAGACAAAGTGAGAACAACAAGTAGAGCTCCTCCCTCTTTCCAAACGTCAGAATGGGAGGCACACTCAGAACAAACTTAACCCAGTAAGTTCTGAACCCCAACAACCTGTAGCTAAAAGCTAGGCTATGGTTTTATTAAAGCCTTAAAATTGGATTAACAGGGAAGATGCAGAAGAAAAAGTTAATATAAGGACCCAGGAAAGGGGAGGAGGGAAGTCAAAGGGGATTTATAGATTTTGTCTTATTTGTTCTCTTTCTGATTGCTTGTAAATATGAAAATCTAAAAATAAACTATATATATTTAAAAAATGAATGCTAGTTTCTGGGACTCACAAGCGCAGAGTGTTGCTGTTGTGCTCATGTTCTGCTTCCGGGCTTCACAAGGCCCCCAGTTGGCCACTGAAAACAGGATCCTGTCTGACATGGGCCTCTGTCCTGATCCAGGAGGTCTCTCCTTTTGTTCTTATGGAACGGAATAGCAAAAGTAACCCTCTTGACCATCCACTTCCTTATAACCTCTTTTTTTGGGAGCCAGTGTGGTGTACTGGTTAAGAGCAGTGGACTCGTAATCTGGTGAACCAGGTTCGCTTCCCCGCTCCTCCACATGCAGCTGCTGGGTGACCTTGGGCTAGTCACACTTCTCTGAAGTCTCTCAGCCTCACTCACCTCACAGAGTGTTTGTTGTGGGGGAGGAAAGGAAAGGAGATTGTTAGCCGCTTTGAGACTCCTTAGGGTAGTGATAAAGCGGGATATCAAATCCAAACTCTTCTTCTTCTTCTTCTTTGACCATGACTACTGCCTTCCATCATCATCGGTTGACAGTATCAGTGGTGGACCTTGGAGTCTCACATTTCAGAGGCACCCTGTGTGAAGCCAAAATTCAGTACGCCTCTCACACTCCATTCCAAATTGTAGTTGTGGTGTCCCCTGCAGCAGCACCAAGGCTCAGCTCTTTGATAGACTTATCCTCCATGCCTCATCCTCTTCTAAAGCCCTCAAATTGGGAGGGCATCACGAACTTTGATAGTAACATTGCTGGCATTCTCTACAGCACCTGGATAGGTGATTTTCAACCATGCTAGTGATGATGAAAAATAAGGTGTAGGTGGTGGTGGAGGAGAGAAAGAGAAGTCTTTATTGTGGTTTAAAAATTCAGAACAAAAATAGCACAATTCCATGAACGCAACTGCGAGTCATAAGACAGGTGATTAAAGCACACTGGGAAACTCTGTCTTTTCCTTCATCTCTTTCCAATTTATCTGCAACCAGAAAAGAAAATGTTAAACGCTAATGGCAGTAGAATAAAGTCCCGTGTTCTTATTGGTGGTGCCAGGACAACTCTGTAACCATGACAACATGCCGTTCAACTTATCTCCTATAAGATAATGATCTTCTGTTTTTCTACCCAAGCGTCACCCATTCTTTTCTGTGTTTTTCAGAAAAATGCTGATCGCCCAGTTCAGAAGGGGTGGGGTGGGGTTGGGGGTGACATGAACTGCTTGGAGTCACCAGTATGTAATTCTTCAGGTGGGATGATGTGTTTAGTGGTTATGAGGCTGCACCTAACATCCTCAAGGCTTTTATTGGCTTCCTGAGGATCTGGAGAAGCTTTTTGCTTGGATATCAGACATGGAGTGGTAGGTGCACAAACATCCCTCAGCGAGCATAAGAGATGCAATAAAGCTCAACCAATTCCTGCAGGATAGTTTTCGTGCATCCAAGCAACTCTCATTGGCTGGATTGTTGGAGATAGGGAGTGCAATATCAGCAAGGAACTAGGACTAGATCAGCCTCCAGCAACATGATGGCCTTCAGACATTTTGGAACAGTCTTAGCCAATGCTGGCTGGGGCTGATGGGAGTTGTAGTCAGATTGGTGAAGACTACAGAAGATAGAGGCAATCCTCTGGGTTCTTAAATCATTTGTACAGTACACTAGCACAACATTTATTATTGTTTCCTTTTTGAGGACACATCAGAATCACTGGTGGAATTCTCAGCATCCTCACTATTCTCAGATTTTAATAACAATATATATATATATATATATATATATATATATATATATATTATATGCCACCCATCTGATTGGGTTGCCCCAGCCACTCTGGGTGTCTTCCAACAATTATGAAACTTCCCTATGCAGGGCTGCCTTCAGATGTCTTCTAAAAGTCAGATAGTTGTTAATCTCCACAATTTCTGACAGGAGGGCATTCCACAGGGTGGGCACAACTACTGAGAAGACCCTTTGCCTGGTTCCCTGTAACCTCACTTCTTGCAGTGAAGGAACCACCAGAAGATCCTCGGAGCTGGGCCTCAGGGTCCAGGCTGAGCAATGGAAGTGGAGATACTCCTTCAGGTATACAAGGCTGAGGCTGTTTGGGGCTTTAAAGGTCAGCACCAATTCTTTGAATGGTGCTTGGAAATGTAGATCCTTTAGGACCAGTGTTATATGGTCCCAGTGGCTGATCTCAGTCACCAGTCCGGCAGCCGCATTCTGGATTAGTTGCAGTTTCCTTCAAAGGTAGCCCCATGTAGAGCGCACAAGAAACCATGAGAATTGAATGCATATAAACCCAAGATAGGATTGCAGTCAGTTAATAGGCCAGTGTTTCTGGGTGGGCAAATGAAGGCAGTTTCCATCTATCAAGGACACACATGAAACCAAACCAGGAATTTGACCAGAACTGTGCAGGTAAGGTAGAAGAGTAACAAGTAGAGAACTTGTCACAGGCCCAGCCAGCATGGTCAGTGCTCAGGGATGATGTAGTCATAGTCTAAAACATCTGGAAGACACCAGACTGGAGAAAGCTGGAGTAGACACTGTAAGGTTAGATAGACTCATGCTCTGACTTTGTATAAGTCCAAAGTACAACATCCACCTTGCATGCAGAAGGTTCCAGGTTCAATCGCTGGCATCTTGAGGTAGGGCTAGGAATGTCCCTGTCTGAAACCTTGGGGAGCCAGTGAATGTTGAGCTAGATGGAGCAGAGATCTGACTTGGTGTAAGGCATCTTACTATGCACTTGTAGTTTATGTGCATGTGGAGTCTGCAAGCAACCCATTATTTGGCTAATCGTAGCAATTAATCTAACACCCCCGTGGTTTGCTTGATGTTCGTAACCGGCTAGAGAATTGCAGAGATCTGAATAAACTTGCATGGAGTGTAAAAGCAACTCCCAAAATCTGTTTAGTTTGCTTCAGCTGTGCCTTCTTAATGCATTAGGCAACAGAATCCTCCAAATGATCTGCTGTTTAGATAATCTGAACTAAAATAGCCCCTCTTCCTGGGGAATATTTTTGAATGCTTGATCTGCCAAAGGCAGACTTTTTCCTTCTTCTTTTTAACATCAACCAACATTTACTTTCTGAATTATGCATGATTCACCAAAACAGTTGCTCTTGGCAGTTGCTGCTCAGCAGGAAATTCTCTTTGAGTATGTTTCTCCCCAGTTTTCTTAAAATTAAAAGTGAGTTGGACAAATGTACCGGGACGACATTCGTTTGGGTGAGAATCTGTCTCTTTCTATAGGCTCCTTCCAGGCTACACAAGGCACTTGTGGGGATGTGCAATGCAGTTCGAACTGAATGGTTGGGGAGAAAATAGGAGACAGGAGGATGAGTTGGGAAACCAATTAATTCTGCAAAATAGATAATAATCTCTAGTTTTGCAGTCTGCCTTAGAAACCATGCGCACTTAAAGCAAGACTGTGCAACAGGACCTGCCAAATCAAACACCATCCATGGTGGGCTGCTAATTGGATGACCTCCCCATTTTTCTCTACACTCCAAGACAATCAGTCAAAATAATAAGTTTGCTGAGCTTCTGGTGGGCCAAGGATTGGGTAGGCCAACATTAAAATTGCCGCACTGTATGTGAAAACACTTGTTCATCAAGGCTATTGTAGCAAGAGGTCACTCAGTGGCACTTGGAGACTCCTGCTGACAGACTCCTTTGATTTACTGCAGAATGCATGCAGCATTAAGAGCTGTGTACAACGGGCCTCTTAATGTTCTGAAACCCGAGATGCTTCCAAATGACCTGTTGAGTGAGTATTTTGCTTGCAACGAGGTTATACGATGCTGGGTACTTAATGAGGATTCATTCTGATTTTTGTAGGAAGCTAGATGATGTTGCATCAAAGCAAGTGTCCTACCATTTTCACTGCATCTCCTTCCTTGCTTTCCTTATTGCGAAAAAGTCCAATTAGTTGAGAGCCAGTGTGGTGTAGTGGTTAAGAGCGGTAGTCTCGTAATCTGGGGAACCGGGTTTGCATCCCTGCTCCTCCACCTGCAGCTGCTGGGTGACCTTGGTCTAGTCACACTTCTCTGAAGTCTCTCAGCCCCACTCACCTCACAGAGTGTTTGTTGTGGGGGAGGAAGGGAAAGGAGAATGTTAGCCGCTTTGAGACTCCTGAAGGGGAGTGAAAGGCGGGATATCAAATCCAAACTCTTCTTCTTCTTCTTGAAGTGGGCTTGTTGCGCAAGACTTCCCAACAGACTAAAATTGCAACCTGAATTGGCTGGGGTGATATTGAATTCCACCCAGAAATAGTCCAAAAAATTGGAAGCACCATCATTTGTGGAGAGAAAAATTGTGTGCAAGAGAGAGAAAGGGAGGTGTTCATTGGACATTTCCAGGGGGGAGAAGTTTTCCAACAGCTTCTTGGGAGTGGGGCTCCATCGCTGTTAGTCATGGCAGTAATTCCTCTTCCCCTGGTTTTGTTGTTTCCATTGTAAATGTCAACAGCAGCAACTGTGTCGGCAGCCTGGCCTCCATTGTGTTCACGCCCCCCCCCCATGGGATGCCCTGCGATTCTGAGCCACTGTGGGAAGTAAATGGAGGCTGCCACACACAACTAAAGAATGGGGGGGGGGGATATTCTGCAAAGTGGTCTTTTCTTGTGGGGACATGGTGAGAAAAAGAAAAACTCTTCTGAGAGATGTCAGTTCAACGCTGATCGTAACCGACAATATGTTGGCATATAATGAAGAACTCATTTAATGATTTGTTGATCTGTGACATTTCCTTTGTATTCCACCCTTCCTCCCAGAACCTGGACTGGCAGATGGCTTCCTGTGCAGTACCCACAACTCCTTAGCTTCAACTATACAACCACACTGGATGCCTTTAGAAAATTGTTTTGTCTCTTCATTGTGGTGAAGCCTGGAACTCTGTAGGAATGGCCAGAGGCCAATTCTGGATCCACACGTCCTTCCACAGTGGAGACATTGGTTTCCAGGTGGGAGTTGATCACGGTGTGGATTTGCCAAATGTGCCTTCCTCTTAGCACATTTCTCCCTTGCGTCCTGAGTTTGAGTGTCTTCAAAGCCCATGACACCTTTGGTAAAGGCTGTTCTCCAACAGGAGCGCTCACAGGCAAGTGTTTCCCAATTGTTGGTGTTTATACTACATTTTTAAAGATTTGCCTTGAGACAGTCTTTAAACCACTTTTGTTGACCACCAGCATTACGCTTTCCATTTTTAGAATAGAGTAGTTGCTTTGGAAGACGATAATCAGGCATCCGTACAACATGACCAGTCCAACGAAGTTGATGAAGTTGATGCTGGTGAATAAGCTGTGTGACGTGGAGCAAGCTTGCTTTCTGCTACTTCAGAGAGGGTCCTGCAAACCAATAGATCCAAATGACAAGAAAGGAGATTCCAGTTAGACATTAGGAATCTGATAATAGGAGCTGTTGGATGGTAGAATGGACACCCTCAGAAAGTGGTAACTCTCTTCAATGGCCATCTGTTGGGGGTTCTTCACCTGTGACTCCTGCATTGCAGGAGGTCATTGTAGATGTCCCTTGGAGGAGCTTCCAACTATACAATTCTATGATCCTATAATTGTTTATTCTTTTTGGTGTCTGTCCATTGCCATTCTTCTGCTACTGCTTCCCTTAAGGCCTCTTTTCTCTTTTTTCCCAATGATCCCCAACAATCAGGGATGATGCAGTGGATGCAACTATGTAGCACTATATAACCAAACAAGTTTGGTTATGAGCTGCAGTCATTGAGGCAGATTTAGAGCAATGGCAAGTCAGTGATGCTTCCTGCAATGCTCACCTAGGTAATCCCAGCTACTGAGGGGTGGGAAGGGAGAAACAGTCTATTCATGAAAATCATTTGCTTCGTCTCTAGGTTATCGTTGTTGTTGTTTAGTCGTTTAGTCGTGTCCGACTCTTCGTGACCCCATGGACCAGAGAACGGCAGGCACTCCTGTCCTCCACTGCCCCCCGCAGCTTGGTCAGACTCATGCTGGTAACCTCGAAAACACTATCCAACCATCTCGTCCTCTGTCGCCCCCTTCTCCTTGTGCCCTCCATCTTTCCCAACATCAGGGTCTTCTCCAGGGAGTCTTCTCTTCTCATGAGGTGGCCAAAGTACTGGAGCCTCAGCTTCACAATCTGTCCTTCCAGTGAGCACTCAGGGCTGATTTCCTTCAGAATGGAGAGGTTTGATCTTCTTGCAGTCCATGGGACTCTCAAGAGTCTCCTCCAGCACCATAATTCAAAAGCATCAATTCTTCGGCGATCAGCCTTCTTTATGGTCCAGCTCTCACTTCCATACATCACTACACTCTAGGTTATCACTTTCTCGCAAATCACTAAAAGATGAGGCTGCGTTCTGATCCCAATTAAAATGTTTGCTAAAATTGTCCCCGCTTCAAGCCTATGGAACCATCCGATCATTGCTCAATGCTGAGGCTTATGGGCAGCTTCCAGGCATTGTCTATACAGCCAGCACCAACCTGAAATGGCACAGTTTCAGCTCAAAATAGCAAGCTAAAGGCAGAGACATTTTGTATTTGCTGGAGGCAGAGTTGCTAAGAAACAGCTACCGCAGGGATGGAAACCCACAAAAGGCTTGACAGTTGCCAATCATCATTTAGCAGGATGGAACGTCATGGAGCAAAACGTTGCTCTGGAGACAGGCAAGGGGTTCTCCATCTCTAGAGAGTATAGTTATTCCAGATTCCATGGAAGGATGCTGCATTGGTTACCTCTGGAATAACCAATGTGAGCAGGTTGGGATACAGTTTATCTCTGACTACAGGAGTGTAATAATAATAATAATAATAATAATAATAATAATAATAATAATAATAATTTATTATTATAACCCCGCCCATCTGGCTGAGTTTCCCCAGCCACTCTGGGTGGCTTCCAGTCAAATATTAGGAACAATACAGCATTAAATATTAAAAACTTCCCTAAACAGGGCTGCCTTCAGCTGTCTTTTAAAGAGAAGATAGCTGCTTATTTCCTTCACATCTGAAGGGAGGTCGTTCCACAGGGCAGGCGCCACTACCGAGAAAGCCCTCTGCCTGATTCCCTGTAACTTGGCTTCTCGCAGGGAGGAAACCGCCAGAAGGCCCTCGGCGCTGGACCTCAGTGTCCGGGCTGAATGATGGGGGTGGAGATGCTCCTTCAGGTATACAGGCCTGAGGCCATTTAGGGCTTTAAAGGTCAGCACCAACACTTTGAATTGGGCTCGGAAACAATAATTCAGTCTCTTAATCATGGAGGGGGGTGGACAAAACAAAACAAAACAAAAACACTTGTTTCCTGCTGCTCCATAGGGTAGGACACGAACCAGTGGATTCAAATTACAAGGAAGGAAATGAAGACTAAGAGCCAGAATAGACTACCTTGGAAGGTGGGCGACTGTCCTTCACTGGAGGTTTTTCAGCAGAGGTTGAGTGGTCATCCTCCAGGGAGTTTTTAGTCGCTAATCTTGCATTGCAGGGGTTGGACGAGCCCAAATCTACAATTCTATAATTCCATGAAATGTTGCAATGAGGGCAAAATCTACTTCATTCCCAACAAACTGGGTGAGATGCCTGTTATTGATAGGACTGCCCCTAAATTGATTACAACAAGAAGCCTCCTAGAGTGTTGGACTAAGACCCAGTAGAACTGGATTCAAATCCCCACTCAGCCATGAAGGTCACTGGGTGTCCTCGAGCAACTCACTGCCGCTCAGCCTGTTGTTGTTGTTGTTTAGTCATTTAGTCGTGTCCAACTCTTCGTGACCCCACTGACCAGAGCACGCCAGGCACTCCTGTCTTCCACTGCCTCCCGCAGTTTGGTCAAACTCATGCTGGTAGCTTTGAGAACACTGTCCAACCATCTGGTCCTCTGTCGTCCCCTTCTCCTTGTGCCCTCCATCTTTCCCAACATCAGGGTCTTTTCCAGGGAGTGTCCTCTTATCATGAGGGGGCCAAAGTATTGGAGCCTCAACTTCAGGATCTGTCCTTCCAGTGAGCACTCAGGGCTGATTTCCTTCAGAATAGAGAGGTTTGATCTTCTTGCAGTCCATAGGACTCTCAAGTGTCTCCTCCAGCACCAGAATTCAAAAGCATCAATTCTTCGGTGATCAGCCTTCTTTATGGTCCAGCTCTCACTTCCACACAGCCTCTTAGCCTAGCCTACCTTAAAGAGGGAGAACCCTTTGTATGCCACCTTGGGCACCTGGGAGGACAAGTAAGATATAAATGCCGTAAACAAGGATATAACTCACACCAGTTCTCTGTGGAGAACTTTGGGCTCAAGTATTGTGTTCTGGGAGAGGGAAATATTGGCCATCCCCATGCAACAAAATGATCCACATCAAATAGTGGATTATTATTATTTTTTAAAAAATATTTTCCTCTGGAATTTATGAACATAAGAAGAGCTCTGCTGGATCAGACCAAAAATGGCCCCTCTAGCCCAGCACCCTTTTCTCACTGTGGCCAATCAGAATTCGAGCACAAGAAACCCCCTCCTGTGATTTCCAGCTGGTGGTATTCAGAAGCATTGCCATCAATAAACCTCTCCTCCATAAATTTGTCTAATTCCTTTTTTAAAGCCATCTAGATTGGTGGACCTCAGTGTTTCCTGTGGGAGGGAGTTCCACAGTTTAACCATGTGCTGTGTGAAGAAGGATAAAAGGAAGTCAGCCAGACAGGTTGGCAGCAGATTCAGAGACAAACAAAAGAAAGGACTTCTTCTGACAACACATTCTTAATATATGGAATTAGCTGCCATATGATGAAATGGCTGCTGGGTTAATTAGGGATGCTTGGAAGGCTGCGCAAATTCATCTGCAATTGACCTGATCTGCACTTCTTGGTCAGCTCTGGGTTTCACACTTTCCCAAATGTTGTGATGCAGTTATTGGGTGCGTGTGTGTGTGTGTTGCATATAAATGTGTATTTTTGAGGATTTTTTTAAAAAAGAACAACAACTTTGTAGATTAATTCAGGTGTGGAATACAACAGGATTATGAGTGAAATCATGTGGCAGTGACATGGTCCAGAAGGAGTCTGACCCATCTCTAGCTAAGATGGCTTTTTCTTAAGTATACCCCAGTTATTGACAGCTAAATGTAAATTCCATCTGCAGAGGCAGTCAGTCTTTGAAAACCAATTGATATGGTTTCGTAGGGTGGGGGACTCTAATATAACAATTTTTGTACATTCTTTTCACTAATAACATGCACGATCCCTATATGAATCATTGTACAAATTCCTTGGCTGAAGAATTGCAGTGATAACAATTCAATACAGGGAACCAGGCAGAGGGCCTTCTCGGTAGTGGCACCCGCCCTGTGGAATGCCCTCCCACCAGATGTCAAAGAGATAAGCAACTTCCAGACTTTTAGAAGACATCTGAAGGCAGCCCTGTTTAGGGAAGCTTTTGATGTTCGATGCATTACTGTATTTTAGTATTTTATTGAAAGCCGCCCAGAGTGGCTGGGGAAGCCCAGCCAGATGGGCGGGGTATAAATAATAAATTATTATTATTATTATTATTATTATTATTATTATTATTATTACTATTACTGGATCAGGCCAATGGCCCATCTAGTCCAGCATCCTGTTCTCACAGTGGCCAAAGGGAAATTTGCAAGCAGGAACTCTTAGAATCCTACCCAATCTACAGCAGACCCCATGAAGAACATGCCAGAAGATTAACAGTTCTGTTGTGTTTAAACATTGTTGTTTTGCCTCATGGATGTTCAGGCCTCCTCCCTCTGCTCCCCTGCCCTTGTTCCTGCTAATCAGTTCCATTACTAACATCTGCATTTTGACTGCCTGGCTTTTTATTCTTTTCCCCTCCCCATTCCCCTCGTCTCCAACTGAAGCTGAAATGAGGCCGGAGGCCAGAGCTGTCCACTCTCATTGACTCTAGGGGCTAGATTAGACTCAAAAGGCTCTCTGGCCTCACAGGGGGAAGGCAGCAAAATCCCATCTCTTGCATTCTGCCTCTGGTCCATGTGCTAAGCTCTCCATCAGTGAGGTTCGGCCATCTTTTGTTTATTTAACCTCCTCCTTAGCCCTCCAGCAGTGGCCGTGTGCCTCCCTCTTCCCATTCCCTCTCCTTGGTGAAATGACTGCCCCACCTTTCTCCGGCTTGTCATTGGACTGTGTTTATGCATGCATACGGTATCTGTGGCACTGATGAGCTCCAGTGGTACTTTTCTCACATTAGTGACCAGCTCGGTTTTGCAAGGAGGAAGACAGTAGGGTGAAAAGAGAGGCTGGCTTAGTTCAACCATAGCTTGATGCAGCTCCGCTGCCTGCAATTGCGTTTGCTTCCCTGGGTTCACTAGGCTACACTTTGTTTGAGGCGAAGCTGGAAGACCCTTAGTTGTGTGTGTGTTTTTAAAGAACCACACGCCCTTCTGATTAGAGCAAATAATGCTGTGAAGGAAGGGAGGGAGGGAGGAAGGGAGGGAGGAAGGGAGGAAGGGAGGGAATAATTTCCTTAGAATAAACTTTCTTCCAAACCGCCCTGCCAGCTTGGTGCAGACCCTCCAAGTTTCGCTATTTTCCAGGGACAGCCCTGGATTTACAGAAGCTGTCCCAGTTTCTTATTTGATCCCGGAATGTCCTGCTTTTCCTTAGGATGTCCCTATTTTCATTGGAGAAAGATTGGAGGGTATGGAGTTATGCAACCCCCTTGCCAAGGAGATAAGTAACTATACAACCTTTCGAAGACATCTGAAGGCAGCCCTGTATAAGGAAGTTTTTAAAAATGTTTAATGTTTCATTATGTTTTTATGTATGTTGGAAGCCACCCAGAGTGGCTGGGGCAACCCAATCACATGGGCGGGGTATAAATAATAAAATCTTCTTCTTCTTCTTCTTCTTCTTCTTCTTCTTCTTCTTCTTCTTCTTCTTCTTCTTCTTCTTCATGGAATAGGATGTCTAGCCTACTTCTCAGGGTTGTTATGAGGGTAAAATGAGGAGAACTACGCATGCCTCCTTTTGCTCCATGGAGGAACGTTGGGAAATAAATAAATAAATAAATAAAATATAGTCTCAGAGAAAGGATTTTGTGAGCGGAGCAAAGGTGGGTTTTTTTGTGGCGTTAGGTATGTGGGAGACTGTGGGTTTTGTTTGCAGGTTATTGGAAGCTGGGAAGTTTTGGTGGGTCAAAGAGAGAAGAGCAGGGGTTGGATAGCTGTAACCCGAGGGCCGCATGTGGCCCTCAGATTCATTTCATGTGAGTGGGGGGCCTGGTCACAGGGAGGGTGAGAAGGTGAGAGAGGGTGGGATGGTGAACAGAGGGGATTTTGGAAAGTCTCTGTAAGCAAGCAGTTCAGAGCTCTGGGAGGGTGACCTGACTCTCCCTGGCCAGATAATTTTGTCCGACAACTCCCATGATCCCTAGCTAGCAGGACCAGTGGTCAGGGATGATGGGAATTGTAGTTTCAAAACATCTGGAGGGCCAAGGTTGAGGAAGCCTGCTCTACACCCTTAACAAACTACATCTCCCAGAATTCTCTGGGGAAATCCATGACTTTTAGAAAGTGGTATTGTAGCACCCTGCTTGTGGTTAACGCTTAGCTGGAATGAAATATTCAACGCAGCAATAGAGAAATTAAAATAGTAATTTATTTGTCAGACAAATAAATATGAGGCACAGTGGTATATGGTTACCAAGCTCTGGCCTGGCCTCTTGCCATTCTGGCCAGCACTTATATTTCCTTAATCCAGCCCCCTTGCTCCTCCTGTGGCTGCCTCTGTCCAATCAGCCTGGTTGAAATTCCTATTGGCTGTTTGCTAGAGCCAATCACAAAAGATACACCCATTTCCTTCTTGCCCTTTTATGGAAATCAAAAAGCTATATATTCTTCTATCTATAAATGACAAATAAGTAGTAATATATCTTACATGTGTCTCAACAAGGAATCTTAATTACCAGCTCACCTCTTGCCCTCCTTGCCCTATTGCCTTCCAAAACAGATAATTAATCTTGAATTTTTATCTTATGCATATGTCAAGGATTTTGAGTTCACATCAACATTGAGATCTCCTTCATTTGAAGGTTTCTAAACAAAAGGCCTGACAACCATATATCAGGAGTGCTCGATGGCGTCTCCTGTCTGGCAAGGGGGGGGGGGGGGCTGATGGCTGATGGCCCCTGTGATCTCTTCCAACTATATGAAATAAGAATCTAGCATTTCTTAAATCCTTTGCATAATTATATTTAAGCTAATATATTTAATACATAAACAACCTTTTAAAAGGAAAAGAAATCTTAAAAGGATCTTAGTTTAAGAAACAAACAGCTTTAGAAAAGATTTCCCAAAATGTTCTCTTTCTACCAGCTACATGCTTTTTCACTGCTCTTGACCTTTTTTAACCTTAGGAAGAAGATATGGCTCATTTTACTATTTATCCACCCTTAATTTGTAGGGTCAGTGTAACCTTGGCTGTCAGCCTGTAATTCCCTTTTTACGACTTTGAGAATTGTTTTCTGCTATAAATCAGGGGGGCCCCTTGTCTAGGAGTAAAAATATCTTGCCAAGGTTTTTTAGGCAACTGGTCTTCTAAGACTGGTCTTTTAAGATACAGGCCCTGATTAAACATATAAGCTTTAATAAAAATGCAGGCTTATGATTAGATGCCTCAGTATCAGGGAGCTTCAAATGCGTGGTGTGACTTGCCTGAAAGAACGGCTAAGTCGTGTTCTTGTTCTAGATTAGGCAGAGCCTAACTCTTAATCCAGCCCGGAGGTCTTCTCATTCTTGACAAAACGAAGCTCCTTCTTCTCTCTCTGGTCCTCTGGTTTCCCCAAAACAGGTTTTGTTTTCCCCACCCCACCTTGCCTCCCTGCCCCATTAATAACAGCTGCCGTTGCTATGGACAGGTGAGTTATTGTGAGGAACGGTCAACAGGCGTTCATTGCCTTCAGAAAAGGAATACAGATGGTGGGCAGGAAAGAAAATAGGGGATCCATCCATAACTCAGCTCGACAGCCAAAGAGTGACATTTCAGAGGTGCTGTGCACATATGTAGGGTGCCTTAAGGGAGCCACCAAGGTTATCCGAATGGCGTGTCTGCCGGAGGGAAGGGGAAGCAAAGGAAGGGTGAAATCATGGATGTCCAATAATTTAACAAGACCGTAATAAATTCTACAGCTAAGTCAGCACCACTCACTGGCTTTTCTTTTCAGAATGGTTTCTACCAAATAAACCGGTCTTTATTCATTTTTTATTTTTTATTTTGCCCTTCCTTGAGAAAGAGCTTGTTTGTTCGTTTAAATGGCAGCCCGTAGCAAGTACCCGGTGGAGTGATTTATTCCATTAGAGAAACTTTTTCCCTGCTGGGGGCCACTTTCCCTCCAGGGCAACATTCCGGGGGCCATAGACCAAAGGTGGCAAAAGTGGGTGTAGTCACTCACACCCCACTCTCCCCCCCAGGCCAACAAGATGGATTAGGAACGCTGCTCCAAAGTTACCTTCCTGCTTGGTAAAATCAAGAGAGTAGGCTGTAGAGCAGGAGCAGTGAAAGGTGTGGTGGCCGGGAAGAAATCCTGAGGGCCTGATGCAGGGCACTGGAGGGCCTGAACATGAGGGAATCACCTGCTGGCATCTGGCAGGAAATAAAGCTTAGGGTAGGAGTCTGCAACTTGCACGTGTGCAGACATGGGTTGTGAACGCTGCAGGTTGCGAACATGCATGGATCATGTTCGCAACCCGAGTGTCCACTGTACAGTACAGTAAAGGTAAAGGTAAAGGTAAAGGGACCCCTGACCATTAGGTCCAGTCGTGGCCGACTCTGGGGTTGCGGCGCTCATCTTGTTTTATTGGCCGAGGGAGCCGGTGTAGAGCTTCCGGGTCATGTGGCCAGCATGACTAAGCCACTTCTGGCGAACCAGAGCAGCGCACGGAAACGCCGTTTACCTTCTCGCCTGAGCGGTACCTATTTATCTACTTGCACTTTAACATGCTTTCAAACTGCTAGGTTGGCAAGAGCAGGGACCAAGCAACAGGAGCTCACTCCGTCACGGGGATTCAAACCGCCGACCTTCTGATCGGCAAGTCCTAGGCTCTGTGGTTTAACCAACAGCACCACCCGCATCCCTTGTACAGTACATTATAGTATAGTATATTTAAAAGTGAATATAAAACCAGAAACAGTATCTATGCCTTTCTGCAAGAGCATTGGCTATTCTTCTACAGTTCTCAATGACATTTTGTTGTGAACAGGGATTTTCAACTCCGACAAACATGAAAGATCAGGAAAAAGAGAGCCTTCTTTGTGCTGGTGAGGAGATGAGAGTTTGTTTGTCTCAAATTAGACCTACTATAAATGAGATTAGCCAGCAAAAGCAAGCTCACACCTCTAATTGACTTTTTAAGGTACATAATGCATGTAAAAAGCTTTTTTATAATTATATTTTGGGAAGGATTCATGTTCCTATGTAGCTGCATTGTTATAAACTTTCTGGGTGTCCTGTGATCGTATTATAAAGTACAGTGGTACCTCAGTTCTCAAACGGAATCTGTTCCCATTGGTTGCAAGTGCTTCTTGCACTCAGCGGAAGCCCAGTCACACATTCAGGTTCTGAAAAATGTTAAAAAATGGAAGCAATTACTTCCAAGGTTTTAGCATCTGAGAACTGAAACCTATGACAACGGAGGCATCGGGAACTGAGGTACCACTGTAGCTGTGTTCTATGTTATAAGTCAAGCACTGCTGCAGTGGCGGAGCGTGGGGGTGCAGGGGGGGCCGGCCGCACCGGGCGCAACATCTGGGGGTTAGGGTTAGGGGGCACAAATCCATGGGTTAGGGGGCGCAAATCCATGGGTTAGGGGGCGCAAATTACTTGCCTTGCCCCGGGTGCTGACAACCCACGCTACGCCACTGCACTGCTGCGAGTCATTTCCTTTTGTTTTCCAGTGCATTAGATATCAAGAAAAAAACTCAGTGTGGCATAAGCAAATTTTAATTCTGAAAGTGTAGCCCAGAGAGAAAAGCTTGAGAACCACTGTCCTAGACAAAGGGACTAATGGCAGTACAGTGGTACCTCGGGTTAAGTACTTAATTCGTTCCGGAAGTCTGTTCTTAACCTGAAACTGTTCTTAACCTGAAGCACCACTTTAGCCAATGGGGCCTCCTGCTGCTGCCGCTCCGCCGGAGCACGGATTTCTGTTCTCATCCTGAAGCAAAGTTCTTAACCCGAGGTACTATTTCTGGGTTAGCGGAGTCTGTAACCTGAAGCGTATGTAACCCGAGGTACCACTGTACTTGGGTAGCAAATCTAAAGCCAAAGAAACCTGTTTGACTAGTTCAACAATCGAATCCTCCATTCATTTTTTAACCCTTGCTGGATTCAGGCTCGGGGCCTGAGACTGACCCCATAAACACTATTATACGATAGGTGGAAGAGGACTCTTAGCTCAGAGGTAGTCCTTATTCACTGTGTGCATGATGGTTTCATGCTCCCACATTGACACTCTCAGCCCTATTGCCTGAGGCCCTTTAATGGGAAAAAGCTCCTAGCTTGAGACCCCAAAAAACCTACCATCAGACAATGGCAGGTAACACATATCAGTGACCTGCCATATGTCTGCTTATAAATGTGATTGATGTCCCCACGTGTAGATGCTGTGCTGCAGCTTCTGCGCAGAGTTGTTCTGCATGTGACAGTTGCATTTCAAGATCTGCACACAGTTTTTTAAAATGTGCCCTTTCCACATACAAAACTCAATTATCTGATGCTGTCGTAAATTGTGAAGGTTTTGGGCGTGCATTGGATACAAGTTGCTACTGCCCTCTACTGGAGAGAAATCTAACTAGTAAAGTGCGGGCAGTTTTAAATGAAATCCACTCTGCTCAGGGCAAACCCTGACCGCCTATTTCACAGATGAGAAACTGAGGTTCTCAGACAATGGGGGCACCCAAGATCATCCCAGGTGGCTCAAGGGCTAAGTCACCTGGGGCAAAACATTGTCCGCTGTATTAATGCTGATTTTTGTAAGGCTTTTTGGGCTTACAAAATTTCTGGAAGCCCTTTTAGCCAAAGAGGGTGGTAAAAATGCTTCAAATAAATAAATAAGTACTGCCCTTCATGACATTTGCTTAGGACTTATGCAGAACTTGGTTTTATACCCCCAGAACTGTGTGAAATATGATGATTGCTGCAGACTTGAACAAACGTTTGAATGTTTCTTAAAATTAGTTCCGATGATGACATGTTTATATTTTCAAGAATTCAGCTCATTTCCCTCAAATTGAAGGTATTGTTCACATTGCCACAGTTTAATTAAAGCTGCATGTTAAGTCTATTTATTTTTAGTTCGCCTCTCTTTTGAAATGTAGTTTCAAGATTTGTTCAGCATGAACTCAAAATGGCAATTATATTGACATCCCCCCCCCCCGAGATGTCCATATGCAACATTCAGGGAATGACATCATCATCATCATTATTGATTAATTTATTACTCACCCTTCACCCTAAAGTCCCAGGGTGGGTGACTGCATTAAAACAACATTAAACAGCAGCTTAAAACAACTTGCAACCATAAAAATAAGGTGGGTGATAGAAACATGCACCACAAGTGTCAAAAGCCAGGGTAAATAGATATGTCTTCAGCATCCTCTGGATGCTGTATAATGAAAATGCCAGATGCAACTTTGGGGAGGGAATTCCACAGCTTAGGGGCCACCACAGAGAAGGTCCTGTCTCAGGTAGCCACCAATTGAGGCTCTGAAGGTGGAGGAACTACCAATAGGGCTTCTTCTGGGAGCCAGCGTGGTGTAGTGGTTAAGAGCAGTAGACTCGTAATCTGGTGAACCGGGTTCGCGTCTCCGCTCCTCCACATGCAGCTGCTGGGTGACCTTGGGCTAGTCACACTTCTCTGAAGTCTCTCAGCCCCACTCACCTCACAGAGTGTTTGTTGTCGGGGAGGAAGGGAAAGGAGAATGTTAGCCACTTTGAGACTCCTTCGGGTAGTGATAAAGCGGGATATCAAATCCAAACTCTTCTTCTTCTTCTTCTGCCTATCTCAGTTCCCAAGAAGGTCTGTAGGGAAGGAGCTGGCCTTTCAGATATTTGGGGTCTGAGGCTTCTAATGAGCTGTAGTCCAGCATCATCACCATCAAACCCATATGCAGGGCAAAATCCTAGGGATGATGAGAGTTGTGGTCCACCTAGAGACTCACAACGTTCTCTTTTAAAAAAAGTTTTATTTATACTTTTCAAGTTTATACATTTCACTAATTTCATACCTCTCACTAATTTTACAATCCTTTTGACATTTCAGAATTTGACTTCCTTCCCACTCTTTCTGAGGTTCCTTACATTTATTTTTAATACCTCCTGCATAGCATATCCAAATTAACTTAATTTGCTCGTTTGTCCATCCTCTTTAAATATGTACTCTTATGAAACTGCAGGTTATAATAATAATCCTGCCTATGTTTTTATCTGTTTGCAAATTATCTGTAAATATTCAATAAA
Organism: Podarcis cretensis; assembly: GCF_951804945.1. NCBI lineage: Eukaryota > Metazoa > Chordata > Lepidosauria > Squamata > Lacertidae > Podarcis > Podarcis cretensis. The sequence goes on from NC_137176.1 coordinate 89,729,994, forward strand.
CCATTTCCGTTCTTTTATTTTTAAAAAATGTTATCTTGATTTCTTATTCCTCCAGTAAGTTTCGCCATTTCTGCATATTCCATAAGGTGTTTTTTTTTTAAAAAAAAATATTTTCAATGCAAGATAACAACAAAAATTACAAACATTGGGTCCAAAATAAAACAGTACAAACGAGGGGGGGGGGACAAGAGAAAAAGAACAAAAAAGAACAAAAACACACATCTAAAAATAAAACCATATCATCATTCTAATCTAGTAATTACATACATATACACATATTGACTTCCTTCCTTTGTTCTGAGACCTTGAAATTTTTACTCTTTCTAAGTTGTTGTGCCTAATGTAGATTACTTTATACTTTTTACACCATTTTTCTCTTTCTTTAACCCTGCAAAGCATCATTCATTACATACCGATATGCTTACTCCAGAACAATGTTTTTTCTTTAGCACATCTTCATTCTTTTAATTATTTTTGGTCCGATTGTCCCCTTATGAATGCTGTGAGTCTTGCCAGATTTATATATTCACTGTAGTAAGGTACACCCAGGGTATTTCCACCCCCTCCAGGAAACATCTTCTTTGAAAGGAAGGAAGGAAGGAAGGAAGGAAGGAAGGAAAAGGAAGGAAGGAAGGAAGGAAGGAAGGAAGGAAGGAAGGAAGGAAGGAAGGAAGGATAAAGTCCAAATCTTTTTCAACCAGACTTGGATGTTCCGAGCACAATTCAAAGTGTTGGTGCTGACCTTTAAAGCCCTAAATGGCCTCAGTCCTGTATACCTGAAGGAGCGTCTCCACCCCCATTGTTCCGCCCGGACACTGAGATCCAGCTCCGAGGGCCTTCTGGCAGTTCCCTCATTGCAAGAAGTGAGGTTACAGGGAACCAGACAGAGGGCCTTCTTGGTAGTGGCACCCACCCTGTGGAACACTCTCCCTTCAGATGTGAAGGAAATAAGCAGCTATCCTATCTTTAAAAGACATCTGAAGGCAACCCTGTTCAGGGAAGTTTTTAATATTTAACACTGTACTGTTTTTAACTCTTGATTGGGAGCCACCCAGAGTGGCTGGGGAAACTCAGCCAGATGGGCGGGGTATAGATAATAAATTATTCTTAATATTATGATGAAAGTGTGTCCAGCCCCTGCTTGCTACTCCCAAAGGAACAAAGTCTTATAATTTTCATAACGATCACTACCACTGTCCTGCAAGGACAGACTTCACTGTTCTGAGTTAGTTACAATAGGAATTATTGCTGCAGGTGGGGTGGTTAATGGTAGGAAAGAAACCATGGAGCCCCAAGTTACCCGAGGGCAGGTAAATGTCACCCTCTCAGCAAGGACTCTCTTAAGAGCCTTCTGCTGCTGATCTAATGCTCTGCTGAGTTCATTGCCAGCTGTGTTGCAGATCCAGGTGTGTGTCATAGCTGTCAACTTTTTCCTTTTTTTAAAAAGGGAAATTCCCTTATTCCAAATAGGATTCCTCTCAAAAAAAGTTGACAGCTATGGGTGTGTATGTGTGTGTTTATTTCTTTGTTGCTATGGGGCTCTTCATTCCCTTCATTTTGATGTCCGTGTGTTTAATTCTCCTTTAAAAAATTTCCACTACAGCAGGGATCAGTTGGAGCGGTGGGAATGAAATGTTTACATCCTTTGTGGTAGAGCTTTTTCCAGATGGGACCCTGTTTCAGGGAAATCAATCCCAACACCTAGCAGCCGGAACACAGCAGCCTATTAGCAGGGATGTTTAGTTAAAGTTTGCTGGCTTTTAAGAGGTGCGCAGCGGTGAGAGTGGCGAGGCCGGTGGGAGACAAGAGAAGGGCACATCTAGGCACCTCCTGTTTCTGAATACTGGAATCAGCATGTTTGTCTTGCTAAGACAGCTATAGCAGTAGGCTTGCAGGGTGTGTGCGTGTGGAGGGTCTTCCACATTCACAAATCATAAGCCAAATTGCACTTGCAAAGGAAAATGATAACAAAATATTTTCCTTCCTGCTGCAGTGAGGAAAGATGCCACTCATGACCCTGGCACTGTGACCTGCAGGCAGAGGAGGGACTAAAGAGATGGCAAAAAGCCTTGGGATAGCCAAGGATTTGGAGGAGCCTTGAGGAAGTCCTCATCCATTGACTCCCTAGGTGCCCCTTACTGTGGGGTTTTAGGAAAAGCCACAGAGGCCTGTTCTTGTCCTGTTTTTTGGTTAGTCTAACTCAGGGGCCAGGGACGCAGGTGGCACTGTGGGTTAAACCACAGAGCCTAGGACTTGCTGATCAGAAGGTCGGCGGTTCGAATCCCCGCGATGGGGTGAGCTCCCGTTGCTCGGTCCCTGCTCCTGCCAACCTAGCAGTTCGAAAGCATGTCAAAGTGCAAGTAGATAAATAGGTACCACTCTGGCGGGAAGGTAAACAGCGTTTCTGTGTGCTGCTCTGGTTCACCAGAAGCAGCTTAGTCATGTAGGCACATGACCCGGAAGCTATACGCCAACTCCCTTGGCCAATAAAGCGAGATGAGCGCCGCAACCCCAGAGTCGTCACAACTGGACCTAATGGCCAGGGGTCCCTTTACCTTTACCTTTAACTCAGGGGTCAGCAAACTTTTTCAGCAGGGGGCCGGTCCACTGCCCCTCAGACCTTGGGGGGGCAGCGGACTATATATTTTTGGGGGGGGGATTGAACGAATTCCTATGCCCCACAAATAACCCAGGGATGCATTTTAAATAAAAGCACACATTCTTCTCATGTAAAAACACGCTGATTCCCGGACCGTCTGTGGGCCGGATTTAGATGGCGATTGGGCTGGATCTGGCCCTAACTGATGCCATTTTGCTTCTGTAAAAAAACTGCCTGCTTTAGAATTTAGGAGGGTAAGCCACAGATATGTGAAGACCAGCTGACGTTGCTAGGCGATTTTCAGGAAAACCTCCCTCTGTCAGGCAACTCTCACCTTCAAAGTCTCCAGGCAGGGTGTCCTGTTTTGATCAGCGCAAGGAACCTCGAAAGGGGGAAAGGGATGTGGGATACCTATAAAAAGTATGAACAAAAGATATTGTGGGCTCGCCTGCTCTGTTTTACTCAGCTGAATAAACGAGTGGTTATGGGAATCTCCTCTGTCTATGGCGTTTATTGGCTTTTCAGTGGACCAAGGCAGTTTGGACCCGATTAGCAGACCCCACCAATACCATCAATCCTCGTGGCTGTTATCACCAGTGAAATATATTCGGAGTCAAGAGTGGATATTTCATGCTCTTTATTCAGCTCATAGTGGTGAGGAGGAATGGAAGTTCCCCCAGAATGTCTGCTTTATATACATTATTTACACAATGGGCCCCACATGATTGGCTAACTCCGGGATTCTCCTGTAGGCCAATCAGGTTGTGGATTCACTTCCATCTGGAGCTGGATTGGGTGGCTCCTGCAGACCAATCATACTGCTGCATTGTTCTAGGACCAATCAGACTGCTGCATTCTGAATCCTATTGTTCTAGGACCAATCAGACTGCTGCATTTTGGATACTGTTGTTCTAGGACCAATCAGACTGCTGCATTTTGGATCCTATTCAACTCAGTACATAACACCCAGCTTCTGCTTTTCCTTCTCCTCCCCTACCTTGCCCTTGCTGTCTCCTGTTTGCTTGCCAGAGAGTCAGCGAGCAAACAGGTTGCGCTGTCGACTGCTTTCTCCACCTCGCCGCCACGGCCATCTGGATGAAAGCAAGAGGCAGGTGAAGACCAAGCAGGTTGCGGTGGCGAAGAGAAGGAGCAGGTCTTCGGCAGATGCCCAGCCATGAATGTATTAACCTTTCAGAACTGGTTCCGCAATGTGTTTTGATAAGGCGAGTGGAATTTCACAAGGGGGTTGAGCAAAGCCCCATATTGGAGGGGTTGAAAGATAAGCCTCTGTCTGGAGTTGGAAATTTAGTGTTCGCTGACGGGAAAACAGGCAGACATGCCTGCTTGAAAGATAAACAATAGGTATCAGCCACTGATCAGCAACTTGGCTGTCTCACAATTTGGGAATGGATGGGATCCTGATGTGGGAGACGGTGAGTGAAGACAGATCAATCCTACAGTGTTTTAGAGAGACCTTGCAGTTTCTAATGCCACCTCGACTGTTCATTGAAGACAGCATGCCTCTGAATGATGCCAGCAGGTGGGAATTTCAAGCAGGGAGATCCAGTGGAGGAGGAAGGGGGTGTGGGGGTCGCCCTGGGTCTCATCCTGGGGGGAGGTGACAAAATGACAAATATATATATATATATATATATATATATATATATATATATATATTGTAAAAAATTGAGCTCACAAAACTTTTTAGTTCAGTCAACAAACATAAAAAAGTGTGGCTGTCACTGAGTGCCACACCGCAGGGGCTGGCACATACCGCAGGGCCTGCAGCGTGCCTGAGCCATGCGTCTCTCCTGGGAGTCAAAACAAAATAAAATAAAATAATTCCTTCCAGTAGCACCTTAGAGACCAACTAAGTTAGTTACTGTCATGCCTCACGTTGCGTTTGCTTCAGGTTGAGCGTTTTCTGGTTGCGGCCCATGGCGGCCCGGAAGTACCAAAAAGAGTTACTTCCAGGTTTCGCCGCTCGCGCATGCGCAGATGCTCAAGATGATGTCACGCGCATGCACAGAAGCGGCGAATCGCGACCTGCACAGACACAGGTTGCGTTCTGCTCATGTTGCGAACGGGGCTGTGGAACGGATCCCGTTCGCAACCAGAGGTACCACTTTATTGGTATGAGCTTTGGTGTGCATACAAAATTCCTTGGGGAGAGAATTCCACAAAAAGGGAACCAGTGCAGAGAAGGTCCGTTCTCGTGTTGCCACCCTTCAGACCTCGCGTGGACGAAGCACACAAAGAAGGGCCTTAAAGGATGAATGCAAAGTCCAGGACGGTTTATATGGGGAGAGTTTCCTAAAGTGAAAACAATGCTTGAAGTAAATATTTACCTTCACTCTGATAGTAAGGAAGGAGTTGGTGCTACGGAAAGTCCTCCCAAAGCTCATTAAACCAGATCTACATTCCACTTTGACCATTGTTGTCCAAACCAGTGCTTCCCCAACTTTTTTGGGTCAACGACCCATTTGGTTCCAGACACTCACCCAGGCTATAAAAAAATGTTGTTTGGAATAGTGGATTTCAAAAGCCACTAAGGAGGGTAATAACCCAATAGAATTAAAACAGTAAGAATTAACTGCACATTTTTTCAAAGTCCAAATACATTTACAGTCATACCTCAGGTTACAGGTTGCGTTTTTTCAGGTTACGGATGCCGAAACCCAGAAGAACCGGAACAGGTTACTTCCAGGTTTTGGCGGTCGCGCATGCGCAGAAGCACTAAATGTGCAGAAGTGCTGAATCGCAACCGGCACGCACGGATCATGTTCGCAACCCGAGCGTCCACTGTATTTAGCTTAATTGTTTTAACAAAATTGATGAACTGGATCCAGTGATACCAGCTTTTCCAAGCCCAATAGCCATTTGTGCCTCCAGTACCCCCCTGCTACCCCTTTGCAAACCCCCCCCCCCCGATAATTACACTGCCTGATAGATTTAGATGGCAGTCTATTAAATTCTTATACACTCTCCATATACATATACATACACATACTGCAAAGAAATGCTTTTCAATTTAGTGCAGGGAAACCCATGTTTATCATCATAGACATTTAATCCGAGCATGAGAGATGAGTGTAGGGTTGGTGTAGGGTGTGAATAGAGATAATGAGGCACAGGAAACAAATCCCATGTCGTGGAACTTTGGTTTTTGTTGTTGTTGTTGTTTTTAAAAGCACATTTGCGCTTTAATTCCAGAAGCTGCAAATTCAGTGAATACATGAAACAGCTCAGTAAAACTAGGACCTTCTAAACCATGGCAGCCAATTACGGAACATGTCTTCCCAGGTTTTAAGGCAGGGGTGCGTTGTGGTCTTTTCAGCACAAACCTTTCCATTTTCTGAGGGCTTCTGATCAATCCTACGTTGTTGTAGTGAACCGTGGCAAATTCTAGTTCACAGCTAGCCCGTATTCCTCCACAGCACTTTCAGTGTCTCGGGGATTGTGAACTGGGAAGGGCAGTGTGTGTTTGATGGTATATATATATATATATATTCCGTACAGAGTGTGTTCTCGGAAGGGGGCAGGCTGTCCAATTGGAGCTTTTTGTGTCTCTCCACAGGCAGGGCTGAGGAGAAGTTCTGTGGCAGCATTTAAAAGACGTGGGGGGGGTGTGGGGAGAGAAGTTGGCTTTCACTTCTCAGCAAAAAACCAAATCCCAAAATGAAGACAGTTGCTTGTGTCATGCGCGTCTTGTGGATTTGGGAGGGGGAGTGCCTGCCACAAGCAGATGCATCCTTGATCTGCCAGACAGAGCCTCCAGATGGCCTTGTGGAGACATCGGTGCCCTGTTAGATCCTCTCTCAAGGAAAGCCTGGACATCGCTGCGTTTCACAGCCTTGCATCCTGGAATTAACGGAGCGTGTTTCTCTCTCCTTCTCTTCCTCAGGTCTTGCTTGCCTCGGCCACAAGGAGGAGCCCAAATCCAAACATGGGACGGCTGGATTGATCTCATGTAGAGCCTGGGGCAAGAACTCTCTCATTTCCTCCTGTTATGTCCAAGATCTGCCCTCTGCCTGGCTATTGCTTTGAGTTCCAAAGGACGAGGGACCTAGGATGAGGAGGAGCACTGGATATACCTTGAACCTGCTTTTGTTATTGCCACTTTTCTTTGTGTGGACCGTAGTGGCACTCGACCTTGGGCAGTCTCCGTGCACCACTCTGGTCCAGGGCAAGTTCTTTGGCTATTTCTCCTCATTTGCCGTCTTCCCGTTGAACTCGTCCCGTTGCTCTTGGATTATCCAGAACCCCGATCCCAGGAGGTACACCTTGTACATGAAGGTATTGAAGCCCACCGGTGGATGTGACCACCAGCAGATACGGACCTACCAGTTTGACTCCTTCTTGGAGTCCACAAGGACGTACTTGGGCATGGAGAGCTTTGACGATGTGCTGAACCTCTGCGACAGCTCCACCCGCTATGCCTTCCTCCAGTCCAGCAAGCAGTTCCTCCAGATGAAGCAGACCGCGTCCCCCTTAGAAAGCGGGCACGTCCGGTGGAAGCCGGCCAAGATCCAGGAAAGGGATTTCTCGGTGGAATACCTGGTGGTCGGCAACAGAAGCCCCAGCAAGGCTGCCTGCCAGATGCTGTGCAAATGGTTGGATACTTGCTTGACCACCAGCAGCAGCTCCCACCCTTGTGGCATAATGCAGACTCCCTGCACTTGCTCCAGCGGAGAGGTGCTAGACCAGCCCAGCGATATCCTGGGCTTCACCAAAAAGAAGGACGATTGTTTCAAAGATGGGATTTACTTGGAGAATTGTGTGAGCAGCCCAAAGGACAGCAGTGGGCTGGATTTCATGGGTAAGTGATGTCGTCCGGATGCTCAGCAGTGCAGAAATTGATCAGAACTTATGGCTCAGGTACAGGGGAACATTTTCCCCCTTCTACCCATTCATTGATTGGCACAGTCAATACCACAGCTTCAATTTGCTTTGATTTAAAGTGATCTTGGCTTGCCGTCGTTGAGGACATCAAAAACTGGATTCCAGTTTGAAAGTAATTTTGCTGTCTGTCTTTGGGGGTTGGAGTTAGGGCTATTAAGAATTATAAGGAAGTTAAGCAGCATGCCTTTTCCATGGTTGCTCCCCTGGCAATATTGTTATATATCTTTAGTCGCCAAGCAAAAGCATTCCTCATTAACCAGCCCTTCAGCCTTTAAATATATGTGGCCTTTTAGAGTGAGAGAGATGCCTTAAAAAACTGTTTTTATTCATTACTTGGTTTTAATGTATGTATGCGGGTGTTTTGCTTGTTTTCGTGAGTCGCTTTGAGTTGCCTTGGCCTGAAAAAGCAAGTAACAAATTCAATTAATTAATAACTACTACTACTAAGAACAACCATTGGTTCAGCTTTTGCTAACTCAGTCCTCCAGATGTGTCCTCCAGACATGCTGGCTGGGGCTGATGGAAGTTGAAGTCCCAAACATCTGGAAGGCACTTGGTTGGTGAAAGCTGTCTTAGCTGCTACAGAAAATCAGATCTCCAAAATGGGTTAACTCTTGCTTTGCAGACATGCCATTATAAATGGCTGCTATACATTTGCCTGTGGTCTCAGGGCTGGCCAAACCATGGAGGCCAATTAGGCAGCTGAAGAGGGCAACACAAGCCCATGAGAGCCTACTCCAGCTGTGTTAATGTTTTGGAAAGAAACACTGGATTTGCGCAGAAGATGCACCAAATGAGCTTTGCAGCTTGCTGGGTGGGCGATCTAGATTTGGGTGTTTCAGCACTGAAGTATTTACATTTTAAGCTATTGCTACTACTATGGTGACAGGGAGAGTTTAAATTCCAAAACCAAAACTCCAGGATTCATTTTATTTTCCCCACTGAGTTTAGCATGGATTGCCTCCCATACCATCTTCCATGCAGGATTTCCACATTTTATGCATTCTTCTATATTAAGGTTACCAGACGCCCCCGTTTCCTGGGGGCAGTCCCTGGATTTACAGCTTTCTCAGCATTCACATGTACTCTGCGAACAATAAGTGTCATTGAAAATTTTTTGAGTAACCTTAAGCTATATCAGGGGTCAGCAAACTTTTTCATCAGAGGGCTGGTCCACTGTCCCACAGAGCTTGTGGGGGGGGACAGACTATATATTTTTTTTGGGGGGGGGGGGATGAACGAATTCATATGCCCCACAAATAACCCAGAGATGCATTTTAAATAAAAGGACACATTCTACTCATGTAGATTCCTGGACTATCTGTGGGCCGGATTTAGATAGCGATTGGGAAGGATCTAGCCCCTGGGCCTTAGTTTGCCTACCCATGGCCTAACTGATGCCATTTTGCTTCTGTAAAAAAAACTAACTAATAATTACTAACAAAACCAATACCATCCACCAGTTTAAAAGGCCATAAATAGCTTAATTAGCCAAAGGCCTGGGAGAAGAGGAATATTTTTTCCTGGAGCCTAAAGATATGAAAAGAAGACACCAGGTTAGCCGTCCTGGTGGAGAGCATTCCATAAGCCACCAAAGTAAAGCCCTGTTCTCGTCTTGCCATCCTCTCCTCTCATGGAGGAGGCACATGAAGAAGGGCCTCTGAGGTTGATCACAGATCTGGGTCTGAACAGCCCCATGATCATCATGGCAAACATGGAGTCTTTAGCCAACACAGAGCCAGTCACCTGGGCATGGATGTTGACGTCCCTCAAAACCAGCTATCTGGGAGTCCTCAGCACCGCTTCTGAGACCAGCTCAGGCAGTTCAGGCAGGGAGACTGCTGGGCAGTAAGGCCAGCAGAACACCATATCTGTCTCGAATGCCCAATGCCAGGAACACACACCCTAGATCCTTCCCCAACTAGACAGAGAGCTTGGAGAGGGTCAACTCCCCGACCCTCAAGTCTACTCGGATGCTGCACTGAGTACCCAGGTGGGCACAGCTGGGTGAGACCAACTCTGCCTTGCTCACCCACCCTGGTCTCACTGATATAGACCAGATCAGCCTCCTCATCCATAACTGGATCATGGATGAGAGAGGTCTTACTCAGAGCCAACCTGGTATTCAGCAAAAGCAGCTGCAAACCCGAGGACTGGCTGACAGGACAACTGAAATTCCCCAGGTTGGAGGAGGAGTTGGCATGTGGCACAGTCACCAACTGTCTGTGTTGTGTGCCCCACCTCCCCCACTGTACCTCCTCTTACCCTTAACCACTGTTCTAGCCCTAGCCCTAGCCCTAGCCCTAGCCCTAGCCCTAACCCAAGCCCTAGCCTAGCCCTAACCCAAGCCCTAGCCTAGCCCTAACCCTAGCCCTAGCTCTAGCTCTAGCCCTAGCCCTAGTCCTAGTCCTAGTCCTAGTCCTAGTCCTAGTCCTAGCTCTAACCCTAGCCCTAGCCCTAACCCTAGCCCTAACCCTAGCCCTAACCCTGTTCTGCTTTCGTCAGCTCCTCTCTTCCCAGACACATCTCCCATCAACAACAAAAAACCCTACACAAATTAAAAACAGTTAAATTATTAAAAAACCATTTTTTAAAAACCCTCCAAAAATGAAGCCAAAGCAAAACTTTATGCATTATCCTTGTTGGAATGAATCTCCTTCCAACAGAGAATCCTACAACTCTCTCTCTCTCTCTCTCTCTCTCTCTCTCTCTCTCTCTCTCTCTCTCTCTCTCTCTCTCCCCCCTCCTAGCAAAGTCTTTTCCTGAGCATCCTAATCTCACTTTAGCTGCTGCTCCACAGTAGCATCTCTCTAACAGGATGTTCTGACTGCCTCTGTGCTGGCTCAGGTCTCTTCCAGAGCTTAAGGCAGGACTTGATGCCAGCTTTGGGGGTAAATGTTTTTGTGCCTGCAGTACACAAAAGCAGCAGGTGGTGTTTGTTTGAATGGATGAGAAGGCCCTTTAGGGAGGCTGCTGCTGGCTCCGGGAGATGGTGGGGCCTGGTGTGCCTCTCTCAGTTAGCAGAGATGTTGACTTTTGGCTGTACATGCAGCTTATCTGAGAGATAAACAGTAGCCTGGAGAGCTGCTTGGCCGGCCATTATCTGTTGAAATGCTTTAAAAGGCTTTGTGGATTTTTGCGGTGACATCACAACAGCATGTTATTAACACAGAAATAGCAAGTTGATGCGATGTAAGTTTTAGCTGCTGGAAGCAGGAAGAGGAGCTGAAATTGCCTTGTCTGTGTGTAAGGTGGTTTCCTCCTTCTCAGTTGCCCCAACATGTCCCCAGCCCTCCCCTTTATCTTTTGGGTGGGCCCTAAGGACTTAAAAAGTGGGATGCGGGTGGCACTGTGGGTTAAACCACAGAGCCTAGGTCTTGCCGATCAGAAGGTCGGCGGTTCGAATCCCCGCAATGGGGTGAATCATAGAATCATAGAATCATAGAGTTGGAAGAGACCACAAGGGCCATTGAGTCCAACCCCCGGCCAAGCAGGAAACACCATCAGAGCACTCCTGACATATGGTTGTCAAGCCTCTGCTTAAAGACCTCCAAAGAAGGAGACTCCACCACACTCCTTGGCAGCAAATTCCACTGTCAAACAGCTCTTACTGTCAGGAAGTTCTTCCTAATGTTTAGGTGGAATCTTCTTTCTTGTAGTTTGGATCCATTGCTCCGTGTCCGCTTCTCTGGAGCAGCAGAAAACAACCTTTCTCCCTCCTCTATGTGACATCCTTTTATATATTTGAACATGGCTATCATATCACCCCTTAACCTCCTCTTCTCCAGGCTAAACATGCCCAGCTCCCTTAGCCGTTCCTCATAAGGCATTGTTTCCAGGCCTTTGACCATTTTGGTTGCCCTCCTCTGGACACGTTCCAGTTTGTCAGTGTCCTTCTTGAACTGTGGTGCCCAGAACTGGACACAGTACTCCAGGTGAGGTCTGACCAGAGCAGAATACAGTGGCACTATTACTTCCCTTGATCTAGATGCAATACTCCTATTGATGCAGCCCAGAATTGCATTGGCTTTTTTAGCTGCCGCATCACACTGTTGGCTCATGTCAAGTTTGTGGGTGATCTCCCATTGCTCTGTCCCTGCTCCTGCCAACCTAGCAGTTTGAAAGCACATCAAAGTGATAAATAGGTACCGCTCCGGCGGGAAGGTAAATGGCATTTCCGTGTGCTGCTCTGGTTCGCCAGAAGCGGCTTAGTCATGCTGGCCACATGACCCAGAAGCTGTACGCCGGCTCCCTCGGCAAATAAAGCTAGATGAGTGCTGCAACCCCAGAGTCGGCCACAAGTGGACCTATTGGTCAGGGGTCCCTTTACCTTTTTAAGGATTTTAAAACAAATCTGTTGTCTGAAAATGGCAGCTTTCATTTAGTAGTGGCTAGGGCCCACTGGAGCTGATAGGGTGGAGGGCAGGGAGCCCAACACTAGGTGGCGCCAGAGTCAATGAGAGGTGCAGCCAGAGCCAATGGCAGGCAAAACTCTCTCTGTACTTAAGTACCACTAGCAGCCATGCAGGAAAACTGTATGGCAGTGGGGGACTGATGCCTATTGGGACTGGTAGGGCAGAAGGCAGGGAGGCCAAAAATTGGTGGAGAGCAATGACAGGGGGAGGCAGCAAAGTCTAGCTTCACTCTCCCCACCCCACTGATTTCTACAAGTGCAACACAAAGAGCTCATCCAGACTCATCCAGACCTCCTTTTGTGGCACATTTCCAAGCACAGGTCCACTGTATCTGGGACGTTTTTCTTTTTCGTGGGCACTTTCCCCAAAAAACCCTCATCTTTACCGCTAAATTGGAGAAAACAGCCGTCTGCAGGAAACTCAGATTGCTGTTTGTTCCAATTCCACATTAAAGAGTGAGTTTTCGCAGGGGGGAGCTTGGACACAGCACTTTAAAGCGGTGTTTCCCAAACTTGGGTCTCCAGCTGTTTTGGGACTACAGTTCCCATCATTCCCGACCACTGGTTCTGCTAGCTAAGGATGATGGGAGTTGTAGTCCAAAAAGAGCTAGAGACCCCAAGTTTGGGAAAGTGCTACACAAGAGCTGAGTATGAATGAGCCCTGAGACCAAGGAGGGGGCAGCTGATTGACAGTGCCACCTGCTGGACTGGTTGTTGTAGGTAGGAAGACAGACAGGTGGAGACTGGCTGTGGACAGATTGAGGTTGGCCGGTGGTGTCCCCCTTTCTGCAATGGACCAGCCTGCACCACTGCTTGTTATGTGTCTCCTTCTGAGCCTCCTGGATCAGGCCCAATGGCTAATCTAGTTCATTATCTACTTCTCAGTGGCCACCCAAATACCTGTGGGAAACCCAAGCACAAGAGGAACACTCTCCCCTCTTGTGGTTTCCAGGAACTAGCATTGAAAGGTATTACACACACGTACATTTGGGAAATATGCACCTGGGTGATTCTTTTCTGCAGTTGCTGGCCCTCCTTGTTTACCTCATTTATTTGTTTCGTAAAATTTATGCACCTCTTGATCGTTGAAAACCTCCAAGCGTTTTACGAAAAGGTAGAACAGTAAAATCGAGGGGGCTGGGGTGGGAGAATGACAGCCCTACTTAAAAACGTACAAAGGTTACAATGCTAAAACAGATTAAAGCAGAAAGTGTTTTTGTGAGTGCATCGTAAGGCAAACGATCCACAATATATATCATTCATTGGAATTACACAGTTGGTTGCTAAGAGGCAAGGGGTGGCAGTTGGGGTCTGGAGGTGACGATCAGACTTTGAAAGCTGGCATCATTGGATCAAATTCATCAGTTTTGGTGCATTAATTCAACTAAAAAGTTTTAACTGGGTTTTGAATATACGTGCAATTAATTGTTGCTCTTTCAAATTTCATTGTGTTATTATCATACTTTGTTGTGCAAGCTGCTGTTCTGAAGAATGCTTTTAAGCGAATAGGGCAGTGAGCACTGGGGATAAGTTTACGGAACCAAAGCAGCGGTAGCCCAAAAAGTTTGGGAACCGCTAAAATAGATCAAGCCGAGAAAGAATGTCAAATGACACAGCTCTGGATATAGAAGGACCTGTATTAAGGAACCCCCGGTGTGCGAATACGGAAGATGGGAGGGCTGTGCTTTCTTTTCCATGTGCCCCCTTCCTCTCCCTTCCTTGGCTCCCGTCTCTGGATCTGAAAGCAGATGGTGCTTCAGGAGCGGGGTGGCCGGGCTCTCCGCAGAGTTTCAGTAAAACAAGCCATTATCCGAGCGCAGTGCAGATGCAGCAGAAGGCTCGGAAGCCAGGGGACTCTGCCCTGCCAGATGCCAGAACTGCTCTCATATATTTTGCATGGGGTTGGTGTGAGCCTTCCAGTATTGGGAGGGAAAGATAAATCCCCTATTCTCTAGCTAGCTCTTCCTCAACATTCTGAAACCTTAGCAGGCACCTCCAAGCTCCCTTTACAACCAGAGCACGCGATCGGAGTGTCTGTGCTCATCTGTGCCCGCAGAAAGTCCTAGATTCGAACCCAGCACCACCAGGCTTAGAGAAAAAACCTCAGAGAGCTGCATTGTGGATAATCCTGGGCGAGATGAATTTCTGCTTCCTCTTTCCTATCTCTGTTCCGGTTCCCGTCTCCTTCTTCTGCTTCCTGTCCCAGTTTCAGTCTCTATCGCAGGCATAGGCAAACTCGGCCCGCCAGACGTTTTGGGACTACAACTCCCATCATCCCTAGCTAACAGGATCAGTGGTCAGGCATGATGGGAATTGTAGTCTCAAAATTGTAGTCTCATCTTTCTTTAAAAACATCATCTTTACCACTAAATCGGAGAAAACAGCAATCTGCAGGAAACTCAGATTGCTGTTTGTTCCAATTCAGCATTAAAGAGTGAGTTTTGCTTATGCCTGCTCTAGCATCTCCTGGTGGGGATGGGAGAGATTCTGGAGAATAACTGCCAGTCAGTGTAGATAGCATTGAACTGGATGTACCCATGTCCTGACTCATGTATGGCATCTCCTTAGGTTTCCTATGTACACAGGGTATCTCAACGTTGAAGTCCATCTTAATTATTCTGGAGGAACTATCCTACCATTAGACTCTGAATAAGGACTGAGTGGATCTCCAATGCATTCCACCCCAAAAGGAAATTATTCCACTCTTCCAAGCACTCTTTGCTTCCTTCAGAAATCGGCCGAGTTGTCTCAAACATCTGCTTCAAGTGGAATAGGGTGGGCACTAGGCTAAAATTTGGGGGGAAGGGAACTTGCCGCCTTTCATGCAGCTCTTGCAATGGTTGCCAGTCATCAGGAGGAGCTCCCCACAGACGTTTATAATCACCCCCCCCCTAGAAAGGTTAAATAGTGGGGGATTCAGGACAGATGAGATAATATTTCACACAATTCATACATTATAGGATTCACTATCACAAGATGTAGGGAAAAGATTCCATGAGGACTGACTGGAATCTTATTTTATTTTTGGAGAAATCAGTGGTTGAGAACATGCATCACAAGCTGAAGGTGACCCAGAAACTACAATTAATCCAGAATGTGGCAGCTAGACTGGTGACTGGGAGTGGCCGCCAAGACCATATAACACCAGTATTGAAAGACCTACACTGGCTCCCAGTACGTTTCCGAGCACAATTCAAAGTGTTGGTGCTGACCTTGAAAGCCGTAAACGGCCTCGACCCAGTATACCTGAAGGAGTGTCTCCACCCCCATCGTTCTCCCCGGACACTGAGGTCCAGCTCTGAGGGTCTTCTGGCAGTTCCCTCCCTGCGAGAAGTAAAGTTACAGAGAACCAAGCAGAGGGCCTCCTCGGTAGTGGCCCCTGCTCTGTGGAACGCCTTCCCATCAGATGTCAATGAAATAAACAACTATCTGACTTTTAGAAGACATCTGAAGGCAGCCCTGTTTAGGGAAGTTTTTAATGTTTGATCTTTTATCGTTTTTTGTTTTTTTTTATAAAGATATTTATTAAAATTTTCAAGAGAAAAAAAATCCAGAAAAAAAGAAAAAGAAAAAACAGAAATTGGGTCAACCTGAGAAAAAGGTTTTAAGTATAAAGACTGATGTATATAAGTTAAAATTTCATATATAAAATGAATTAAATATAATAATGAATTAAGGTTAAAAATTGGGGATAAGAACTTGTTGAACAAACATTTGGAAATGGAATACAAGAAGGGGAGGCGAGGGGAAGTCGCGGAAATAGGTTATTGAAAATAAGGATTGTAAACGTTGAGTGCTTTTATCGTGTTTTTAATGTTCTGTTGGAAGCCACCCAGAGTGGCTGGGAAAACCCAGCCAGATGGGCGGGGTATAAATAATAAATTATTATTATTATTTTATTTTAGAGGAATCAGTTGTTGAGAACATGCATTGCAAGCTGAGGCTCCTGAGCTCAGTCCCTGCCATTTCCAGGTAGGGTTGGGAAAGAACCCTGTTTGAAGAGAATGGAGAGCCACTTTCAACCAGTGTAGACAACACTCAACTAGATAGGGCCAATGACCAGACTTTGCACAAGTCAACCTCTTACATTCCCATATTTTGGGCTGCTTAACTTGTTGAGTAGAGAAACTAATTGGGACACAGCCCACCTCAAGTAGCCCACCTGCCCTAATACTGCTCACTCATCCCCTTCTCCTAGAGACAAGGTTTCAATTCAGTCCACATTGAAAGGTGAAGCACATCCCTCCTTCAAAATTTGCACCTCTCTGAATTTTTGCAGCGAATTCTCTGGCCCAGTAATGTGGACATAACTACATAGGCTGGGGTGATGTGTGTGTGCATACACACCCACACATGAAAACAGTGAAACTAGCATACAAAACAAGCCCTATTAGGGAGACTTGCTTCGGAAAAATGTGTACATTAAGGAGAATTGCATACAAATGTGTATATTGGGAGAAATTTGCAGTAAAAATCTGATGAATTTTCACGCATATGATTAAAAAAAGGAAAACCCTCAGAAACTGATGTGGAAATGTGGGGAACTAAAGCTCAGATTGGAAAAACGAGCAGCTGAAACTGAAAATGACAAATTTGGCCAGGCCTGAGAGGGCCACAGGTTCTTCATGACTGGTTTACAATGAGCATACGCAGTAAATAATTGCATTATGATAATGTGGGCACAGTGAGAGAAGGCACAAGCTTTTCCAATCTGAGCTGCCTTTCCAGCATTTTAATAAAACGTATTTCCTTTTTATATGATATAAAGGAGGAGGCAGGAAGGAAGAAAATGAAAGGCCTTGCTTCTGTTCCCTGCTCAATAGCTTATGAACATGATAACAATGCGGAAATATCAGCAGTTACCTGCCGACTGTCCCATTGGTGCTTCACAGAGACGAGAGGTGGAATTTACATCCAGTTTTGCAAGGGAGTTTTACAGGCAACTACTTCCATTATTGCTGAGGGGACTTTTATGTGTAATTTAATGAGCAGCGCCACGGCAAACAGCTTAACTGCTCAGTTTGGTGTCATTCTTTCCAAGTTCAGTGTTATTTAACACCCTCTCAGACTCGGGCAATGGAGACAATTCCTCCAAGGTGCTTTTGCAGCAGAATACCGGGGTGGAAATGAGAGTGGAGAGAAATCAGTGCACAGTAATAAGAATAATAATTTATTATTTATACCCCGCCCATCTGGCTGGGTTTCCCCAGCCACTCTGGGCGGTTTCCAACAGAATATTAAAATACAATAGTCTATTAAACATTAAAAGCTTCCCTAAACAGGGCTGCCTTCAGATGTCTTCTAAAAGTCTGGTATTTGTTTATCTCTTTGACATCTGATGGGAGGGCATTCCACAGGGCGGGTGCCATCACCGAGAAGGCCCTCTGCCTGGTTCCCTGTAACTTGGCTTCTCGCAGGGAGGGAACCACCAGAAGGCCCTCAGTGCTGGTCCTCAGTGTCCGGGCAGAACGATGGGTGTGGAGACGCTCCTTCAGGTATACTTTAGAGCGGTCGTTTAATGTTCTCAGAAAGCCCTTATGAAGATTCATGTTAGTGTGAATTTCTCCTAATACACACATTTGCGTATGCTCTTTTGCCCAATATGCACATTTTTTGCATTTTCCCTATTTTGATGCATTTTTGCACGTCATTTTCACTAATGTACACATTCTCATGCACAGCTTTCCCCTAATATAGGAACTTTTGAGCACGTTACTTCCTTGAAGAGTTGAATTATAAAATCTGAAGAAGTGTGGCTTTCAAAGGACAGTTTTGTTTTGGGTTGCATATTGGCTCGAAAGGTGCAAATCAGGTAGCTTCTCCTTAAAATGCTCTTCCACAGCTCACCACGGGGGAAATCAATCCAGGTGGACTGTGGTGTCTCTGTTGACCCAGGTGATGCCGTATTGAGCCCCCACAGTGCTCTGATTTAGTAATCCAAAAGGGACTATCCCCCCTCTCCTCTGTGGCTGTCCACACATCTTATTTTTAGTTTTTATGTGCAGGACATGGGCCCGACCTATTTACATATCCTGCTCATCAGCGTTCTAAGTCTTAATGGCTTCCTAATGCAGCCCTAATGGGATGGGACATGCTCTAAACACCACATGCCGCAATTACATATACGTTGCCGAGCCTCTGTGTTTTGCTCAGAATTCAAAATCATGCCATAGCAATTCTGCATGGTAGCACACTTCATTAAGTAAGATAGTCGTTGTGGCCCCCACATGACCCATCCAGCTAAATGAATGCTTACTGGCTTGGGGTATGGATGGCTACCAAGTTAGCAATAACGCAACCTGATCTGGCTCAGCTGGTGCGCTTGGGAACTTACCAATGTACTATCATCAGAAAGACAGGAGTGGGCAATTATCCATAAGTATCCCCCCCCCCAACTTAAAAAAGAAGGCATGATCGAGGAGAATAGAGTTAGAGGGAGAGAAGGGATGGCTAAGTGAACAAAAATTGACTGGAAAGTACTGATTTATTTCGTAAAATGTATGCAGAGGTACCTCCGTTCTGGAGGCCCGTTCGCAACATGAAAAGAGCCCAACCCGCAGCGGTGCATCTGCGCACGCGTGGGTTGCGATTCACCGCTTCTGCACATGCACGAGTGGCAAAACCCGGCAATAACCCTTTCCAGTACTTCCAGGTTGCCGCGGGACGTAACCTGAAAGAACATAACATGAAGCGGACATAACATGAGGTATGACTGTACAATGCTTGATTGTAAAAGAAAACCTCAAGGTGGTCTACAAAAAAGGGGGGGGACCCAGTAAAATTACCAATAAGAAGAATTAATAACAATTAATAACAAAACGTTAAGCTGGGAAGACACTAAAAACAGATTAAAACTTGCCACAAACTTTCTGAACATCTGGGTAGGCTCACCTGAACAAAAATGTTTTTAGCAGTTGCCAAAAAGAGCACACTGGAGGCGCCTGCAGGGAGTTCCGAAGTTTCATTGCCGCCACACTGAAAGATCAACTTCTTACAAATGCAGAGCAGGTATTTTGTGGGACCTGTAACAGTGTCAGTTCTGCAGATCAAAGTGGTCAGAACTAACCCTAACTCTTTTTAGTGGATCAGACTATCAGTGGATACTGTCAGAGGCTGGGCAGAGGAGAGATGGGGGAGACCGCCTCCCCAATCTGACCCTTCCAGGGAGGAGGAAGAGGAAGGTAGCATAGATTTTCAACAGGGTTTTGAGGGAGGTCGCAGCTCAGAGGCAGATGATGGGGAAAGTTGGGAAATCATGGGAGACCCAGAACAACACTCAGCTGACATATTGTCATTAGAAAGCATTCCAGGCCCTCCGTCTTCGTGAACCCGGCGAGCCTTAAAAGTAGATCAAAGAGCTCAGAGGGCACTTAGTGGCACTCGTAGAGGAGGTGATGATGATGACGAATGAGGAAGTGGGAGAGACGGGGGTGGAGATTCACTCAGGACGCCATCATCCAAGAGGCTGGGCCTCTCTCTGTAAAGTTTGAAATAAAAAAGGACCATAAGAAACTTTCCCTTGTCTTTATACTTTCCTGCGCAAAACAACACAAATCAATACAGTGGTGCCCCGCAAGACGAATGCCTCGCAAGACGAAAAACCCGCTAGACGAAAGGGTTTTCCGTTTTTCAAGGCGCTTCGCAAGACGAATTTCCCTATGGGCTTGCTTCGCAAGTTTTCCCCCTTTTTCTAAGCCGCTAAGCCGCTAATAGCCACTAAGCCACTAATAGCGCTAATCCGCTAAGCCGCTAATAGGGATGCTTCGCAAGACGAAAATACCGCTAGACGAAGAGACTCGCGGAACGGATTATTTTCGTCTTGCGAGGCACCACTGTATTGTGCTTGTCCATATAAATCCACTCTGCAAAAGTTGCTGCTTACAGCAGCTACTACTATGCTATAAGATCCACTGTCCTGTGATATCATATATGGTATGTATGGTTTTTTTTGCTGTAAAAATTATTTTTGCTATAAAAATGTGTGAGATTATGATATTGTATTTACAGATAGGTAGCCGTGTTGGTCTGCCATAGTCAAAACAAAATAAAAAAATTCCTTCCAGTAGCACCTTAAAGACCAACTAAGTTAGTACTTGGTATGAGCTTTCGTGTGCATGCACACTTCTTCAGATACACAGTTGTATCTGAAGAAGTGTGCATGCACACGAAAGCGCATACCAAGTACTAACTTAGTTGGTCTTTAAGGTGCTACTGGAAGGAATTTTTTTATTTTGTTTTGATATTGTATTTATTTGCATTGCCTAGAGTTTGTACTACTGATGAAGCCTAGGGCGGTGAAACAAGGCTAATATTCCAGAAATCCTTGTCTTAGACTCTGTGAAAGGATTCTGTGGAACTGTAACAACTTTTCCTGTGGATTGTTGGACTCTATGAACAGACAGGTGGAATATACACTTTCACATATGTGGACCTTATCCATAAACTGATTAGAGAATGAACTGATCCACTGTGTTTTCTACTTTTTTCGTTGTACTTTATGAGCTACTTCTGTTGAAATTTACAATTCAATACAATGAATAGTATATATTATTTTTTCAAACGCACAGCTGGTTATGTCTTGTGTGTTTATTGAATTTATACTTTCTTGGGCAACCAGCCAGGAGCCGCTGACAGCATCCTGACAACCTCCAAGTGAAGCCATCTTAAAGAAACCCGAGATGGTGCTCTACTGTCACGCGTGCATGCGCAGAAGCGGTCCCTCCGGTTGCAGAAACCTCAGGATCCGACCGGAGCTCCGGAATGGATCCCGTCCGCAACCGGAGGTACCACTGTATTCGCCCTCCACTGTTGGAGGCAGTATGCCTCTTAATACTGGGAATTGCCGATGGGGAGAAAGCTCTTGTACTTTGATTCCCTGGAGGCATCTGGTTGGCGAATGTGAGAACAGAACGATGGAGTTATTAGTTGGCGTTTTGGTTTGATCTAGTGGGTTTGTTGTTTTTTCTTATGTAGGACTAGGGACTGCTTCCTCTGCTGGTTTTGCTCACCTATACCTCCCAACTAGCTCACAACTCCCTCACCCAGACTGTTGGGTGGCTTTTGATAAGCATTCATTGTTTGCTCAGTTCTGCCTCTGGCTCCTCCCATCCCTGTCACGTGACACCCTCCCCGAAGGTTGCCTAGAGGGCAATACAGCCTTTGGGCTGAATAAAGGTTCCTCTCTCCTGATCAACCATATGTGTGCAGGAGGCTTCTGGATGAAGAGTGAGATGGGAGGACAGTGAACAGAGTTAAGATGGAATCATAGAATTGTACCAGAGATGGAAAGAGGACCAAGTCCCGACCAGAGAAGAATGGCAGATTAAGTTGATGGATTATGACGACATGGCAAAAATGACCGAAAGAATCAGAAGTCAGGAAGACCAAAATTTCAATTAGGAATGGGGGAAATTTATAATTTATCTGAAAAACCATTGTAAACAGTTAAAATCATTAGTAGGATTGGAATAACACTTGTAGTTTAAAGGCGAATTTTGGATATAATAGAGATGTAAAAGATCTGGATTATTATAAAAGATGCAGGAGGAAATGATTAATGATAGGACCCACAAAGGGAAGAAGGGAATTCCAGGAGATTCTGTGGAATCTTGTTTTTATGGTCTGTGTTGTATGTTTGTGATTGTAAAATTTTAATTTGAAAAAAAAGAATATGTATATATATATATGATAGAATCATAGAATTGTAGGGTTGGAAGGACCCAAAGGGTCATCTAACCTAACCCCCTGCTCAAAGCAACAAGAGTGGTGTGAATGAGTTTGCTTCCTTTGGTTCAGAATTCAGTTATGCCCTGTGGCCGATGACCCCACTAGAAATCATCCACTTCCTTGTGGCTTCCAGGCTGGCCTCCTCTGTCAGGAGCTCATCCTACACTCGAGTAGGACCCTGGCAGAGACACATGCCTGACTGGCATGTTCTCTCCCTCCTGGTCGATCGTTCGGGAGCTTCACAAGCTTTCTTCTGCCCGAACATCACAGCGATTGATGCCAACAGACACCGGCACACTTAAGGATCTGCAGAGTATGCGCAGCTTGCGTAACAGACCTCAGCAACTCAGCATTTTGGCTAATCTACTTTATTTACATATAAACACACACTGAGCTCTGCAACATGGCTCCCTCTCAAGCATCAGACAGCAAAGAGAAAAAACAAAGGACAACAGTCCCACTTCACGGAACACAGTAACACAAACATCCTGTCTCCGTCACTTCCCACTCTGTGGAGTCAAAACATATACCGTCATGTGAAAGACAACAATCCCATGACTGCAATCATGGAGCAGGAAGTCTAACATCCTCTACCCTCTAGCCAGGATAAGTCTTGCAGATCCTCACTTTGAGCTTTTGTTCTTGGGCAGCTCCAAGAGACAGGCGTTCCCATAAATGCTTGGATAGAATAGCATCCATAGAACTCCAGTCCATCTTCCCTGGGAACCACCAGTTTGCTGTCATCAAAATAATCCGCAGGGCTTTGGCTGTTTACAAGCTGGAAGCGGACAGGGCAACTGGTGTCCAAACCAGCGCTGAGTGCCAGGTCTTTGACCTGGGCAAATTTACAAAGTAAAGCTGGGCCTGCCAGTGCAGTCAGAATTCTTGCATGCTCGCAGCTGGCACGAGGCCCTGACCATCACCTTTCCTTGCTTTCTCACTTCCTGATATCAAATCAGAGATCCTTCCTTTTGTCACTGCAAATCCTAGTCTTCCATTGCATGCCCACTAACCTGGGCTAGAGGCTTATTACAGGAATTGCTTTATAATAGAAATGTGTAATAGGGTTGTGCTGATAAATGTACCTTCCATTTCGTTATTTCTCCTTCTGCTTTACAGGAACAGTTATTTTTAATGATTACTCAGAAATTCCAAACTGGTGGAGAACCCCACCATGTTAGACCCAGGGCTTGCAAAAACCATCTAGGTTTTTAATATCAAAAATTTACTGAATATGCAACTTGAAAACAGCTGCTTCATAAAACAATTATTATACAGTGGATCCTCGAGATACAAATTAAATTTGTTCCGGGGGTCCATCTGCAACCCCCATCAGCGAGATTGAGCATTTCTGTGCATGCGCATGCAGCGAAACCTGGAAGTATTCACTTCTAGGTTTGCTGCGTTCGTAACCCGAAAGTTGCGTATCCAGAGGGTCCACTGCAGTCAACAACGGCCAATAGTTATGCCTGCATTCAATACAACATTCATACAACACTAAAATATGCTGAATCTGACTATCTGATCCATTCTAGTCCATTATTGTTTACACTGACTGTAAGTGGTCTCTATATAGTTATTTGTTATTTTTAATAAGTTTTGTAAGGGTTTACAGAGAAAAATACAAAATTTAATATATTTTCTCTTTTTTATCCAAACTAAAACTTTGATCTAAATACAATAAAATATAAAGGGGAAAAGGGGGGGAAGAAAGGAGTAGAAAAAGGAAAAGGAAGAAAAAAAAGAATAGAAAGGAAGTTAAAAGAGAAAGAGAGAAAAATTAAATTCAGAAATTAAATAACTTCCAATTCTTCATTTGTCTGCTATATATAAATAATATTCATTTCATCCACTCCAGTATAACACCCAGCGAAGCCACTTTCTATAAATAAATATTATCTTCAATACTCAAATCCAAATATTATCATTTCTTTTTCTTTTTCATGTAAAAAGTCTATGAGAGGCTTCCAATCTTTAACAAACGTTAACAATGACTTTTCTCTCATTAAACATGTCAATTTCGGCATCTCAGCTAAGTCTGTTAATTTTAAAAGCTGGTCTTCCATTGTTGTTTTTTTAATAATATTATTTATTAATTTTATAAAACAAAAATCCACATAGATAACAACAAGGTCTTTCTCATTAACCACGTTTCATTCACATCTTTGGACTTCCTCACATCTCTTGTTCCTGCTTTCTAAACACATAGATTTTTCTAGCAAATTATTCACTTAATTCAATTTATATCATTTAATTATTCAATATTAAATCTCAAATCTTATAATTTAAAACACTCTAGTTCTAACATATTGTTCATCCAAAATTTATCTTTTCTTTCAATCACATTTAAATTTATATTCTTTATAACTAATTTGTTGGAACCATCTTATTGCGGATCTTACATCTTTCTTAACATTCATACAGTTTACAATATTTTTGTAGATAGTCCTTAAAATTCTTCCAATCCTCCTCCACCAATTCTTCTCCCTGGTCTCGGATTCTGCCAGTCATCTCTGCCAATTCCATATAGTCCATCAGTTGCATCTGCCATTCTTCCAATGTGGGCAAATCTTGAGTTTTCCAGCTTTTAGCGATGAGTATCCTTGCTGCTGTTGTGGCATACATAAAAAAGGTTCGGTCCTTCTTTTGCACACTCTGGTCCACAATGCCCAAAAGGAAGGCCTCTGGTTTCTTAAGAAAGGTATACTTAAATACCTTTTTCAGCTCATTATATATCATTTCCCAGAAGGCCTTAACCCTGGGGCAAGTCCACCAGAGGTGAAAGAATGTTCCTTCAGCTTCTTTACACTTCCAACATTTATTATCAGGCAAATGGTATATCTTTGCAAGCTTGACTGGGGTCATGTACCACCTATATATCATTTTCAAAATATTTTCCTTCAAGGCGTTACATGCGGTAAATCTCAGACCTGTAGTCCATAACTTTTCCCAGTCAGCAAACATAATGTTGTGCCCTATATCTTGTGCCCATTTTATCATAGCTGATTTGACCGTTTCATCCTGTGTATTCCATTTTAACAGCAAGTTATACATTCTTGACAGTATCTTAGAGCTGGGTTCTAACAGTTCTGTTTCTAACTTTGATTTTTCCACCTGGAATCCTATCTTTTTATCCAACTTAAAAACTTCTTTAATCTGAGCATAATGTAGCCAATCTCGCACTTTATCTTTTATTTTCTCCATACTCTGCAACCTCCAATTATCTCCATCTTTTTCTATTATTTCCCAATATTTCGGCCATTTGGCCTCCATATTGAGTCTTTTCGGGGCCTTAGCCTCCATTGGTGATAGCCACCTTGGGGTTTTGTTTTCCAGTAAGTCTTTATATTTTATCCAGACATTAAATACTGCTTTTCTGACAACATGGTTCTTAAAAGCCTTATGTATTTTAACCTTGTCGTACCACAAATATGCATGCCATCCAAAAGCATTGTTGAATCCTTCCAGATCTAAAACATCCGTGTTTTCAAGATGTAGCCAGTCCTTCAACCAGCAGAACCTTAAGTCTGGCAGGGCAAAGCCCCCTCTTTCTTTAGCATCAGTTAATATCTTAAACTTAATTCTGGGCTTTTTGCCCTGCCAGACAAATTTAGAAATATCTTTCTGCCACTTCTCAAAACACCCCATTTTGTCCACAATCTGTAGAGTTTGAAACAAAAACAACATTCTTGGCAGTACATTCATCTTAATAGTAGCAATACGTCCTGACAAGGAAAGTTTCAATCTTGACCAGATTTCTAGATCCCTTTTAATTTCAGACCAACATTTTTCATAATTATCTTTGAATAAATTCCTGTTTTTGTCTGTTATGCTTACCCCTAGGTATTTAACTTTTTTAACCACATTTAATTCTGTCTCTTTCTGAAACCTTTCTGATTCTGAAGGGGTCATATTTTTTTCCAAAACCTTGGTTTTTTGCTTGTTAAGTTTAAATCCCGCCACCCGACCAAACTCATAAATCAATTGCAGTACCCTTTTGGTGCTAGGCTCTGGCTCCTGTAAAGTCAATACTAGGTCATCTGCAAATGCTTTAAGTTTATATTGTTTCGCTCTGACCTGAATACCCTCCACCAACCGGTCTCCTCTGATCATATTTAAGAGCACTTCCAGGACCGATATAAATAACAAAGGGGAGATAGGACAACCTTGTCATGTTCCTTTTTCAATATTAAACTCTTCCGTCACCACATTGTTCACTATCAATTTTGCCTTCTGCTCCGAGTAGATTGCCTCTATCCCATTCTCAAACCCCCGCCCCACTCCCATTCCTTCCAAGTTTTTCTTCATAAACTTCCAAGAAATGTTATCAAAGGCTTTCTCCGCGTCTATAAATATCAAAACTGCTTTTGTGTTAATGTTTGTCTGCAAGAGTTCCAAGATATCAATAATATTTCTTGTGTTTGCAAACAAATGTCTACCTGGGAGAAAGCCTGCTTGGTCCTTGTGGATCACTTCATTTAGGACTTTTTTAAATCTGCTTGCTAAAATGTCTGCAAATATTTTGTAATCCACATTCAGGAGGGAGATGGGGAGGTAATTCTTAAGTTGTGTCTTTTCGGTTTCTAGTTTAGGTATCAATGTGATGAAGGCCTCTTTCCACGACTCTGGTGCCTTCTTCCCTTCCATGATTTCATTACAAACCTCCATTAGTGGATCAAATAATCTTTCAATGTCTTATAATACTTGGAGGAGAGACCATCTGGTCCTGGAGATTTGCCCAATTGCATGTTCTGAATGGCTTCTTCAATCTCTTGTAGTGTTATTTTATAATTCAGGATAGTTCTATTTCGCAGAGACAACCTTGGTAGACCATTCTTCTGTAAAAATTGTTCTATCTCCAATTCATCTTGCGGCCCTTGTGTATATAATTGCTTGAAATATCTCTGGAAGCACTTTCTGATTTCTACTGGGTTCTGAATATTTCTTCCTTCAATTTCTAAATTTGTTACCGTATTCAATTTTTGTCTCTTTTTCAGCTGCCATGCTAGCAGCTTTCCACATTTGTTTGCTGATTCAAAGAATCTCTGTTTCATTAGCTTAATTTTCCATTCCACTTCCTGATTTATCAGTTTGGCATATTGCGCTTGATAAAGTTTAATTTCTCTTAGAATCTCCTTTGATTTTGGTTTAGATCTTAATTTCTTCTCACCTTCTTTAATTTTCTCCAAAATCTTATATTTTTTCTCATTCTGTGCTTTTTTCCTTATAGTGTTCTGTTGTATCAGAAACCCCCTCATAACCACCTTGCTTGCATCCCAGACGGTTCTTTTTTCCACCGTAGTGTTCAGGTTAATCTCAAAATAGTCCTTCAAAGCTTTTTGGGCCTTTTTAATAACCTCCGGATCTCTAAACAAGTTGTCATTCAACCTCCATCTGAAGGAGCCGGTTGGAGTTAATCTCATATCCATCTTTACAGCACAATGGTCGGAGCAAGTCTTTGGGCAGATTTCCACTTTTTTTATCTTAGGTGCCAGGCCTCTAGTTGTCCAAATTTGGTCGATTCTTGTCCAGGTCAATTGGGCTTCAGAAAAGAAAGTTCCCTCTCTTCCTAGGGGGTTCTTTGTTCTCCAGATGTCGATCAAGTCCATGTTGTCAGTGAATTCAAAGAATGTTTTAGGTAGTCTGCCTTCTCTTGTTATGTTTCGGCTGTGTGGCTTATCCATGTTTATTGATACCACGCCGTTCATATCTCCCATCATAATGATGTTGTCATAGTTCAGATAGTCCAGCATTATCTCATGCAACTTCTTGTAGAATTCCGATTTTCCGTCATTTGGCGCATAAACTCCTAATATAACAAACTTTTCTCCTTGGTTCTGAATCTCAATTGCCAAAAGTCTTCCTTGTTCATCTTTGAATAGAAATTTTGGTGACAGGCTCTCTTTTGCATAAATCACCACGCCTCTTTTCTTAACTCGGTCAGAAGAGATAAATTCTTGGCCTAATCTTTTATTTATTAGCACTTTTCTATGAAGCCTAGTCACATGTGTTTCTTGTAAACAAATAATGCCCAATTGTTCTTTTTTCAGAATATGAAATATCCTTCTCCTTTTTTCAGGGATGTTGGCGCCATTTATGTTCCAACTCAAAAGTTGCAGAGACATCCTGAGTCAATCTGTTATTTCTCTAGTGGTGGTATCTTTTTGTCCTGGTCTTCAGGCCCCAAGGGTGTAGGTATAGATGCAGGGGATGGTCCAGCCCCTGAAGGTTCTCCAGTCCCTTTCTGAAGGTCCTCTCCGTAAATATTCAAGAATTTGTCTCTGTCTTCAGCTGTTTTTATTTTCACCTTCTTCCCTCTGAACGTGAACGATAGTCCTTGTGGAAATTCCCACCTAAAAATAATTGAATTACTCCTCAGCAATCTTGTTAGTTCAAGATAGGTGGATCTAAGCTCCAGAAGTTGTCTAGGAATATCCTTGTAAATCTCTGCTCTTTTATCCAAAATTTCCAGTGACTTTCCGTAGTGTAGTCCTAATATCTTGTCTCTTTCCTCCTTGGATCTCAAAGTGATCAAACAGTCTCTGGGCTTGTCCTTCCTTGTCAATTTCCCAAGTCTAAAAGCCGTCACAATTTTAAAGTCCTCTTCTTCCTTCAAGGGCCACCACTTAGAAAATTCCTTTGTCAGAAAATCAATTAGATTTCCTTGTTCAGGTTCAAGTTCTGGCACACACCTCAATCTTAAATTATTTTCCCGGGCCCGAAGTTCGATCATAGACAAGTAGGCCTGCTGTTCCCCGACCTGCTTGTGGAGTGGTCTTACCTCCTGCTCCAGTGCCTCAGTTTTCTGGAAGGCTTCCTCTGCCAATTTCCGGTTTTCTGCAGTGGATTCAGTTAACTTGCCAATTGCTTGTGCATTTGATGCAACTTGCTCAGTTAATTTGTTAACAGAATCTCTGGTCTGGTCGATCTTAGCCGTTTGTTCATCCACCTTTTTATCTAGGCCTTCCAATTTTTCTAATATTTTGTCTAATACTGAAGCAGATCCCCCTGATGCAATTTCTTCTACCGGCAGCTGTTCAGCTCCCTCTAGTTCCAAAACATTGGGGGCAGATGATCTTCGTGGCTGCGAAACTAAAGTCAAAGTTGCTTGCTTTTTTCCTCTAGCCGCTCTTGTTTGTCTCGCAGTGCCACTCATTCCAAGTTTATCTGCAAGTCAAGGTCAAATTGAGTATGTTCCCATGGGAATCCACAAGCCCATATAACAAAGTTTTAGGAGGAAAAGAAACCAAAAGGACGGTCAAATGTAGTTGTAAATCCAAAGTCCTCTAGAGGGAGCCCACCTTTAAGATCGGGGATATATCAAATTTATAAATCTCCTTGTTTAAATCTTTAGAGTTTTCCCCGCTTTTGCCCAAACAGTCCAAACAGCCTTTAGTTTCCCAAAAGATCTTCAGCTTAGTTGTGTTTAGCAGAGTTGGTCTCAAAAGTAACAGTGTCTCAATAAGTGCAAAATGTAACAGTTCAATATAACAGTTCCACTAAAGCTCAGTTAATAATACCTTCAGCAACAAAATATCAAAGTCTTGCAATCTGACAGCTCTGTTGTCTAGGCAGTCCCACTACCAGGGATTCTTAATCAATTTGTAAATCCAACGGAACAGGTATCAAACGATTTGTAATCCAAACTAAACTTTTAGCAAATTGAACCCTAAAGCAGCTTAAATAGATGTAAGATGTGAGAATTGCTTGCCTTTTAGCGCCTCTTCAGAGGCTCCAAGCTTCAAAGTCTTTGCTTTATATCTTTAAGCAATAGCAAGAGACGGACTTCCTGTTTTCGTCTCTTGTTTTTAGCCGAATTAGCAAAAATTTAGCATCCAAATCTCTCTTTCCTTCTTACTCACGAGTTGTTGATTTCCAGCCGAATAGTTCCAGGAAAAGAGGACAGCGCTCTCCGACAGCAGCTTCGCGGCTTCACTCCACAGAAAGAGCGATTGACTCACAGCACCGCACCCCCTTCCATGTTCCGAGACCTCTTACGAGGTCCCTTCTACGTTTCGGGGAGCGCTCCAGGTGCCCGCTGAGTCCCACGGCCACAGGCTTACGCTGCCTGCGGTTTTCCGGTGTGGGGCTCCGCTGCGCCGTAGCGGACGACCCGTTTCTGCGGAGCTCCCTCCTCACAGTTAGAGAAGGGCAGCCATTGCTGGACGCGCCACCTCCGGAAGTCCTTAAAAGCTGGTCTTCCATTGTTGGTCATCACCATCTTTGTGCACAGAGATATTTTTAGTCAGGATCATGCCCAGTCTTGCCTGGAGATTCTCCCAGGGACTGAACTTGGAACTTTCTTCAGGCAAGGTAGATACTTTACCACTGAGCTGTATGGTCCTTCTTCAGATATCACACAAACCAACTGATCCATACAAATGTATAGTTATACACCATCCCAATCTCTGTGCAGTGAGAGATTTCGGGGGGTTCCAGGGGCTTACTGAGGATTCAATCAATTATTTTATTTGTAGGACACCTTTTCACAGTTCAAACCATGCTCAAGATGGCTTACAACATATAAAGCAAACGATAAACATAACAGAAGCAGTTGTGAGCAATAGACAAAACATCATAGAATCATAGAATCATAGAATCATAGAATCATAGAGTTGGAAGAGACCACAAGGGCCATCGAGTCCAACCCCTGCCAAGCAGGAAACACCATCAGAGCATTCCTGACATATGGTTGTCAAGCCTCTGCTTAAAGACCTCCAAAGAAGGAGACTCCACCACACTCCTTGGCAGCAAATTCCACTGTCGAACAGCTCTTACTGTCAGGAAGTTCTTCCTAATGTTTAGGTGGAATCTTCTTTCTTGTAGTTTGGAACCATTGCTCCGTGTCCGCTTCTCTGGAGCAGCAGAAAACAACCTTTCTCCCTCCTCTATGTGACATCCTTTTATATATTTGAACATGGCTATCATATCACCCCTTAACCTCCTCTTCTCCAGGCTAAACATGCCCAGCTCCCTTAGCCGTTCTTCATAAGGCATCGTTTCCAGGCCTTTGACCATTTTGGTTGCCCTCCTCTGGACACGTTCCAGTTTGTCAGTGTCCTTCTTGAACTGTGGTGCCCAGAACTGGACACAGTACTCCAGGTGCAGAATACAGTGGCACTATTACTTCCCTTGATCTAGATGCTATACTCCTATTGATGCAGCCCAGAATTGCATTGGCTTTTTTAGCTGCCGCGTCACACTGTTGGCTCATGTCAAGTTTGTGGTCAACCAAGACTCCTAGATCCTTTTCACATGTACTGCTCTCAAGCCAGGTGTCACCCATCTTGTATTTGTGCCTCTCATTTTTTTTGCCCAAGTGTAATACTTTACATTTCTCCCTATTAAAATTCATCTTGTTTGTTTTGGCCCAGTTCTCTAATCTGTCAAGGTCGTTTTGAAGTGTGATCCTGTCCTCTGGGGTGTTAGCCACCCCTCCCAGTTTGGTGTCATCTGCAAATTTGATCAGGATGCCCTTGAGTCCATCATCCAAGTCGTTGATAAAGATGTTGAATAAGACCGGGCCCAAGACAGAACCCTGTGGCACCCCACTAGTCACTCTTCTCCAGGATGAAGAGGAACCATTGATGAGCACCCTTTGGGTTCGGTCAGTCAGCCAGTTACAAATCCACTGAGTGGTAGCATAGTCAAGACCGCATTTTACCAGCTTCTTTACAAGAATATCATGGGGCACCTTGTCAAATGCCTTGCTGAAATCAAGGTAGGCTACATCCACTGGTTTCGGTTTTCTTGGAATGAGAGTCAGCGGAGACTGTGGTGTCTTTAGAATATGTTGGTTTTATTTACGCATATATGCAACCTGAGCATAAGGTGTGGGGCTTGCGCCATTCTTCTTTTTTGGCGATCACTTGTAGCCGAGTAAGACTGTCTTCCATAAACACAGCTTTAACAGTGAGTCCGTAAGTCACTGTGGAGGCCAATTCTGGATCCACACGTCCTTCCACAGTGGGGACGTTGGTTTCCGGGTGGAAGTTGATCATGGTGAGGGTTTGCCAAGCGTGCCTTCCTCTTAGCATGTTTCTCCCTCTTAGCACGTTTCCCCCTTGCGTCCTGAGTTCGAGTGTCTTCAAAGCCCACAACACCTTTGGTAAAGGCTGTTCTCCAATTGGAGCGCTTGCAGGCAAGTGTTTCCCAATTGTTGGTGCTTATACTACATTTTTAAAGATTTGCCTTGAGAAGGTCTTTAAACCTTTTTTGTTGACCACCAGCATTATACTTTCCATTTTTAAGTTTGGAATAGAGTAGTTGCTTGGGAAGACGATCATCAGGCATCCACACAACATGACCAGTCCAACGAAGAGAAGAAGAAGAAGAGTTTGGATTTGATATCCCGCCTTTCACTCCCCTTCAGGAGTCTCAAAGCGGCTAACATTCTCCTTTCCCTTCCTCCCCCACAACAAACACTCTGTGAGGTGAGTGGGGCTGAGAGACTTCAGAGAAGTGTGACTAGCCCTAGGTCACCCAGCAGCTGCATGTGGAGGAGCGGAGACTTGAACCTGGTTCCCCAGATTACAAGACTACCGCTCTTAACCACTACACCACACTGGCTCTTGAAGGTGATATTGAAGAATCATCGCTTCAACACTGGTGATCTTTGCTTCTTCCAGTACACTGGTATTAGTTCGCCTGTCTTCCCAAGTGAAGTGTACAGTTTTTCACCATTAACACCCCAACAAATCTTTCTTTTCCATTAGTCATAGCCTTGAATCCAGCACAGATCAAACATGCCTCTGTGTCTCCCGCTTCCAGCCTGTTTTCTGCTCACTCTCAACCACACTACTCTGGTTATTGTCCTTCAACCTAGCAGCTAGGTGAGAGGGTTCCCCACGAGGGAACCATCCCTTCCTTGAAGGTCTTGCAACCCTGGCTCATTCTTTTGGGGTGCAGATGAGGAGACTTAAGTGGGCAGATATGATCATTATCTTACAAAATAGCTTGTCTGACTAATTCAGCAACAGAATCCTCTGTTAGATTCTAACTACAATTCCCATCATCTCTATGCATTTTGTGCATGCTTTATCCTTGTTGTTGTTTAGTCGTTTAGTCATGTCCAACTCTTCGTGACCCCATGTTCCAGAGCACGCCAGGCACTCCTGTCTTCCACTGCTCCCACAGTTTGGTCAAACTCATGCTGGTAGCTTTGAGAACACTGTCCCACAATCTCGTCCTCTGTCGTCCCCTTCTCCTTGTGCCCTCCATCTTTCCCAACATCAGGATCTTTTCCAGGGAGTCTTCTCTTCTCATGAGGTGGCCAAAGTATTGGAGCCTCAGTCCATGGGACTCTCAAGAGTCTCTTCCAGCACCATAATTCAAAAGCATCAATTCTCCGGTGATCAGCCTTCTTTATGGTCCAGCTCTCACTTCCATACTTCACTACTGGGAAAACCATAGCTTTAACTATACGGACCTTTGTCGGCAAGGTGATGTCTCTGCTTTTTATCCTAGTATGTGCATTTTCTGTATTCATTTCTTGATTGGCCAATAGGCATTGCAAAATTCTGGGAAGTGGAAAAGTGGTTGTGCTTCTATTTGCACAAATAATTGCAAATAAGCTAGGTTCCCCTTTGCATGTGAACGGAATCAAATTTCTCCACGCACCCCTACTAACAGGTCTAGCTTCTAATTAGAGAGAGTGATTTGCTTAGATTCCTCCTCGCCTGTGCAGCTCATGTGGGCAAGCTGCTTTCCCCTCAGCTCAGCCTACCTCCCAGGGTTGTTGTGGGTCTAAAGTGACAACTCTGTGCATGCTTTCTTGAGCAACGTGGAAGAAGCGGTGGTTGCCTCTGTTCGTAATCCATGCCGGCTCTGCTATCTGAGCACACCAGTCCTGTAGACCCATATGCAGTGTTGAAAGTGCCACTCGGTTGAATATGATAAGCCTGCCACCATAAAAAATATTTTAATTAAAATTCCACATGCTCCCCTCGCCGCCTCCTCTGCCCCTGCCTCTCTCCCTCCCCCAAATGGAACATCTAGTGCCATTTGGGAAAAGGGGGGGAGGGGAGGGAGAGAGAGAGAATAAAACCCACACTCATTCCACAATTAAATAATTGAATGATCTTCTTGCAAAAATGAAGTAGCCTGCTGCTTGCCCCCTCCCCAGCGTATTGCAGTCGTCTTATTTCCCTCTCCCTCGCCTCCTTTTTAACACCCAACCTCACTCCTCCCCCCTCTGGTGAGATAAGACTGCCACTCTTGAAAGCCATTTTAAATATTCATGTTTTAATTAACGGACTTTATTGCATGAACTCTGTGTTAGACAATAAAAGGGACTTGCCAGAGGCTCCGCACATTTTGTGTTTGCTCTTGGAAGTGTGGGGGGAGGGAGCTGGGAAGTGAAAGAGCTAATGTGCTTCCTCAGTCAACATTTGCAAGATGGATGGAATGGGGGCACGGCAGTTCGCGCGCTGGTTACTCTGCGACTGGATTACGGCAATGCGCTCCTTGCAGAGCTTCCCTTGCTCCTGATCTGTAAGCTGGAGTTGGTGCAGAATGCAGCAGTACGATTGCTGTCAGAGCGGGGCTTTTCAGCATTTAACACCTGTGGCTCAGAGATCAGCACTGGTTGCAGATTTGCTGCCAGGGCAGGCTCAAGATGCTACTATATTATATAGGTGTCTAAACCACCAAGCCTCTTGGGCTTACTGATCAGAAGGTCGGCGGTTCAAATCCCTGCAATGGATTGAGCTCCCGTTGCTCTGTCCCAGCTCCTGCTAACCTAGCAATTTGAAAGCATACCAGTGCAAGTAGATAAATAGGTACTGCTGTGGCGGGAAGGTAAATGACATTTCCTTGCACTCTGGTTTCCGTCATGGTGTTCTGTTGCACCAGAAGAGGTTTAGTCCTGCTGGCCTCATGACCTGGAAATCTGTATGTGGACAAACGCCGGCTCCCTCGGCCTGAAAGTGAGATGAGCGTCGCAACCCCATAGTCACCTTTGACTGGACTTAACCATCCAGGGTGTCATGGTCCGGTCTATGGGTGATTGAAGTCCCAGCTGAGGACATCGGGACCGGGGGCAAGATGGTAGGGTGGGAGCAGGAACGAGAGTCCAGAAGCCAGGGGTCCGAGGGCTAGAAATCAGGAAGTCACGAAGTCAGTGGTCTGAGGGTTGAGAAGCAAGGAATCAAGAAGCCGAGGACAGGAAGCAAGAAGCCAAACGCAGCAAGGCAGGAAACGTGTTGCTGTGTCAAAGAGCTGAAGGGAAATGCTGACCTTATATCCCTTCCCGGCTCTTGCCACCAGGTGTTGTGAGTTACCAAGTGGCCTCACCTGTGCGGCCGCGCCTTGCCTCTCCAGAACAAACTTAGGAAGGCCCCAGTCCTGCAACGTCCTACTGGTCACAGGGTCTGGCTCCTGCACACACTCCTGACACAGGGGTCCTTTACTTTTGCCTTAGTATATAAAGCCCTTAGCAACTGGGGACCAGCGTACCTGTGATATAGCCTTATAAGGCTTTGCCCACTTTTTGCTTCTGGTCCTTCCCACTGCTGCCATGTAAGCCCCAGGGGGTTTCCATGAAACAGATGTGGCCTTCAGGCTGAAAAAACTTCTGCAGTCCAGCAAAAAGAGGAACATTAGTCCTGCATGGCAAGGGGCTCGACTAGATGATCCCTAGGATACCTTCTAACTCTGCAGTTCTATTAATATTTTTGCAGTGTCTCATGTTCCACCCAGCACTGGATTTAGGGCAGTTTGGGCAGTTACCCTACACAGGAAGCCAAGCCAAGAAGGTCCAAAATGAATAAGATCCTTAACTGAGATGATCCATTTTGGAGCACCAAATTTTGGCCTTGCACAGGGAACCATATTACAAAAGTTTACCATATGGGATGGACTTTGGTAAACTTCTTCAGGTGCAAGGTGATCTTTGCAGACTGCTTGCACATAGCCAGTGAGGGGGCTGACCATCTTTTATTTTAGACCCACAAGGCCATGTTCAGGCAGTCCGGAGACAATGAAACGGCAGCCCAGATCAGTGAACAAAACAAGCCCGTCTCTTGATGCCATTGTCAACAATTTGTTTGTGGTCCTGGGCTCTTCTGGGGAGGAAGGGTGGGTTAAGAATTGAAGAAATGAACCAGTTTGCACCAACAATGTCAGGGGAGGAAGGTCTGCCCCGCTAAGGATAAGGAGCCTTCGCTCTTTAGCAGCCAGAATTCCCATCCTCCTCCTCCTCCTCAAGGAATTATTCTGAACAGCTGATCTTTCTGCAAGAGTTGAGGCTCTGCTTTGCTTTTATATGGAAATGCATGTGGTGACCTTTCTTTTAGCAAGCGTAGGTGAAGACCTCCACATGTTTCCTAACCAGAAAACAGAATTGTCTCTCCAGAAGAACATGCATTAATGTGGACCGGATGCAAATGTGGTTTCCTCGGGACCTGGCCCTCGTTGTAAGCTGAGATGACGCATTCCGTTTGTTTGTGTTGCTTATAGATCTCGTTAATTGCCTGAGTTTTTGGACTGATAATTAAATGTTAATGGAAAGAGGATGCAGAGGTTCACCAAGCACTGCTGAAAAACAGGAGTCCTCACCTGAATTCACGTTGAAAAGGGGAGCTGGTAGGCATCACCTACCCTGGAGATCAAGAAGAGCTCTGGGTCTGAGTTAAATGTTAAGCAAAATGCTCCACAGACATCACTGACATAATTCAGGCTGCTTCAGGAGTCCCTGTAGGGTCATTACCTGGATGAGACCCCTGGATTAAGGGTTTGATTCAGTTTGTGTTTAAAAAGTAATTCACACTTCCCAAAGGAGTATGCAAAACAAAACATGGGCATCCAAGTTTTTGCAATGTGGTTCTACAAGCAGTGGGTAATATGTACAGAAATGCACATGCTAAGGTAAAGGTAAAGGGACCCCTGACCATTAGGTCCAGTTGTGACTGACTCTGGGGTTGTGGCGCTCATCTCGCTTTACTGGCCGAGGGAGCCGGCGTACAGCTTCCGGGTCAGGCAGCCAGCATGACTAAGCCGCTTCTGGCGAACCAGAGCAGCACACGGAAACACTGTTTACCTTCCCGCCAGAGAGGTACCTATTTATCTACTTGCACTTTGACGTGCTTTCGAACTGCTAGGTTGGCAGGAGCAGAGACAGAGCAACGGGAGCTTACCCCGTCACGGGGATTCGAACCGCTGACCTTCTGATTGGCAAGTCCTAGGCTCTGTGGTTTAACCCACAGTGCCACCCGCGTCCCACATGCTAAGGTAGAGTGTGCATAAAAATAAGCATACTTGTGAGACTAACATGCAAAAATATATATTAGGGGAAATTGCTTTGAAAAGATGTGTACATTATGAGAAACGTGCAATGATATAGAAATATGGGGAACTGGAATCTAAGATTGGAAAAATGAGAAACTGAGAAAAATTGAAACTTATTCATCCACCCCTACCCTAGAATTAAAATCTTTCTTTCAAAAAAAAAAAAAGTCAAGGAGACCATTGCGTGTGACAGCGGATGGCTTGCTTGTTTATTTTTGGTGCATTAGTTTTTCGAAGTGAAGTTTAGACCTATTTACAGAACTTGGGGCTTGGGTGTGACAGTAAAAGAGCCGGATTATTTTTAAAAATGTGTTTTCAGAACCCAAACTTGCTGCTGTTGATGAGCGTGTTGCCCAGAGAGTTCAAAAGCAGGCCAAGTCCTGTGATGGTCAAGTGTCCTGTCCAGGCCATCACCATTGTCAGAAAGAATAAAGGTTCGCGGAATCAACACGTTGGCCACAGCACTTTGCAGTGAGGCCCATGGCAAGCGGCAAAAGTGACCAACCGGATTTTGCATTCCTCGTGTGATAAGGTTAGGAGAGGTCCCTGCCCTGGGTGAGCTTTCTCTTTCCATCTTAATCCTGACTTCCTCTTCCAGCTCAACAGCTCCCCACGCCCAACCCTAAGCGCTTTCTCTCCTTTGCATGGCAGCATCTAATATTTATAAACAGAAACAATCAGGAGAACGAAAGATGGCAGGGACCCGTGGTGGCAACGGAGTCGTCTCTCGGCTTCCTGCCTGGAGGAGGAGTAGTTGACCTTTCTTCCCTCTCACTGCCTCCCTCCCTCCCACCCACCCCATTGTGTGTAGCAGATGGTGCTCCGTTTCCAAGAGAAGTTCGAAAGGCAAAGCTCTAGAAACAGCTTTTTCAAGTTGACTGCTGACAAAGGCCATCTAGGTTACCTTCATGGCAAGGCCTGGTTTCAATCCCTTCTGCTCATCATCCAGTTTTCTCCTTGACCTGAACCTAGTCATGCCATTTTCCTCCAGTTAAATTGAGGCCTGGTTCTTGTGGAAGTGGTCACCAACTTGCATCAGGGCTACTGTCACAGTCCAGTTCACAGGCGATCAAAGTCCCGGCTGGGCACGTTGGGACCGGGGGCGAGATGGTGGGGTGGGAGCAGGAACAGGAGTCTAAAAGCCAGGAGACAGGAAGCCAAGGGTCAGGAAGCAAAGAGTCATGAAGTCAAGGGTCCAAGGATCGAAAAGCAAGGAGTCACAAAGTCAGGGGTCTGAAGATCAAGAAGCAAGGAGTCACAAAGCCAGGGGTCCGAGGATCAAGAAGCAAGGAGTCATGAAACCAGGGGTCTGAGGATCAAGAAGCAAGGAGTCAAGGAGCCAAACGCAGCAAGGTGTTGCTGTGGCAAAGAGCCGAAGGGAAATGCTGACCTTATATCCCTTCCCGGCTCTTGCCACCAGGTGCTGTGAGTTACCAATTGGCCTCACCTGTGTGGCCATGCCTTGCCTCTTCAGAACAAACTTAGGAAGGCCCCAGTCCTGCAAAGCCCTACTGTCCCAGGGCCTGGCTCCTGCACGCACTCCTGACAGCTGCAGCTCTTTAGACTGAAAGTGAACGGTCACGTTTTCACCGATTCAAAAACTATTAGCCCGCATTTCCCAACCAAACCAGGTCAGTGCAAGAGCAGTCTCCCCACGTGTGATTCCTAGCAACTGGGGTTCAGAAACATTGCTTCCTCTGACCATGGAGGCAGAGCATAGCCATCATGGCTAGTGGCCACAAATAGCTTTCTCCTCCATGAATTTGTCTGGTGTTCTTTTCAAGCCATCCAAGTTGGTTGCCATCACTGCTGCCTCTGGGAGTGAGATACATAGTTTAACAGTGTGCTGCATGAACATGCTGTTTCTTTTATCTGTCTTGACTCTTCCAACATTCAGCTTTGTTAAAAGTTGACCAGTTGAAGTGTTATGAGAGAGGGAGAAAAAATTCTCTATCTGCTTTCTGCATATCAGGCATCATCTTATAAACCCCTATCATGTCTCCTCTTGCTTGCCTCTTCTATAAATTGGGTAAAGGGACCCCTGACCATTAGGTCCAGTCGTGGCCGACTCTGGGGTTGCAGTGCTCATCTCACTTTATTGGCCAAGGGAGCCGGTGTACAGCTTCCGGGTCATGTGGACAGCATGACTAAGCCGCTTCTGGCGAACCAGAGCAGCGCACGAAAATGCCGTTTACCTTCCCGCCGGAGCAGTACCTATTTATCTACTTGCACCTTGATGTGCTTTCAAACTGCTAGTTTGGCAGGTGCAGGGACAGAGCAATGGGAGCTCAGCCCGTTGTGGGGATTCGAACCGCCGACCTTCTAATCGGCAAGTCCTAGGCTCTGTGGTTTAACTCACAGCGCCACCCGCGTCCCTTTCTATAAATTAGAAGTGCCCAAATTTTGCAACCTTTCCTCATAAGTTCATCCCGTCAATTGTTTCCACTTTCCTGAACCTTTTCCAGCTCTACCAGAATGGTACACATTATCTCAAATGCGGTCACACCATAACGACTCTATGATATTGGCAGTTTTGTTTTTCTTTCCTTTCCTCATGATCCCTAGCATGGCATCCCCCCTTTTCACAGATGCTGCACACTGGACCAACACTTTCATTTAGCTACCCATTATGAGTCATATGCTTCATGCACAGAGACAAGATGCTTCTTAATGTCAGGCAATGGGGGTGGGGAGGAATCAGGAGCTAGCTGTCACTTTCCTGCTAGGATTTTGTTGGCATCTGTCTGTCTCACGAGACAATGGAGTCTGCTTCAGGGGGTGAAGTCAAAGTGCTGCAATATCAGCACCCAAGTGACCTCCCAGTGGCGCAAATCTGGGCAATGTATATGGAGGTCCTGGCTTGTACAGCCTCACTGATGTGGTCCAAAGGAATGCAGAGCAGTATATTGGGACCAGATTGCCAGAAGCGTACAATGCGCTATCCAAATGTCTTAGGGACTTCACCCCAGATTTGTGTAGAGTTTACTCCTTAGCATTTCCTCTCTCTCCTGAAGATATCCCACAAGGTAGCAGACAAAGCATGACAAAGCCATTTTTCACCTTCTCACCCCTTGCTTTTTCCTGTAAGACCTATTGCAGTCATTAAGAGTCGTCAACAGGCTCATCACAGCTATCTGCCAATCACCCAATCCCACCACCCTTCTGAGTAATACCCCTCCCCACCTTCTCACTATATAGAAGGGTCTGGTGGCTTCTGTTTCAGTGTATCTGAAGAAGTGTGCATGCACACGAAAGTTCATACCAAGAACTAACTTAGTTGGTTTTTAAAGTGCTACTGGAAGGAATTTTTTTATTTTGTTTTGACTATGGCAGACCAACACGGCTACCTATCTGTAACTGAAACAAGGTAGCAGAGGTTTAGGATCAGAGTTTTCCTGCTCCTAGATGGGCGACCTTCCCGGGTAGATGAGCCTCGTTTGTTCCTCACTTTGCTCTACACGACATGCAGAAACAGCCTTTTTGACTGTTGGATTCACTATTGGCCTTGTCCATTTAATCTGCTGGAGCCTGACTATGCATTCCAGATCACTTTGGAGGCAGCAATGCTTTTGAATACCTGTTGCTGGAAACCACAAGAGGGAAGAGGGCTCTGTTTCCCACAGGAATCTGGTTGGCCACCGTGAGAACAGGATGACGAATGAGATGGACCAATATCCTGATCCACCAGTTTCTCCTTACGTTCTTAGAGAATGAGTGACTAGCCAGATATCTACAGCACAAACATTTGCCAACTCTATGTCCTTCAAAATGCAATTATTATTATTTTATCTTTGGTGGCAAGCAATTTGGTTCAAGCCCCTCCGGGGGCTGTGAAGCTCATCAGTGACCTCCTGCTCTTCTTCTGCATATTGTCTATTTAGGATTCTGCTTACAGCTTTCATCATAAGAGAGGGGAGACGCCCTGTCAGTTGCGCTTGACGGGCTCCCGCACACCAGCTTGAGGGTCTCAGTGGAACGATGGCACAAAGTGTTCTCTTGTCTGTTGGCGTAACCCCAATTACTTTTTCCTTTGTGAGTGAGCCAGTCCATCTCCCCCCACCACAGCCTTCAGGGAGGGCTGCGGATGAGCAGGGTTCCCCCCCCCCTTCCCAGTGTTTGCTATATTTGGCAAGTTGAAGTGTGGAAAGAAATGAGTGATGGACTTAATCTCTGATACCACAAAGGTCCCTGGGGCTAGTGACGGCTTTCAACTGCTTGATAACTCAGATTTCTCAGCTGTCAGACAGTACAAACATCCCATTAATGTTCAAGCTGATGGTGGAGATATCGGCTCCAGGTGATGGGCAAAAATAAGTGGAGATATCAGATGTAGTTTGATAACAGCTATAAGGACCACAGTTGAGGTCAGGAGTTCTAAAGGTACAGACCAAGAATTTGGAACTGTGTGGAAAGTGACAAATACACACAGATATGATAAGAGCACCATAAATAGTAAGAAAGAAAAGGGCTGATTCAGTGATAAATGTGGCCACCTTGGAAATCATAACTACACCTCCAGGAAGGTGGGTTTACAGCTCCCATAAAACCCCACACACCTGCTATATCCTAGGGAATATTATTTATTGGTTTATTTTATTAATTTCATCAATTTTATACACCTATTCAAACCCTCAAAGCGGTTCACAAAAAAAGACAAAA
Organism: Podarcis cretensis; assembly: GCF_951804945.1. Taxonomy (NCBI): domain Eukaryota; kingdom Metazoa; phylum Chordata; class Lepidosauria; order Squamata; family Lacertidae; genus Podarcis; species Podarcis cretensis. Next base: position 89,771,579 of record NC_137176.1, read on the forward strand.
TAATAAAATGATCAATAGGACAACAAGTAGTTAAGACTTTTGAAACGTTAAAATAGCAATAGACTAAAAACGGATTAAAACTCCCACCAACTTTCTTAAGAATTAAGAGGCTTGTCTTAAAAGGAGAAAAGAAAAAAAGCAGGTTCTGAAAAAGTCAGTGGCCTTAACAGTGAAGGTACCTGGCAGATATCAACAGGCATCAAGTTCCAATGTGTAAGTGGAGCCACCCTAAAATATGGAATTCTTACGAATACACAAAGGAGATTTTTTTTTAGGCAACTGTAACAGTGCCGGTTCTGCAGATCGAAGCAGTTGAATGATAGAATTTTAGAAGGGTCTGGAAACCAAGCCTAATAATAATAATAATAATAATAATAATAATAATAATAATAATAATTTTTTATTTATACCCCGCCCTCCCCAGCCAAGGCCGGGCTCAGAGCGGCTTACAAGCAATAATAAAAACAAGATGAATGATTACAAACTTAAAAACAAAAATAAAATACAACATTAAAATAATGGAACATTAAAATATTAAAATGTAGCCTCATCGCAGGAGGAGAAGGAAAAGAAAAAGAAAAAAAAGAGAGGGAGGGAGGGAGGGAATCAAATTGGCTCCAAGCCAAAGGCCAGGCAGAACAACTCTGTCTTACAGGCCCTGCGGAAAGAAATCAGATCCTGCAGGGCCCTGGTCTCATGAGGCAGAGCATTCCACCAGGCCGGGGCCAGAGTTGAAAAGGCCCTGGCTCTGGTTGAAGCCAATCTAACTTCCTTAGGGCCCGGGACCACTAGGGTGTTGTTATTTATGGACCTTGAGGCTCTCCGTGGGGCATACCAGGAGAGGCGGTCCCGTAGGTACGAGGGTCCTAGGTCGTGAAGGGCTTTAAAGGTCAAAAGCAGCACCTTAAATCTGACCCTGTACTCCACCGGGAGCCAGTGCAGCTTGAAAAGCACTGGGTGAATATGCTCCCATGGCAGAGACCCCGTGAGGAGCCTCGCTGCAGCATTCTGCACCCGCTCTAGTTTCTGGGACAGCTTCAAGGGCAGCCCCGCGTAGAGCAAATTACAGTAGTCAAGCCTGGAGATGACCGTTGCATGAATCACTGTGGCCAAGTCAGGGCGGGAAAGGTAAGGGACCAACTGCTTGATGCGGCAAAGGTGGAAAAATGTCGCCTTGGCTGTTGCTGTAACCTGCGCCTCCATGGAAAGGGAGGCGTCAAGGATTACACCCAAACTCTTAACGGAAGTCAGTGGCACTAATTGGGCCCCCGCAAGAGAAGGGAGTGCTTATTAGGAGTGCTTGAAGGAGCTGGGTATGTTTAGCCTGGAAAAGAGGAGACTGAGTGGAGATAGGATAGCCATCTTCAAATATCTCAAGGGCTGTCCCATGGAGGAGGGAACAAGCTTGTTTTCTCCTGCTGTGGAGTGCAGGACTCGAACCCATGGCTTCAAGTTACAACAAAGGAGATTCCGACTCAACGTCAGGAAGAACTTTCTGATAGTAAGAGCTGTTTGACAGTGGAACTGTCTCCCTCAGAAAGTGGTGGCCTCTCCTTCCTTGAAGGTTTTTAAGCAGAGGTTGAATGGCCATCTGTCATGGATGCTTTAGCTGAGATTCCTGTATTGCAAGGGGTTGGACTAGATGCTCCTTCCAACTCTAAGATTCTATTATTCTAGAGCTGGTAGGGACCTGGTGGGTCATCTACTGCAACCCTCTGCAGGGCTGAAATCTCAGCTAGATCCTACATGACAGATTGCTACCCAACCTCTGCTTAAAAGGTTCGAGGAAGGAGAGGCCACCACCGCTCGAGAGACTTTGTTCCATTGTGTGTTCTACTGTTCCATTGTCTGTTCCACTGTCAAGCAGCTCTTACCATCAGAAAGTTATTCCTGTTGTTTAGAAGAGTTTGGATTTGATATCCCGCTTTATCACTACCCAAAGGAGTCTCAAAGCAGCTAACATTCTCCTTTCCCTTCCTCCCCCACAACAAACACTCTGTGAGGTGAGTGGGGCTGAGAGACTTCAGAGAAGTGTGACTAGCCCAAGGTCACCCAGCAGCTGCAGGTGGAGGAGCGGAGATGCGAACCCGGTTCACCAGATTACAAGACCACCACTCTTAACCACTACACTACACTAGTCGGAATCTGCTTGTAACTTGAGGCCATGGGATCGAGTCTTAGCCTCTGGAGCAGGAGAAAAGAAAGCTTGGCCCACCCTCCACATGACAGCCTTTTAAATATTTGAAGATGGCTATCATATCTCCTTTTTACCCAGCTAAAAAGGCATGTATGGGGTAAGGTGATCTTACATGTAAACTGGTCCCAAGCTGTTAAGGGTTTTGTATGCTAATAGTAACACCTTGGACATGATCCAGAAGCAAATTGGTGGCCAGCACAGATCTCTGAGCACAGGTTTCATATGCTGAGAAGGCATCCATCCTCTCAGCAATTACACTGCAGCATTCTGCACTAATTGCAACCTCCAGATCAAGCACAAGGGAAGCCCCACATAAAGCACCTTGCAGTACTCTAGCCCTGAAGTAACCAATTTATGAACTACTGTGTCTAGGCTTTCCTGGTCCAGAAATGGCCATAGCTGTTGAACCAACTGCATGTCAGGAATGAGCCAGCTCCTAGCGAAGATTTGCAGCCAACTGCAGAAAGCAGCCAGGAACAGAGAGGGAGGCTCAGATGTTAGGCAGGGGAGAGCCAGCAGCTGCAGACTTCAGCTCTTCCTGACCTTGATGGGCAGGCTGATAAGGCAGTAGCTGAGAGCAGGCTAGAACACAGCCAAATCTCGCAGGAAGTATGAATAGACACGAATAGACTCAGCCTCTCAAATCAGGACGGGGTTGGAGCTGATCCACTAAGTCCGAAGAGTAGGTGAATGGGAGGGCTTCTAGATAGGAAGCAAAACAAGAGACGTAAAGATCGTAAGTTCAATATCTTCTGTCAACGCCGGAAGAAGTCTTCAGAAGGGTCATCTTGAGTAATGTCAGAGCTGTCCAGAGCTATCTGTTCGTTTTTGCAACAAATCCTCTTTTTTAATTACCTACGCTCACTGTGTTATCAAGCTGGGAACCTGGACTCCTGACACTGCAGTTGGTTAAAAAGGCGCTTGTAGCCACTAAGGCTGCCTGACCCACTGGATAAAGAAGCACCTACAGAATTTGAACCTGCTCCTGTATCATGCCAAATCTCATAAACTCTATCACTAGTATATTTTCAGATCTTAGATAGTGGCACTTTTAAGGCAAAGGCTGCAGGAATGGACACCCACCTCCCCTGTGGCTCAGGTGAGGAAAACCCATTTGAATCAATCTTGATTTTAGGTATGAACATGGACCGTGAAAGACATACCTCATCACTGTAACAATTGTAAAGGCAAAAGGGTTCCACGAGAGGTTGCATCAAAGGAAGGCATCTCAGGGAACACCAGCAGAGAGCTAGAATCTAGGGCAGCAGGATCGGTTGCAAGAACAGTTGTGCGGAGTTAAGTAAAGTTCATTGGTTCCGCCCTTCGGTTTCCCGTGGTGTAATTTTGTATAAAGTTTCTAGCAACAGCTCAGGATGGCTGAGCATCCCTCTGTTCACCTCGAGAGCCATCTGGGCTTTGCAAAGTCTCAAAAAAACCTTGAAGGTTTCTGCGAGCGCTCACAGGGAATTCTAGCAAAGCCCAGATGGCAGACCCTTCCTCCCTCTCCCTGCCTCAGCAAGCTACCTCCCTTATTTACCACTGGCGGCAGACGGGATCCTGGTTCACTGCAGGCAAGCAGGCCACATGGCCTGGCCAACTCTAGCAGTCGGAATGACATTTCTGAGCATGCTCAGAGACACAGGTTCCTGTCAAGGGCCCAAGCATCATGGACCAGGGTTCTGTAGATTGAAGATTTGTGCAGCAGGGGTCCTATCTTCAGCATCCTAATGCCGCCCAATCAGTGAGGAGCTTTTCTGGCCAAAGTAGTTTTCTCACCCTTTGTGTTGCTTGGAGCCAATCAGAGTAAAAGGAAAGGAATGAGGTACTAAGGATTGGCTCCTAGGGTCACTCTAGAGAAGGTGCATAGGAAGAATGCCAAGGAGTCATCATTCTGTATGCTTCAAAGCTAAGCATTTAGGACCAATGACCACACAAGGTGTTTCAGCATCAAGAGAATGGTGTGCAAGTTCTGCTGCAATGAAAACACAACTGGTCACTGAAAGAAGATACTGGAGCAGTACAAAACATTGGCCCATGTATATGCAGAGAGAATTCTAGATCTAGACCAGGGTTTCCCAAACTTCAGTCTCCAGCTCTTTTTGAACTACAGTTCCCATCATCGATGACCGCTGGTCCTGCTAGCTAGGGATGAAGGGAGTTGCAGTCCCAAAACAGCTGGAGACCCAAGTTTGGGAGCAGGGGTGTCTTACCCAGAGAGGCTAGTGGCGCAGGGCACCAGGGCACCAAGTTCTGGAGGGCACCAGGGAAGAGGCAGAGGCTGGACGTGGCACCTCCCGGCATCAGCTCGCTGCCCTTGCCCACCTCTGCCATGCCACTCCGAAGCAGCGCTGCGCCTGGAGCCCCCGTCTGCCTTGGCCACCGTGGCACGAAGCAGCCAGCTGAGCCGGGAGGTGCCACAGCCAGCCTCCGACTCTTCCCTGCCAAAGGAGCTGCCCTCCAGCCACTGCCCACCTCCTCCAGCCCCACCGACAGTGCCATCCTCCCTAAAAAAAACTCTGGGAAACAAGGGAGGTGGAGCTTTGCACCACGGCACTGGATATGCTTAAGATGGCCCTGTTTGGGAGACCCTAATCTAGACGAAAGAACTGTATTGATCATTTCAATGCATCCCTAATTGTTATTATCGCATGACCTTAGAAGGTTGTATAATCTTAGAAGGAGGCATGGCTGTGATTGTCATGAAGGGACCCTGAGATTCTGAATTTGCCACTACACTACTGTGCAAAAAACCCCACAAAAAACCTGCTCATCTCTTGATCCCCAAAGAATTGTTTTGGGTCCTAGATCAGTGCTTTACATGTGGAAGGTCCCAGATTTAGTCCCTGTAGGAGTGGATTTAGGGCAGCATGTCTGATTCGGTTGCACTGGGCGCAGAACCTCAGGGGAACCAGAGGGGGCACCACAGCTATGGTGTAGAATGGAAGGCGAGAAGTGGGGGCACCAAATTTTGGTGTTGCAGAGAGCATAGCTGAAATTTGAGACTCCAAAGTCTGCTACTGATCCCTGGCATCTGCAGGTAGGCCTGGGGATGTTCTGTTTCTGAGAGCTGCTGCCATTTAGTGTAAGGTAAAGGGACCCCTGACCATTAGGTCCAGTTGTGGCCGACTCTGGGGTTGCTGCGCTCATCTCACTTTACTGGCCGAGGGAGCCGGCGTACAGCTTCCGAGTCATGTGGCCAGCATGACTAAGCCGCTTCTGGCGAACCAGAGCAGCGCACGGAAATGTTGTTTACCTTCCCGCCGGAGTGGTACCTATTTATCTACTTGCACTTTGACGTGCTTTCGAACTGCTAGGTTGGATGAATGTGTGGTCTGATTCAGCATAAGCCAGCTTCCTAGGTTTCCTGTGTGCCTATTCTTTCTGGGCCAGAAAGCATTCTTGTCCAATTTTCTCACCACGGACTGCCTGTTCTGATGCAAGAGCAAAGGGCTGGTGCATGTTTTTTTTATTACTGGGAGGGGTAGGACATGTTTGGGGTCTGAATTTGTGACTTGTTTTGAGGTTCGGTCTAGACGAGGGGCCTGGGTCATTGTGAAATAGCTCATTTTGATGGAGACTTTAAAGATGTCAGAAATGTTACTCCGAGGATAACTGCCTGGTTTGCTATTTCAGTGGCTGATTCTCGTTGTCATAGCTTCATGACATTTATCATAAACACAGTTTAATATTGTTTTAATTTGAATGTGCATTGATGGAAAGGTGGCCCAAACAATTTATATATATATAAAAATTAAAAATCATTCCATCATTCCAATGTAGTGGTAATTAACACAAGTTTCCTTTTCAGGAGAAGAAATCTTGCAAGATGCCAATAGTCAGATTTTGATTGCTGCGTGGGCTCAGAGAATTGATTTATTTTATTTTATGAATGCCCAAAGCTCCACCTCCACAAAGTCATTGTCACCATGGTAACAAAAAATAGTTTAAAACAGGCAAGAAGCCCAGTTAAAACTGGCAGAGACAGGCTAGTGAAGAAACCGAGGCAGACAGTGGCTTCCTTGAAGATGCAGAGATGGGAGATAAAAAATGATGGGACTTTGATGAAATAGAATGTATTTTTTCTGGGCATTCCTTAATAGGAGAAGCAGAGCTTTGTTTGTTCCTATGTCGCTGTATTCCATCATGGAAGCCAATGGCTATGTTCACATGAACTAAGATTAAAAACAGAGCATACTAGGCATATTTGCCAGGGATATTCAGGAAGACAGCACCTCTGCTTTCAGTGTAGGAATTTCTCTGAGGCTAAGATAGAATCATAGAACTGTGGCGATGGAAGAAACCCCCAACAGTACAGTGGTACCTTGGGTTAAGAACTTAATTTGTTCTGGAGATACGTTCTTATCATGAAGCTGTTCTTAACCTGAGGAACCACTTTAGCTAATGGGGCCTCCCGCTGCCGCCATGCGATTTCTGTTCTCATCCTGAAGCAAAGTTCTTAACCTGAGGTACAATTTCTGGGTTAGCAGAGTCTGTAACCGGAATCGTCTGTAACGTGAAGCGCCTGTAACCCGAGGTACCACTGTAATCTAGTCCAGCTCCGTGCAGTGCAGAAATTGCTGCTAAAGAATCTCAGCACATGATTATTCAACCTCTGGTAAAAAACCTTCAAGGAAGGAGAGTCCATCACCTTCTTAGGGAGTCTGTCCCACTGTCGAACAGCCGTAACGGTCAGAAAGTCCTTCCTAATTTTATCTGAATTCTGCTTTCTTGTGTTTTGAGTCCTTTAGATCAGGGCTACTTTCTCTTGAGCAGCAAAACAAGCCTGCTTCATCTTCTATGTGTTAGCCCTTCAGATATTTGAAGACAGCCATTATTCCACCTCTCAATCTTCTCTTCTCCCAATTAAACATGTTGTTGTTTAGTTGTTTAGTCATGTCCAACTCTTAGTGACCCCATGGACCAGAGCACGCCAGGCACTCCTGTCTTCCACTGCCTCCTGCAGTTTGGTCAGACTCATGTTTGTAGCTTTGAGAACACTGTCCAACCATCTCGTCCTCTGTCGTCCCCTTCTCCTTGTGCCCTCCATCTTTCCCAACATCAGGGTCTTTTCCAGGGAGTCTTCTCTTCTCATGAGGGGGCTAAAGTATTGGAGCCTCAGCTTCACGATCTGTCCTTCCAGGGAGCACTCAGGGCTAATTTCCTTAAGAATGGATGTGTTTGATCTTCTTGCAGTCCATGGGACTCTCAAGAGTCTCCTCCAGCACCATTATTCAAAAGCATCAATTCTTCAGCGATCAGCCTTCTTTATGGTCCAGCTTTCACTTCCATACATCACTACTGGGAAAACATAAAACATACCTGCATACGTATTAAACATACCTGCATACATAAATTCTGCCTACTCAGGTGTTTCTTCCTCTACACGCACCCTGCCACCCTCTGTCATGTTCCCATTCATCCACCTATGAGTAGAAGGACAACCATCCATAATGGGAAGTCTACATGGATAGAGATGTCTCCCTGTTACAGAAGTTCATCTTGCTACTCATGGACGATGAACAGAAACAGGGTGGGGGGGGTTCATTTACACTTACCCTGTCCCTTCCATCATGTTCCCATTCATCCTCCACAAGTTGACAGGTGACCTACCGTGGCAGAGAGCATCCTCTCCTCATGTTGGGTCCTCACATATTTCAATAAGAAAATTTGGTTCAACCCTGAAGGTAATGCAACTGGATGCATTCCAGATGCTGGCATCTGGAATGCGGCCAAGCATGTCTGTAACTTGAATGAGAATGGTCTGACACCATTGGGGGGAGCTGGCAGCTGGGACATTGGAGCAAATTTCTAGCTACTTTCCCCCTGAAACTTGCAAATGCAGAAAGTCCCAGGGGAAGAATTCAGCATCCCTGAGTATCTCAACATAGTAAAACCAGTTTCTAGCCTTCAATTCTACAAAAAGTGGTTGGTGTGTGTGTGTAAAAAAAAGAGAGAAAAGTGAAATTATTATTATTATTATTATTATTATTATTATTATTATTAATATCCCACCCTCCCCAGCCGAAGCCAGGCTCAGAGCAGCTAACAAGCTAACAACAGTAAAAATAACAGAGTTTACATAAAATCACAATCAATTAATTGAAATGCATTCTAATATCAATTCATTCTAAAATCAATTCAAAATCAAATTAATGGCAACCATTGGGTAGAGTGCTATGAGGATTACAGAAGGAGGGGGTCAGACTGTGCCTTGGCCAAAGGCCTGGTAAACTGCTCTGCCTTGCAGGTCCTGCAGAAAGATGTCTAGTCCCGCAGGGCCCTGGTCTCTTGTGACAGAGCGTTCCACCACATCGGGGCCACAACCAAAAAAGCCCTGGCTCTGGTTGAGGCCAGCCTAACCTCCCTGTGGCCTGGGACCTCCAAGATGTTTTTGTTTGAAGACCGTAAGTTCCTCCGTGGGACATACCAGGAGAGGCAGTCCCATAGGTACGAGTGTCCTAGGCTGTATAGGGCTTTAAAGGTTAAAATTGTAGAGTTGGGAGGGACCCCAATGGTCATCTAGTCCATCCCCTGCAGTACAGGAATCTGTGGAGTCTTTAAAAATGGGGAGGGGGGTCTGAGTACCGTTCCCAAACTTTGGTGGTTTGGATACGTGTCCTGCATAAGGTTCCTCTCTTTTACTGTGAATACCAAAATCAGGTCAATTCTGCAGAAAAGAAAAGAAAGAAATTGGACAATTTATGGCAGTTTTGTGTAATTTACCCATATTACAGGGTTTGGAATATCTTGGTGCAGAAATGTGATATTTTAAGCACAAGTACATTCTAAAGAGCAGTCATCAGAAGATTGGAACAGGTAGGGGTGTTCATTAGATTTGGAAGTATCCCAAATCTGAGCTGCATCAGACTGATTAGAAGAGCTTTGGCCCATGTCCAAGCCAACGTGGGCTCCCTCTGAATCATCCCCGACTGAATCAGAGACTCGCGGACGTTTCGAAGATACGGAAGAAGTGGGTGGGACCTTGCAAACTGCGTGTGCCAAATTTGCAGTGTTTCTCTTCAACCTTGCTGTAGAAGGAAAATGCCTTATTTGGATTCGGACTTGGGTAGTCAAGTGAAGTTATCAAAGATCCGATTTGGCGTCTAAACTGAATTTTGTGATTGGTGCGTGCACACACCCTAAAAACAGGGAACTTCATTTTCTGACAATGGATCAAAATCCAGGCCTAAATCGTGTGAAGTATGGATCAGATTCAAAGCCAGGCAAGATCCTCAGGCCAATCAGAGTCTGTAAGAGAATATGAAACAGGCACAAGAGGTATAACAGATTTAGTTATTCTGTAAACATCAGTATTTTGTATTCACCAACAGTAGGCAGCTTTATTCTGATTTGAATAGTGCATCTCCCATCCAGGGTTGCACTAACCCACCCAATGAAGAAGACATAAGCAACATATAATTTATAAACTAAACACACACACACAGAGAGAGAGAGAGAGAGAGAGGTCCCACTTTCTGAACACAATGCATTCCCAGCAAACCATTTGTTAGCCAAGCATTCACATAACAAGCTGATGATTTTCATTATTTCCTATGGTAACATTTCTAATTCGTGATTTGTCCAATATTGCTCCCCTGTTCCTCCATGGTTTATTCTTGAAATGGCTCCAGCCAACCAGAAAAAAGAGAGACAAAGGAAAAACTTATTTGTCCAATTTCTCCTGCTCCCTGATTTGTTTGATCTCGCTTCCTTGCTCTCTGCATGGTTTCTGCCTGAAAATGGCTGCCACAGACCAGCTAAGAAAGCAAGGAAGGCAGTGGGCAAACTGACTGGATATCTGTATAACAAGGTTTGGGTACACATTTCTCCTGTTTGGACAGGTGAGTTTTCGCATAGCAAGAGTTCAGAAAGCAAGACCCGTGTGTATAAAAATATAGAATTGTGACTCGATGATTTTGCATCAAGTAGGGTCATACAGCATCTTCAGCAACCTGAGGGTGGCACTGGAAAAAAGAGAGAGACCAGGATAAAATTCACAGTTCCCTGCAGGCATTCTCTGCCACATCCCACAATTATATCTGGTGGTGAGCCAAGAACCTGGATAAATCTTTAATTATTGAAAACAGGCTTAAAACAACATCCACGCTGCCTTCAAACTCCAGTGGAGCAGCCACTCTCGCTGCCTCCTCTTCCAGACAGATTTCTGGAACTTTCCCAGAACAGAAAGATACTGAGCATGCTCCACTGCTGTGGAGAGAGGAGAACGAGGAGTTGGTTGATAGATAGTTCAGTCGGTAGAGCAAGAGACTCTGAATCTCAGGGTTGTGGGTTGAAGTCTCACGTTGGGCAAAAGATACATCCATTGCAGGGCTTGGGCAAGATGAACCTTGGGGTCCTATCTACATTTCTATGGCTAACAGTCTATGGATAGGACCTCTTGCTGGTTTTGCAATGTACATGGAGGTCCCTCTATCCAAATGTTCATTATGCCAAAATTCACTTAGCCAAACATGAGGGATTTCCATCCAAACCTTGCTATAGACACCACAGATTCAGATACCCAAGGAAGCGGGGAAACTGGCAGGCCCCCAGCTGGCTCCAGCCCAGCGGCTGGTGTGCCGGGCAAACTCCAGTCCTTGTTGCAGCATCTGTGAACCACAGCTTCAAAAGCTGAGGCACGCAACTCAGCAGAGATAACGCGCAAATAGAAGTGGCAGGAGAGGTTGTGCGAGCATATTTACAAGCAGTTTGTTCAGCATAAAGGTAAAGGGACCCCTGACCATTAGGTCCAGTTGTGGCCGACTCTGGGGTTGCGGCGCACATCTCGCTTTATTGGACGAGGGAGCCAGCGTACGTACAGCTTCCGGGTCATGTGGCCAGCATGACTAAGCCACTTCTGGCGAACCAGAGCAGCGCACGGAAACGCCGTTTACCTTCCCACCGGAGCAGTACCTATTTATCTACTTGCACTTTGATGTACATTCAAACTGCTAGGTTGGCAGGAGCAGGGACCGAGCAACGGAAGCTCACCCCATCGCGGGGATTCGAACCACCAACATTCTGATTGGCAAGTCCTAGGCTCTGTGGTTTAACTCACAGCCTCACCCGCGTCCTTATTCAGCATACATCAGGACAAAAGGAAAATATGTCTGATCCCCTTCGTGTCCAAAGCAAGAAGCCAAAAGTGAAAGCTATACACAAACGGAAGTTCCCAGCAAGCTGTGCTAGGGTGTAAACAGACATGTGACACACAACAGCCTCATGCCTGTCCCTTAAGGTGGAACGGAATATTCTAACACTATGCTCTACCTCCACAATTGGAAGCAGCAATGCTTCTTGAATCCCAGTTCTTGGGAACCACCAGAGGGGAAATGACTTTTTGCTGGAATCATGTTTATTGGTTTCCAACAGGCATCTTGTTGGCCACTGTGAGAGCAGAATGCTGGTTTAGATGGGCCATTGGCCTGATCCAGTAGATCTCTTCTTATGTTCTTATAGAATCAGTGTTGGAAGGGACCCTGAGGATGATCTATCTCCAACCTCCTGCAAATGCAGCTTTATGTTCTCTGATTGGAAAACAAAGCCCTGGAACTTTTACATCTGTGAACAGTATGGAAAGGGGAATCATATAATTTATGCAGTCCCATCAGGAGTGTAAATCATCACAGATGCATAATGAAAAGGACAGTGATGGACCTTTGGTGTGGTAGGCAAAGACTGTTGTATTCTCCTGAGAATTATCATGGAAAATCACCATCAGAATCATTCAGACAACAAAGAACCTTCGTTTGTTCCATTTTCTCTTTCCAACCAACCCCACAGGTTTCTCTGGGATCCCCCTTGTGACTGCTGCCGTCCAATTAAACCTTGACTTGAGGCTGGGTTTCTGGGAATACCCCTACCTGCCTCACTCAGGTACCTTTCTTTTGTTTGTTTGTTCTTTTTGAAAGGGATTATTTGCGACGTTATTAGACATCGTCTCCCCCTCCAGAGGCAAGCGAAAAGTCAACATTTGCATTTAAATGGATCTTCTGCTGCAAACCGAGGACGTCTTCAGCCGAGTCGCGGACGCTGGAGATAAAGATTCCTTTCAGATGGTGGAGGGGTGGTGTTGGTGGAAATGATTGAGTGGAGAAATGTGGCGATGTAATCTCGCGCTCCCAGAAGCCTCTGCACCCCAGTGTGAAAGAATTAAAAACAGAAGAAGGGCACCCGGCATGCATATCAAAAGCTATGCTCTGGAAAGTTATCTTCAGCTTAGAGTCAGATGGTGCCTGTCTCTTTACCCTATCTTCTGGGGCTACCCGCACCACCCTTGTTGGTGTGTAATGTTTAGGTGGGGCGGGGGCTGCAGTTGAAGCTGGCCTATTTGGGCAGATGGGGCACTTCTCCATCAACCTTAGTCTACCTCAACTAGCACCCTTACAAAAAAAGACCTCATAATGAAGTGACCCTTGGGAAGTACAGCCAGTGTGGTGTAGTGGTTAAGAGCTGTAGACTCATAATCTGGTGAACCAGGTTCACGTCCCCGCTCCTCCACATGCAGCTGCTTGGTGACCTTGGGCTAATCACACTTCTCTGAAGTCTCTCAGCCCCGCTCACCTCACAGAGTGTTTGTTGTGGGGGAGGAAGGGAAAGGAGAATGTTAGCCGCTTTGAGACTGCTTCAGGTAGTGATAAAGCAGGATATCAAATCCAAACTCTTCGTACCTTGGCTCCCAAATGCCTTGGTAGTCAAACGTTCCGGCTTCCAAATGATCAAAAACTGGAAGTGAGTGTTTTCAAACTTTTTTGGGAAGCCGAATGTCCGGCGCAGCTTCCGCTATTGTTTCCGACGCTCCTGTACAATCGGAAACCAATCGGAAGCCGTGCCTTTGTTTCTGAACTTTTCGGAAGTCGAACGGACTTCTGGAATGGATTCTGTTCAACCTCTGAGGTAGTGGAGTGGCTGTACTGAATTTGGGTATGTTTGTCCACAAAATAGAAGATTGGTAGGTAATGTGATAGCCATATTCAAACATATAAAAGGTTGGAGAAGATGGAGCAAGCTTGTTTTCTACCGCTCCAGCGTGTAGGACTCAAACCAATGAATTCAAGTCACTTGAAAGCGGATTCTGACTAAACACCAGGAAGAACTTTCTGAGGACAAGAGCCTCTTTGGCAGTGCAACAGACCCCCTCAGAAAGTTGTGGACTCTCCTTCCTTGGAGGTTTTTAAGCAGAGGTTGGATGGCCATCTGTCAGGGATACTTTAGTTGAGATTCCTGCATTGCAGGGGTTTGGATCAGATGACCCCCGGATTAGATGATCCAACTCTATAATTCTATGATTCTATAAGCTATGGTTTTCCTAGTAGTGATGTATGGAAGTGAGAGCTGGACCATAAAGAAGGCTGATCGCCGAAGAATGGATGCTTTTGAATCATGGTGCTCTTGAATTATGGAGACTCTTGAGAGTCCCATGGACTGCAAGAAGAACAAACCTCTCCATTCTGAAGGAAATGAGCCCTGAGTGCTCACGGGAAGGACAGATCCTGAAGCTGAGGCTCCAATACTTTGGCTACCTCATGAGAAGAGAAGACTCTCTGGAAAAAAATCCTGATGTTGGGAAAGATGGAGGGCACAAGGAGAAGGGGACGGCAGAGGACGAGATGGTTGGACAGTGTTCTCAAAGCTACTAGCATGAGTTTGACCAAACTGCGGGAGGAGTGCCTGGCGTGCTCTGGTCCATGGGGTCACGAAGAGTCGGACATGACTAAATGACTGAACAACAACAATAAGTGGAAGGGGGATGAAGAAGACTCAAATGGACTCTGGGCTGAATCTGGCATCTTGGAGTGAGGCAGGATGACTTCCAGATATAGTGGTCAATGCAAGCTGCTGTTGTGTGATATGATGCTGGCACAATATGGGAGCAGGTGACACTCTCCTCAGCAAGCCATGAAAACATAACGTTGTGTGCATGGTCTGGAACACACAAGAGTTCATCTTCAGGTGCCCCTGGGAGCCCGTTAATTAGGAGGATGGAGAAATAAGAGCTGCTATTGATCCAGCACAGCCGGGAGTTGCTGACAGAAGATGAATAACTTGGCACAAATGGACCCCTCCTGGCTTTGCCGAACTGCCCAGATCAACTCTGTCTCCTGCCATAGCAAATCAAACGCAGCAACCTTGTTGGCAAAGGCTGAGTCCATTTCGGAAATTGATGCAATTAAGATGTTAAATCACCCTTGCCTCTGCTATCTGCAGTGCTTTGGGGGTTTAGAACTCTCATCATGGAGCTGGTGTTGGGGAGGGAGTGGGACACCCACAGCAGGGACAACAACAGACTCTGCTTTAACATGCTTTGTCAGTAACATGTTTGTTGTCTTTGTTGCACCGATGCAGAAACAGAGTCTTTGCAGATGTTGAACGGAAAGACATTAAGACCTACACAAGGTGCTCAACAAGTGTCAGGAATGTGCTATTGTAGGCTGGGAGATTTTCTTGGGGGGGGGGGTTGGCATAACTGAATGTTCATCTATGCAAAATGGCAGGGATAAGTGTCCATGCCAGGCCATCTCCTTGATCTGCTAGTTGAAATGGTTGTTCTCATGACATTTTCATCTGCACTCAGAAGTGATACAGCCCAAACTAGGGATGGGCAACTCTGTCACTTTTCAATTTTTCCGCAGTTTATAATTTCAAATTTTAACTTCGGTTCTCCACATTTCCTCCTCAGTCCTCATGAAAATCCACCAGCATCCTAGAGTAAATTTATCCTAATATACACATGTGGTTTTGCCTAACAGGCACACTTTTGCACTTATATTTTCCAAATTATAATGCATTTTCACTAATATGTGCATTTTTGCACACACTGGCTGGCTGGAGAACAGCCTTGCAAAATTCAGAAAGAGAAATGTGGATTTCAAAGGCTGGCTGTGTTTCACTTCATTTATCATTTTGGGATGTGTGGATTAGGTATGATTGTAAACAGCAAATGAACCTCAAAGTAATTTGCAGGAATAAAATGGGAATAAAACAAATTATCAATAAAACAGTTAAAACAACTATTTGTAACATTCAAAAAATAAAACCAGCAGATTAAAACATACATCAACATACAACCCAACTGCTGAACAAAAACTTGGAGTGGGGTGTTGTTCAGGATTTTATAGTTGTTGGGGGTGGTTTTTTGTATCTTTATTTTAGAACTTGTGACTTACGTGGAAATTGTTCAGTTTGGTTGTTTGTTTTTTAAAGCTGAATTTATTGTTCATGACTACTTTTATTATATCATAGGGGTTGTTTTTTTTTAATATTGTAAGCCACCTTGAGTATGGTTTGAACCATGGAAAGGCAGCATACAAGTAAAATTCTGTATGTATGTATGTAACATTGTATGTATGTATGTATCTGTATGTATGTATGTATGTAACATTGTCATTTATGGACATAAGATGCCAGAATCATAGTGAGTCATTGCCTCATCATTTAGGAGACCAGTGAAAAAGGGAGACCATGCGTGAGGAATATTTGGCCCCGTAGGTGCTGCCGAACTACAACTCCCATCAGCCCTGGCCATTGGGTCCTGGCTGCTGAGGTTGGTAGGAGTTGTAGTTCAGAACATCTGGAAGACGAAAGGTTTTTTCATGCCTTGCTTAGACCCTTATCCTCAAACATCCATCCTTTTCTGTTGCTCCTGAAGATTTGGATTCCTGATCTTGTCTCAGGATCAAAGGATGCTTGTACACGCTTTGCAAAACAGTCCACTGGTTGCTTGTTTAACAAACTGCAGAACCCATCGCAAGGAATTAGCTGGACCCCTATAACCTCTCTCTGTTAGACAGAGAGCATTTTGCTCTCTCTCCTTGGCTGATATCACGGTTCTGCAGCCTGCTTTCTCATTCCTTCGAACTACCTCCCGCTCACTGCTAGGAGCAAATGCCATCTATCAGTTTCCTGGCGGTGCTGTCATTCAGATTGTGACAGGCCTCGGGAGGGAGAGCAGGACATAATCTTACAGCTGGTTAAAGAACAGCAGCCCAAAAGAACTTAACCCTTTGCTTGCTTCCATTTCCTTCTGCGAGGAAAGGGGTTTTAAGCTTAGAAGAAAAGGAAGCCCAAGGAAAGGGTGTGATTGGTGGAGATGTTAAAGATCCTGGAGGGAATGGATAGATAAAAATAGGGAAATGTTTACTGTCTTTCACAGTGTAAGACTTCCCTGTCGTCTTGTGAAACAGAGAAGGAGCAAGACTGGAGAGAGGAAATTTCCCCACGCATTGGATACTTAACCCATGAAACTCATTTCCATAGGGTCAAGCTATTTGCAGACTAACTCTGGAACTCCTGAACAATGGCTTCTGAGCCCTGTGTCTGCAGCTACACATGCACTGGTAAAGGTAAAGGGACCCCGGACCATTAGGTGCAGTCGTGACCGACTCTGGGGTTGCGGCGCTCATCTCGCTTTACTGGCTGAGGGAGCTGGCATACAGCTTCTGGGTCATGTGGCCAGTATGACTAAGCCGCTTCTGGTGAACCAGAGCAGCGCATGGAAACGCCGTTTACCTTCCCACCGGAGCGGTA
Source organism: Podarcis cretensis (assembly GCF_951804945.1). Lineage (NCBI taxonomy): Eukaryota > Metazoa > Chordata > Lepidosauria > Squamata > Lacertidae > Podarcis > Podarcis cretensis. The sequence continues at coordinate 89,788,302 of NC_137176.1, forward strand.
CCTATTTATCTACTAGCACTTTGATGTACTTTTGAACTGCTAGGTTGGCAGGAGCAGGGACCGAGCAATGGGAGCTCACCACGTCGCGGGATATTTGAACCGCCGACCTTCTGATCAGCAAGTCCTAGGCTCTGTGGTTTAACCCACAGTACCACCCATGTCCCACATGCATAGAATTGTAGAGTTGGAAGAGACCCCAGTGGGTCATCTATCATCATCAACAACAACAAAATCATCTAGTCCAACCCCTGTAATGAAGGAATCTCGGCTGAAGCATCCATGACAGATGGCCATCCAATCTCTGCTTAAAAACTTCCAATGAAGGAGAACCCAAGGGAGCTTGTTCTACTGTAAAACAGCTCGTACTGTCAAAAAATCCTTCCTAAGTTTCAGCGGGAATCTCCTTTCTTGAGATTTGAATCCATTAGTTCAGGTCCTCTACTCTGGAGCAGCAGAAAACAAACCAACTCCATCTTCCATGTGACAGACTTCTAGATATTTGAGATAGTTATCAGACCACCTCTGCATACTATTCCCCAAGCTAAATATCTATTATAAGTAGGGGACGCTGCTTGTGTGTTTTGGGTGTGGGAGTATGGACAGTATGTTCTGTAAAAGATGCACACAAAATGTGTACTTTGCTGGGGAATGCATTTAAAAGCCCCTAGGTAAAGGTAAAGGGACCCCTGACCATTAGGTCCAGTTGTGGCCGACTCTGGGGTTGTGGCACTCATCTCGCTTTATTGGCCGAGGGAGCCGGCGTACAGCTTCTGGGTCATGTGGCCAGCATGACTAAGCCGGTTCTGGCGGACCAGAGCAGCGCACGGAAACGCCGTTTACCTTCCCGCCAGAGTGGTACCTATTTATTTACTTGCACTTTGACATGCTTTTGAACTGCTAGGTTGGCAGGAGCAGGGACCGAGCAATGGGAGCTCTGATTGGCAAGCCCCTATTTTACATTAAAAGGGGTCGTAATGGGATGTCATGGCATGTAACCTATGAATAAGTCCCATTGAGGTGAAAAAATGGGACAAACTCAGTTGCTTGACACATCTTTGGCCTGATCCAACAGGGCTGTCCTTGTGACAAATGTTTAATAGTCCAAACTGTGGAATTTTATAGTTTGCAGATTTGCGGCTCAATTTGGTGAGAGGGTTTTCTCAGTTGAGACATTCTGAGTTTGTGCACTTTATTGAATGTGATCTCCCCTTTGATTCTCCATTTCAGGTCTACCACTTAAAACACACAGGCATTCCAGCTCCCCTTCCGCTCTGCAAAGTGGTCATGATTAGTAACCGAGCCCGGCATGATATGTAGCTGACAGGTCTGGGAGGCGGGAAGCAGTGAAAGGAGGGATAATGCCTGATAGCCCACTTGGTCTTCTGACGTGAAAGCGGAGAGAGCGCTTTCATGTGCCTTTCAAACTCCGCTTTGTTCCAGCCTCCCCTGCATGGAACAGGTTCGGCCTCACGTGCGGAAATGTCAGTAAGGATTTTATTCAATAACCATGACTGCAGCAATGCTCAAACGCCTCTTGCACGGCATTCTCAGAAAGAGGGGAAAGTTTTCCGGAATTTAGCACACAACTGAAGGCAGAATCTCTGGACGATTAATCAGATCGCCTCTTGATCACATCTGCCTCACTTATATTATAGATATGGCATTATTATTGAATTGATACACACACACCATTTCCTACAAGGAATTGTTGCAATGCGTCATACGTAGCGCTGCCTCTGAAGAGGGTTCGGAAACTTCAGCTGGTGCAGAATTCAGCGGCCAGGTTGCTCACCAGACAGGCAAGACGGTTTGAGCATCTCACACCGATCCTGGCCCAGCTGCACTGGCTACCAATTAGTTTCCGGGCCCAATTCAAAGTGCTGGTTTGGGCCTATAAAGCCTTAAACAGCTCAGGACCGCAATACCTCAAGGACCGCCAGCGGCGTAGCGTGGGTTGTCAGCACCCGGGGCAAGGCAAGTAATCTGCGCCCCCTAACCCGGGGCAAGGCAAGTAATTTGCACCCTCTAACCCGGGGCAAGGCAAGTCATTTGCGCCCCTAACCCCTAACCTGCCGCCGCTGCCAGCTTCTTCTTGCTGCTGCCTGGGCTGGGGTATTTACGGTAAGGTAGCCACGGCGGCAGTGGCGGGTCCGTGTCAGGTGATCTGAGGCGAGTTGCCGCTGGCGCTGCCACCCAAACGACGCCGCTTGCCCGGAGGAGGAGGGCAGAGAGGCGAGGAAAATGCAACATGGCCCAGCAGCTGCAGCGGCGGCGGCGGCGGGGCTGTGAGGAGAGGCTGCCTGGCGCGCCCTCCGCGGCCCTGACGCCTTCAGCCCGGACGCGTGCACAGCTCGTCAGTTCCGCGAGACATGGGGCTCTGCTGCTACAGCCTGCACCTGAGGCTCTTTGGCGACTCCGGAGGCGGCGAGCGCTCCCCCCCAGATGTTGCGCCCGGTGCGGCTGGCCCCCCCTGCACCCCCCACACTACACCACTGAGGACCGCCTCTTTCCATTTGAACCTACCTGGAGCCTGAGATCATCTTCTGAGGCCCTTCTTTGTGTGTCTCCTCCTCGAGAGGTCTGGAGGGTGGCAACATGAAAGCAGGGCCTTCTCTGCAGTGGCTCCCCATCTGTGGAATGCTCTCTCCAGGGAAATTCGCCTGGCGCCTTCATTTTACACCTTTAGGTGCCAGGCAAAAACGTTCCTTTTTAACCAGGCCTTTGGTTGATTTCATTCACATCCTATGCCCTTTTAAAATGTGTTGGGAGGGTGTTATTGGGTTGTCGTTTTTTTATTATTATTATATATTTTGTGGTTTTATATCTTGATCTTATTCTGTGAACCACCCTGAGACCCCTGGGTATAGGCAGGTATAATAATAATAATAATGGAGCTCATGGTGGCATATGTGGTTCTCTTCTCATTTCATCCTCACAACAACCCTGCGAGGTGTGTTAAGCGGAGAAGTTGTCACTGCCCCAAGTCCACCTAGCGAGTTTCATGGTGCCACCCATCACCAGCTAGTCTCACACAGCTCTTTTGCATGGGCACATTGCGGCACAGAAGATGGAGCAAACTTGTTCTCTCTTGCTCCAACGGACTAGAAAATGGTGGGTGGAAATTTCAAGGAAGCAGTTTTGGGGCTAAACATTAGGAGACGTTAAAAGCATCATCATCATCAACAACATTTTTTATTTATACCCCGCCCTTACCAGTTCAACAACTGGGCTCAGGGCAGCTAACAACAAATTTAAAACACTTAATTGTAAAAGCAGCATAAAATACAGTTTAAAGGTAAAGGTAAAGGTACCCCTGCCCGTACGGGCCAGTCTTGACAGACTCTGGGGTTGTGCGCCCATCTCACTTAAGAGGCCAGGGGCCAGCGCTGTCCGGAGACACTTCCGGGTCACGTGGCCAGCGTGACATCACTGCTCTGGCCAGAGCCAGAGCCAGAGCCAGAGCCGCACACGGAAATGCCGTTTACCTTCCCGCTGGTAAGCGGTCCCTATTTATCTACTTGCACCCGGAGGTGCTTTCGAACTGCTAGGTTGGCAGGCGCTGGGACCGAGCAGCGGGAGCGCACCCCGCCGCAGGGATTCGAACCGCCGACCTTTCGATCGGCAAGCCCTAGGCGCTGAGGCTTTAACCCACAGCGCCACCTGCGTCCCATACAGTATAGAAATACAGTATAGAAACACGAATAACAATAAAAATCAAAGTTCAGAAATCAATTTAGGGGAAATCCATCTAATAAGCATTAGATAATCCCCAGGGCTAGCTGGCTGAGTTAGTCCTACTTGGGCCAGCGAGGAGGCCAGGGGAGAACTAGCTGTGGGGTCTCAGAGTGGGTAATCTTCATAAAAGGGGAGGAGGAGGGAAGAGAAGGGAAATAAAAGATCAGGCTGAATTCAAATTAAAGGCCAGGTGGAATAGTTCTGTCTTACAGCCCCGACGGAAGGAGATTAAATCCTGAAGGGCCCTAGTCTCATGGCACAGAGCATTCCACCAGGCTTTCCTTATGTGTTATGTTCTATACTATAACTTCCGGAGAATTCAGGCATCTACTGGGTCTGTGGGACAATATGAGGATGGCCTTAAGGGGCTGATGGTGGCAGAGGAGTGATGCAGGTATCTAGTGACATTGAATCCCTGCATTTTAATTATCAGCTGCCCAAGGGTCATTATAATCCCTTACGGTGACCCCACACAGCAGCTTCTACTTTTAGAGTGGCAAAGACAAACAAAATCACTGTGTGCTTCCGGGAACTCCTTGTGCTTGTTAGTTCCTAAAGAGAAAATAAAGACATTAGTTGCTGTTGCATTTCTGCAACGATGTACCCATCTGAGCATGAGAAATACATTTGTAACTGTAAACACAATGGACTAAAATTGGGATCTGGTGTGGTCACAATGTGCTCGTCATTTCTCATCCCAAAAACAACAACAACCCCACACCAAATTTGGCTTTTAGGTCTGTACTTTTCTAATCCTCATGTGATTCTGAATTATGCATATTCTGTGACAGTGATCTAATTAGATCACACACTGTTATGCGTCTTTTGCTTTGGCTGTTTGCCTGGTTTCCCACTGCGCCCCCCGCCAGTTCTTCTTCACTTAGGAAATCTGTACTTTGCACCACTTTTGCACAACCTTCCCACTAGTTGTGTGTTCATGCGTGTTTGTGTAGGAGCAGCTAAAATGCACTGCCTCTCACAGCTGCTTGAGACTTGAAGGCATGGAGAGGGGAATTGGTACTTGCCAACAAAGGTCCATATAGTTAAAGCCATGGTTTTCCGAGTAGTGATGTATGGAAGTCAGAGCTGGACCATAAAGAAGGCTGATCGCCGAAGAATGGATGCTTTTGAATTAAGGTGCTGGAGGAGACTCTTGAGAGTCCCATGGACTGCAGGAAGATCAAACCTATCCATTCTGAAGGAAATCAGCCCTGAGTGTTCACTGGAAGGACAGATCCTGAAGCAGAGGCTCCAAGACTTTGGCCACCTCATGAGAAGAGAAGGCTCCTTGGAAAAGACCCTGATGTTGGGAAAGATGGAGGGCACAAGGAGAAGGGGACGACAGAGGATGAGATGGTTGGACAGTGTTCTCGAAGCTACCAGCATGAGTTTGACAAAACTGCAGGAGGCAGTGGAAGACAGGAGGGCCTGGCGTGCTCTGGCCCGTGGGGTCACGAAGAGTCGGACATGACTAAACGACTAAACAATAACAACAATCAAGGAAGGGGGGAGAACCTTGATTCAGTTCACAGTGAAAGGCAAATCTGACTGATTTTCACTTTCTGAAACAACAAGCAAACTATTCTTTGGAATTTGCACTTCTCCAAATTTCACAGCGCAGTTCTCCAGCCGAGTAAAGTGTGCAAGAATGAAATTCTTCAGTAAAGTGTGCATAAAAATGTATTAGTGGAAATAAAAATGTGAATATTAGGCAAATGTGTATGCAGAAATGCAAAATATGCACTAAATTGCTGATGAATTTTCATGAATACCTTTGGTGGTGGTAGGAAATTGGCGTGATGAAGGAATGTGAATAACCGAACTTGCAATTGAAAAAATCAGAAACTGACAATTTTATCCAGCCTTACTTAACATGCCCTTCACACTTTAACCCTTTCTACTTTCATCTGTTTTTAACAGATGGGTGGACCAATACCAATGGCACAGGTACCCCAAAGCTCGAAATGGCAGCACGGTAGAACTGTTCAGAAGCAGTATATCTCTGAATTCCTGATGCAAATGGGGGGGGGACCAACGACATCAGGGGTGGGCTGTTGCCTTCATGTTTGCTTTGTGATCTCCCCAGAGGGGTCTGGCTGGCCAAGAGTGGAAACAAAGCTCTGATCCAAAGAACCCTTTTGCCGGATCTAGCTTTGCTACTCCTATGTTCCAGGAACAATCAGACTCTGACTTCAGTGACATCCTTGTTGAATTTATGCATCCCAATAGCAAAAACGTTTCCATGCATCTCCAATCTTGTTATCTTTGTGTATGGCTCTTGAAGTGCTTGTGTTCCACGCATGCACATTAACCCACAGACAATTTGATTTAAATAAGTTTTTTTCTTCATTTTCATATAATTTAACAAATACACCCTTAGCATTTGAGTTCCCATCCTTCCTTAATTCCATGATGTTTCTGATCAAACCCTTTTATCTACTGCCTTAAAGGTAATACTTATTTCTGCAACATATATCCCACACTGCATTCCTTTATCATTCTGATTCCTTTGCTTATATTTACAGTCCTGCCAGCAGTTCCACTCAACTGTAATATTTTCCCCAATTTGATTTAAATAGGGACAAATGTGTGCTCAGTTCCGATTTTGACTTTGAGGTCAATGCATATCCACGTTTTGTTTTTTTTGAGTAGGAATCCTTCTCTGACTATTGTGAGCTTCTGCCAGCCAGAGTGGACATCACTGGGCAAAATGGACCAATGGTCTGCTTAGAACTGACTCTAAGATAAGCCTCTTCCCTTTGGTACAATTAGGAGAGGTTGTTTGAGACTCCTGAGATTGTTTAGTCCTTGTGTTCAGTGCATGTTCTTGTTCAATACAGGAGCCAAAGAGCTCACGTCACTTTTCTAAGATGGACTGTGCCCCTAAACCTGCGGGCACAATATAGAAGATCAATAGGAGTGGTTGACTTCCCACTTACGCACTGCACGGCAGAGGCTTTTGTTCTAGCGACAGTTAACAGAATTTAGCAGATCTGATTCTGTCCAGCAGAGGTCAGTGAGAGCCCGCAGTAGCCTAAATAAACACTTATTTACTTGACAGTAAGTCCAAAGCATAGCAATGCAATTAGCTCTTAAAGTGTGCGTGCAAGAGTCGTGGATTTTGTTATTTGTTGCAGTAATGTTTATATCCTGCAGAACTGGAGTACTGTGTGCAACTTGACTCTTATGCAAATAATGTAATATATATTTGGGTGTGCTTCATAACATTTCCCACATACTGATTTGAGCTTTCTTTAAGCATGCAAGGAAGGGGAGGAACGACAAAGCCATTGGGGCAAAAGTAGCAGGAAAATGGCTTGCATTTTCAGAGTGAGAACGGACTCATGAAAATGCAGGCCAGATTTTGGCATGCTGTTAATTTAGACTAAGCACCAAGAAGAACTTGCTGATGGTGCAAGCTGTTCACCAGCGGAACAGACTGCCACAGGAAACAGAAGACTCTCATTTACTACAGCTTTTTGATGGGAATAGCAGCCTGCTTTGGAAGATGGTGGACTCTCCTTCATTAGAGGTGTTTAAGCAGAAGCTGGATAGCCACCTACCAGAGGTGTGTCCTGTATCATCAGCAAGGGGTTTGGCTAGATGACCTTTGAGTTGCCCCCAACTCTATGATCCCATGCTAATTCAGAGAAATCTTTTCTTCTGGCTCTAAGCTTTACATAGGCCCTGAAATACCAGCTGCTACAGGGTTCCCATCACCAGGAGGTAGCGCTTTAGGCAGGTGGAGGCTCTACAGAGTGTAATGGAAATAATTGCATGAGTTTGCTGCTCTGTTGCCTGATTGCTTTGAGAGAGTCTCTCTCTGAATGCTGTCTGCTAGTTCCGCAGACACCTCCAGCCTTCATTGCCTCTGGCGTAAGGGATGGGCATGGAATGGGAAGGGTTGGGAGGTGAGATTTCTGACTCTAAGCCAAATCTGACGCTTACAAGTGATCTCCGTGTGACTTCCAGGGTTCTTGCCAGCCCACCAACGTATTGCGCAGCAACCTTGAAATGCCCTTCAGAATCCCACAGACCCAATTAAATGGGATCACATGATCCTCTTCCCATCCTGACACTTCACTATCTCCTTCTGCGCCTTTGCTCTCAAGACAATTCACGGAACCAAGGTCACAGAGCAGAGTAATAATGTAAAAAGCCTTGCAAACTGAAAAAAACCACTTGCCTTCATAGCCTTCTGATTCGCTATATCCCCCAATGGGTTCATTACTACAACTGCTATTCTGCTGTGTTAATAGATCAGCGGTCGTTCCTCTGCAAGCAGCCATTGGGATAAAGGAAGCAAGGATTTATTTATTTTTTAAGGAGCGATATTTATTTTGCTCATTTGAAAGCCAGTCAGGCATGCGTAATGCTAATGTAGGCTGTGTTCTGTGTGAGACCACCTGAGAAATAAATGCTTCTAAAGTCTGAGCTGGGGTGCAGGAGATGAGAAGTCAGGAGAGACAATTTGTGCATGACATTTTGAAAGGAAGGTTGATCTTGGAAGGTTCAGGGAAGACAGAAGAAAGAACTTCTTCATGCAACTGCAAGAGGCAGTTACAGCCATCAACAAAGATGGCCTCAAATAAGATGGCCTTAAATTCATGGAGCCATATTCTGCATCTCCACAGTTGGAGGCAGCAATGCTTTTCAATACCAGTTGCTGGAAACCAGAGGAAGGAAGAGAGCTCTTGCGCTCAAATCCAACTCGCGGGTTTCTGACAGGCAACAGTTTGGCCCCTCTGGGAACAGGATGCTGAACTAGATGGGCCACTGGCCTGATCCAGCAAGGCTCATTTTGTGTTCTTGTTGGGTAAAGTTGACTTAGGGATGTGGGTGGCACTGTGGTCTAAACCACTGAGCCTCTTGGACTTGCCAATCAGAATCCCCACGACCGACTGCACTCCCATTGCTCTGTCCCAGCCCTTGCCAACCTAGCAGTTCAAAAGCACACCAGTGCAAGTATAGATGGGGAAATAAATGCCAAAGAATCACAAATAAATGGGCATTTTACAAGAATTGGATAGAAAGAGGGGAAGCCAACCCTAACATACAAGTTCGAATGAACAGACTGTGTACATGGATAAAGATATGAAGAAGGAAGGCCTGACTGGGGGTGGGGAGAGCTGGAGTGGGGAGGGAGGGAGGGGGAAGAAAAAAAAAGTAAACCGGATGGTATTTTGAATTGATTTTGTTATGTAAGCCTTTTTTTCAGAAACCATATATATTAATGTTATATAGTTAGGCATTGTAGTATGAATGAATTTTGTTCTGTATTCTTTGTTTTATAGAAAATATATAATAATGTTATGTTACTAAGCAAATTTAATAAAACAGAAAAAAACACACCAGTGCAAGTAGATAAATAGGTACCACTGCGGTGGGAAGGTAAATGGCGTTTCTGTGCACTCTAGTTTCCATCATGGTGTTCCGTTGCGCCAGAAACAGTTTAGTCCTGCTGGCCACAGGACCCAGAAAGCTGTCTGTGGACAAACACCGGCTCCCTTGGCCTGAAAGTGAGATGAGCACCGCAACCCCATAGTCGCCTTTGACTGGACTTAACCATCCAGGGCTCCTTTACCTTTACCTTTACCTAAAGCTGGCTTGATGGGTAGAAGTATCCAAGGCTATACCCCCCCCCCGATGTCCTTTTCATAGTACATTCATGATTATTTCTGCTCATGATGGCATTGGAGCAGCTCCACGAGATCAAACTTTCAAAACTGTTTGCATCTGCAAATGTTTGGAAGCAGACATGCTCCTGTATTTGCAATTGGTGCATGTTCTATAACCTCCTGCCGAAATCCTGTAATGTTTCACACTGCAAGTGTTCCAAGTGACACGGCAGCTAAAAAAGCCAATGCAATTCCCGGCTGCATCAATAGGAGTATAGCATCTAGATCAAGGGAAGTAATAGTGCCACTGTATTCTGCTCTGGTCCGACCTCACCTGGAGTACTGTGTCCAGTTCTGGGCACCACAGTTCAAGAAGGACACTGACAAACTGGGACGTGTCCAGAGGAGGGCAACCAAAATGGTCAAAGGCCTGGAAATGATGCCTTATGAGGAACGGCTAAGGGAGCTGGGCATGTTTAGCCTGGAGAAGAGGAGGTTAAGGGGTGATATGATAGCCATGTTCAAATATATAAAAGGATGTCACATAGAGGTGGGAGAAAGGTTGTTTTCTGCTGCTCCAGAGAAGCGGACACGGAGCAATGGATCCAAACTAGAAGAAAGAAGATTCCACCTAAACATTAGGAAGAACTTCCTGACAGTAAGAGCTGTTTGACAGTGGAATTTGCTGCCAAGGAGTGTGGTGGAGTCTCCTTCTTTGGAGGTCTTTAAGCAAAGGCTTGACAACCATATGTCAGGAGTGTTCTGATGGTGTTTCCTGCTTGGCAGGGGGTTGGACTCGATGGCCCTTGTGGTCTCTTCCAACTCTATGATTCTATGATTCTATGAAGTTGGGTTTGTTTGTGTTTTGGTCTTGATTTTGTTGTGCAGGAGTGCCTCGCCAGGCAGCAAGCAGTGTGGCAACACTGAAGAAGCAAAAAGGTGTTGGCAGGCATTTATGTGTGTGCAGAGGGACTGTACTGAGGAGGAATGGGGGAGACTGCTGCTCCCTCCTTCTCTACCTCTCAAAGAAGAGGGAGACAGTATAGATTTAGAACAGTGGCTTGAGGAAGGCCAAAGTCCAGAGGCTGCAGATGGGAGAAGTTGGGAAATATTGGGAGAAGAGCAGGAAGAAGAAAAAGAGGAAGATGGGGGAGGAGGAGGGAGACAGCTGACAGACTCAGTGTCTTAAAAAGCAAGCCCCCCCCCCCAAAATTTCCAGTGAGCATTGAAAGTAGGAGAACAGAAAGCTCAGAGGCAGAAAACACAGATCAGCCGGCACAGGTATGACATATGATAGGAGAGACAGAGAGGGTTGGACTTTACTGGGAGCAACACCATTATCTAAGAGGTGGCATCATACATCTATCTCTGTGAATATTGAAATAAAAACCTTGGTAAGAACTTCTTGTTTTCCCATTCCTGGCTGCCAGCTGCGAGGAAGGGGGATTGGATTCTGTGAAGTCTGACAGTCAGTGACTGTTCTATCTCTGCATTCAGAGGCTGGAAACCACAGGAGAGGAGAGGGCTGCTGTTTGTGTGTTTCCTACAGGGATCTGGTCAGCCATTGTGAGAATAGGATGCTGGACCAGATGGGTCATTGACCTGATCCACCAGGCTCTCCTCATGTTCTTACGTAGCACAAGATGCTGAGACTCCATAAGAAAACTGGGAGAGTCACAAAGGGAATGCCACCCAATAGGTACTCTCAGGAGTTTGCTAACTCAGCTGTTGCATCTGTTGCTGTAGTTAACAACTCAAGCCAGGTTCAAAGTTTGTCCAAGACAGAGACAAAGCCACTCCTGGAGGTATCAGAGCGCATCACAATTCTCCCCAGCCAAGGTAGAGCAGAAGCCCTTGTTGTTGTTGTTGTTGTTTAGTCGTTTAGTCGTGTCCGACTCTTTGTGACCCCATGGACCAGAGAACACCAGGCACCTCTGTCTTCCACTGCCTCCCGCAGTTTGGTCAAACTGATGTTGATAGCTTCGAGAACACTGTCCAACCATCTCATCCTCTGCCGTCCCCTTCTCCTTGTGCCCTCCATCTTTCCCAACATCAGGGTCTTTTCCAGGGAGTCTTCTCTTCTCATGAGGTGGCCAAAGTACTGGAGCCTCAGCTTCAGGATCTGTCCTTCCAGTGAGCACTCAGGGCTGATTTCCTTAAGAATGGAGAGGTTTGATCTTCTTGCAGTCCACGGGACTCTCAAGAGTCTCCTCCAGCACCAGAATTCAAAAGCATCAATTCTTCGGCGATCAGCCTAGCAGAAGCCCTAGTTCCTTGGAAAACAGGCAACCAGAGGTTTGCACTGGTAGATCCAGTGGCAGGTAGTTCCAAAGGTGGGAGTGAAACAACAGGGGAATGTTATGTGTATAACAACTGTTTGTTTTCTTCTCTACATGCTGCTTTTGTTTTTGCAGCTCGGTTCGCCTCATATGGGGGAGGATGTTGTAATATGAGAGCTCTCATATTACAACAAAAACAAGAGCCCTACTGAATCAGACCAAAGACCCAGCCAGTTTAACATCCTGATTCCTACATTGGCCTGCCTCACACTAAACCCGTCTAAGCCAATGAGCATCGGCGCTGCATCCTTTTGTACCGAATTCTGTAGTTTAACTATGCCAGAGGTCAGCAAACTTTTTCACAGGGGGATGGTCCACTGTCTCTGGACTAGACGGGCCATTGATTTGATCCAGCAGTGCTCTTCTTGTGTTCCTTTCTATGAACTGGGCTTCCACATTCATCCTACCACTAACCCATGTCATAGTCTTCAAGTTTATGGGATGTTTAAAAGAACCAACCTGGTTGTCCCTAGAAGGTAGGCGGAAACCTGAGGCAGTAGGAAGGGGAAAGTAAGCGGAGGCAACTGGGAGGAATTTGTGCCAGGTCTCGCTCACCCAGCCCACAACTCTAGGAGATCTATTAATTCATTCAGAGCAAGTCGGAGCACCTAACCAAACCTCTCTTTATGGTTTTTAATGATACCGTAATGGATTGTGTCGTAAAACATGGGGCTGTTTAAATAACCCATCATTAAGCAGGGGGGCCCTTCTCTGATTGGCAGTCAGCTCCAGTGGCAGAAATGCGTTTTGCTTAATGCTGCAGTATGAAATTGCCTTTTAATGCATCATAGCAATTAAGCGTTTTGCTTAAGCACCAGTCAAAAGGGGGGCTTAGACAGATAAGTCATCTGCTTATCAAAATGGCTGTGTGGGGCCTGGAGTCACCTCCCGCTCCCCATCCCTCCCCAGCTCACCAACTGGAGGAGGACAGAGAGAACTTTTAATAGCACGGAGTGAAGAGTTTATTAGCCCTCACCTAGTCCAGCGTGTCTGGTTACGGATATGCTATCGATCGGGCTGAGTGAGACATTAAGGGGATGCCATTATGTCAATAGACGTTGATGGCCTTGAAACACAATCCATCTCCTGTCGGGAAGTAGGAGAGACAAGTCTTGTGTGTGCCATTAGAGAAGTCTTTGTTCAGGCAGGGGGAAAAACAACCTTCAAGGAGTGAGAAATATACCTTCAGATTTCTTGAAGGTCAACTCTTCTCCTGTACATGAGTAGCAATGCAAGTTTTGGATATAGCCTAAAGTTGCTTTGGTGGAATGTAGGAAGCTGTGGATGTTCTGGCCCATCTAGTTCAGTTTTGTCTACAATGCCTGGCAGAAGCTCTCCTGGGCATGAGATATGGGTTTCTCCTGGATATGCTGAGAGGTGAATGAACCTGTGACCTTCTGCCTGTTCAGCAGATGGCCTTTCCCCAGATATTCAATTCCAGGCTCCCCGCAGGTTCAGAAGTCAGACCTTTTCCTTTATCCTCCCACCCCTTCTCCCATTCACATCAAGGGGCAAGCAAGGATATGGGTATTATGAGTAGTTATGGGATGAAGGGCCTAATTCCATCACTCAGTCCGAAGTCCGCTCCATCCCACTTTTTAGAAAGAATGCACAGAAATTGGCCATTCAAACTGAATAATTGTACGAATTCTGTGCACACTTCTTACATAAAAGTTCAGTTTCCACATTGTGTTTCCCCATAAAATACACATGGAGCCAGTGTGGTGTAGTGGTTAAGAGCGGTAGTCTCATAATCTGGGGAACCGGGTTCGCGTCTCCGCTCCTCCACGTGCAGCTGCTGGGTGACCTTGGGCTAGTCACACTTCTTTGAAGTCTCTCAGCCCCACTCACCTCACAGAGTGTTTGTTGTGGGGAAGGAAGGGAAAGGAGATTGTTAGCCACTTTGAGACTCCTTAAAGGGAGTGAAAGGCGGGAGATCAAAATCCAAACATTTTAATGTGTGCTTTTTAAATGTAAAATCTAATTTTTTGTGTGTGCGTTCTTTGCACACTGAAACTGCCTTGCAAAATCCAGCAAAGGTTGCAATCTGATTCTAATCTGCAAGCAAGTTTGGGGACGTGGGATCAGGTCCATCCATTGTGAAAAGCAGTCTGAACAAATGCCTCCTCCATTTCTCCTAGGTATAACTATGTGGTAAAATCCTGTAGGCAGCTGATGTAGTGGTGATTCAGCACATGGTCAGCTGGCCTACAGAGGTGTCAAATTGGTAGGTGTTGGGGAGGGCATCTGTCTAAAACAGGTTTCCTCAACTTCGGCCCTCCAGATATTTTTGGCCTACAACTCCCATGATCCCTAGCTAGCAGGACCAGTGATCATGGATGCTGGGAATTGTAGTTTCAAAACATCTAGAGGGCCCAGGTTGAGGAAGCCTGGTCCAAAACATTTGGGAGGCAAGACACTTCAGTCTCTAGTCAAAATTAGGGTTGTTGCCTGATTAAACAAATTGTAGATGATCGATGCAGTCAATGAAATTTACATACCTTTTCACTTTTCTAAAACTATAGTTTGCAGCATGGGGGAAATCATTTGTTTTTTGATGATAGATGCATACTCTGCAGCAAACGCTGTCCTAGATGGGTCAAGCCCTCCTAGAAGAACAGAATCATAAAGTTGGAAGGAATCTCAAAAGTAACTTTGCTGATTCTGCTATAAGCATCCTTATTAGGTTTAACCTCTCCTTATGAACTCTCCTGTTTCAGAGTGAACAAGGAATGCCTGTTTTAAGATGGTGACTGCCATCTGCAGGTTGTTGAACTCCATCTTTCATCATCCCCAACAAGCATGGTCAATAGTCAAGGATGATGGGAGTTGTAGTCCAGCCACAACTGGGGGTGGGTGGGAAAAGGTTAGCCACCGCCTATAGGTTAAAAAGTTGCAGCCCTAGTATAAATGAGTGACTGTTTCCAATCAAGGAATGGTTGTTTGGACCTGTGTCCAATGTTCTGATCATAGAATAGCTTTTGATCTTGCAGAGGCATCTGCTATTGAAAGAGAAGTCAATTTGGTGCCCTCAAAATGTTGATAGACTACAACTCAACATCATCCTTGATAATTGACCATGCTGTTTGGGGCTAATGAGCGGTGGTTCAAAAGCAACAGATGGGCACTACCTAGGGGAGGCATTTTTCTGCAGTTCTGCCTCCCCCAGTGCCACCATCTAAACCAATGATTCCTGAACTCTTTTGGGCAGCCACCCAGTTGGTTCCATAAACTCATCTCCAGAGCCCCTGACCCTACCCTATAGAAAACATTATTCAATGGTGGCCTGGTGTTTTGTTAGCTCAAAAATCTGAAAACGAGCGAGGTCCCAACTAGAGAAGAATGGCAACTTAAAATGATGGAATATGCACAGCTTGCGGATCTAACGTATAGAATAAGAGAACAAGAAGAAGATACATTTAAAAGAAGATTGGGAAATGTTTATTGAATATATGGGAGGAAATTGTGCACATTTGAAAAATGTTGGCAGCATTAAGATAAATTCAACAGCATATACAAGGTTTTTTGTTGGATGTAATCTGGGACATTTTTGTTGGATGTAATCTGGGACATGGGTAGCGCTGTGGGTTAAACCACAGAGCCTAGGACTTGCCAATCAGAAGGTCGTGGTTCGAATCCCCGTGACGGGGTGAGCTCCCATTGCTCAGTCCCTGCTCCTGCCAACCTAGCAGTTCAAAAGCACGCCAAAGTGCAAGTAGATAAATACGTACCACTCCGGCGGGAATGTAAACGGTGTTTCCATGCGCTGCTCTGGTTCGCCAGAAGCGGCTTAGTCATGCTGGCCACATGACCCGGAAGCTGTACGCCGGCTCCCTTGGCCAGTAAAGCAAGATGAGCGCTGACTGGACCTAATGGTCAGAGGTCCCTTTACCTTTATCTAATAATGGAATACTGAATGGTTTAGTTTATGTAAAATATGCAGGGATTTATGATATGCAAAACAAACCATGGAAAGAGAAGAAGGGAAGTCACTGACATTTTAAGATTGTCTAAACAAATATTCTAAAGTGAAAAACAGAAAATTTAATTGTGTGTGTGTGTGTGTGTGTGTAGAGAGAGAGAGAGCATTATTCAGAAGAGCAGATTTTGCAACCCACCAAGAAAGATAACAACACAATTAAATTCGAAAGTCACGATTAATTGCACACCTATTCAAAATCCAATTAAAACTATTTAGTTTAATTAATTCAACAAAAATAATGAACTCGACCCACTGATACTGCCCACTTTTATCTCCCACTCCTCACCCCCAGGTATTCCCACTGTTCTACCCAGTGGTTCTGATGCTCTGGAACAGATGCAGGTGACACAATGGGAAGGGAGAATCACACAAAACTGTCTCTCCTTCTCTTACGTTGGTGGATGCTGAGTTAAAAGCTATTCCTTGAGCAGGACGGCAGCACTGGAATTTCACCCGTCGTCTAGAGTGCTGAATAATCCAGCCAGGCAGTTGGCATATCTCCCCCTCCACTCGCTCCCATCCCTACCCAGCCATTTAAGGCCAAAAGAAAAGAAGAGAAAATTGGGGAGAATTCTGAGCCAGCAGCTGGGAGGAAATGCTCTGAATGAGAAGTGTTTGCATGTGCATCTGGGGAGGCGGTCATTTGGTCTTCTGATTTCGCCTCCTCTTAAGAAAACAAATGTTGCTTTCCACAATAATAACTTCCCATCTTTGATTGCAAGGATTCTGAATGAAACCAGGGAGTTTGTCAATTTCAGCTATTCATGAAGGCAGCAAATGGGACTTTCAGACTCTTCCCTTCTTGTTGTCGTCAGCTGTTGCTGGATCATAAGGAAACCACAGCAAGGCTGCGTCACTGGATTTCACTTGGATTGAAATTTAGAAAAGATTTAGAGGTTCATCATCATCATCATCATCATTTTTCCCATCACTTGGTAGTCACAGAAATATAGAACTCATCCAATGATGGGCTGTACTCAGCCCTGGAGCGCATGGTGAAATGAGAGCGAAGAGAGCTCCCCTGAGCATCTGCAGAGAACTGTTTCATTTGCAATGAATAACCACGGTGCTTCGCTAGTTCAGCCAGGATGAGGATTAAACAATACCCACCAATGATGTATAGTGTCTGGAAAAGGAGGGTCCATTTC
This sequence comes from Podarcis cretensis, assembly GCF_951804945.1. NCBI lineage: Eukaryota > Metazoa > Chordata > Lepidosauria > Squamata > Lacertidae > Podarcis > Podarcis cretensis. The sequence continues at coordinate 89,805,124 of NC_137176.1, forward strand.
TGAATGACCCTGGTGCATATGTGAAGCAAAGAAACATGGAGGGAATGGTGGTGGCTGTGTCTTGAAGTTTCCCAAGCCTCAGGGAGGTTAGATTGGTCTCAACTAGGGCCAGGGCCTTTTCAGCACTGGACCCAATCTGTTGCAAGGGCCCTGTGAGACTTGACATCTTTCTGCAGGACCTGCAAGACAGAGCTGTTCCACCTGGCCGTTTGTTTGGACTCAGTCTGACCCTTATGTTGCCCTCCCCTTATGGTCTTGATTTATCAGCTACTTTAAAATGAGGCTGGATTTTAAATTGCATTTTAACCTGTATTTTAAATTGGTTCCCCCCCCCTCTTCCCCCCCCACTATGTTTTTACTGTGATTTTATTGGTGTTAGCCACCATGAGCCCGGCTCTGGCTAGGGAGGGCGGGGTATAAAATTATTATTAATTATTATTATTATTATTATTATTATTATTATTACTACAGTGGTGCCCCGCAAGATGAATGCCTCGCAAGACGAAAAACCTGCTAGACGAAAGGGTTTTCCGTTTTTCGAGGTGCTTCGCAAGACGAATTTCTCTATGGGCTTGCTTTGCAAGACGAAAACGTCTTGCGAGTCTTGCGATTTTTTTCGCTCCCCCCCCCTTTTTCTAAGCCGCTAAGCCGCTAATAGCCGCTTAGCCGCTTTGCTGCTTTGCCGCTAATCCGCTAATAGCGCTAATCCGCTAATCCGCTAATAGGGTTGCTTCGCAAGACGAAAAAACCGCAAGACGAAGAGACTCGCGGAACGGATTCTTTTCGTCTTGTGAGGCACCACTGTATTAAAGTTCAAAGCATGGCAGCTGAGGCTTTTCTTTTTCTTTCCCCCTGGCTGGTCCTCAGGTGGATGGAACCCATGGTCACTGTGGGGAGAATGCACCCGGGACTGCGGTGGAGGCCTGCAGACTCGCACCCGGACCTGCCAGCCCCTTCCGGACGATGGCATCATCTGCGAGGGAGTCTTAGAAGAAGGCCGGCTGTGCAACAGGAAAGCTTGCAACCGTAAGTGGCTTGTGTTTCCAGCTCACCACCTTCATGATCCTGACATCTGTGCAGAACCGTTGCTCACATTCAGGCTCCATTAAGGTTTGCACCGGACTGTGGGTTGCGTCCAATGAAATCATTACATTGTCACAAAGAGTTCTGCTTGCTCAAAATACGTTTCCCTTCACTTCCCTCTCCTCGTGCAGCCTTCCCCCAAATTTGTTGTAGATGATGGTAACCCTGGAACTGATTTTGGGGTGTGTTGAGGGGGGGGGAGGAGAATCATAGAATCTTAAGAGCTGGAAGGGACCCAGGGTCATCTAGTCCAACCCCCCACAATGCAGGAATCACGGCTGAAGCATCCATGACAGATGGTCATCCAAGCTCTGTTTAGAGACCTCCAAGGAAGGAGAGTCCACTGCCTCTTGTGGGAGTCTATTCCATTGCCAAACAGCTCTTACTGTCAGAAAGTTTTTCTGGGGTTAGACTAGATGACCCTGGGTCCCTTCCAACCCTATGTTTTTAATATTTAATGCTGTATTGTGTTTAATACTTGATTGGAAGCCACCCAGAGTGGCTGGGGAAACACAGCCAGATGGGCGGGGTATAAATAAATTGTTGTTGTTGTTGTTGTTGTTGTTGTTGTTGTTGTTGTTGTTGTTCTGTGAGATCAGGAGAGCCCCTGTTATCAACAGGGACCAACAGGGAATTTGCAACTCACCTTTATACATAATCTCCAAGATTACTCAGATGAAAATTATTACAGTGGTGCCTCGCAAGACGAAAAGAATCCGTTCTGCGAGTCTCTTCGTCTAGCGGTTTTTTCGTCTTGCGAAGCAAGCCCATTGACGGCTTAGCGGATTAGCGCTATTAGCGGTTTAGCGGCTTTTAGCGGCTTTTAGCGGCTTAGCGGCTTAGCAGATAAGCAGATAAGCGGCTTAGCGGCTTAGAGAAAGGGGGGGAAAGGGAAAAAAACCCCCGCAGGAACTCGCAAGACATTTTCGTCTTGCGAAGCAAGCCCATAGGAAATTCGTTTTGCGAAGCGCCTCCAAAACGGAAAACTCTTTCATCTAGCGAGTTTTCCGTCTTGTGAGGCATTCGTCTTGCGGGGCACCACTGTATTTAAAAACTATCAGATTCTGGTGAATAGGACACACTACCGTGGTTTGCCTTAAGGCAGAGTCGTGGAATCTTTTGCAATCCAGCTCCAACCTGCCCCAGCCAGCATGCCAAATGGTGAGGGTCGGTGGGAGCTGTTGTTCAGCAATGTCTGTAGAGCAACAGGTTCCCCATTCCTGGTCTAAAGCGTGTTTGCCTTTTGTGCATCCTGACATTTCTGTGTCGTGCTGTACTGCTATGTCTGCCTATAAATGCAAATCAAGCAGCCAGAAATGAGAGCTAAATGAGGCCAATTAATCCCCCCCATTTATTGAAAGAAGCAAGGAATGGTAAGGAGGGACATCTTACAAGTTTGTACCAGGCCTGGAGAAATAGTATGTGGGCACTGCCTAGCTGATTTTCAGTATTTCCCACAAATTACAGTAACTACTACGGGCAGGCTAATGTGAGCGAGTCTTGCTAATTATAATTATACCTTGATCTCCAACTTTTCCCGTGGTTTTCAGTGAAATACATTTGATTAGACCTTCCGACCAGTCCATTCCCCTGGTGCTTTCCAGATATTTTGAACTACAACTCCCATCAGCTCCAATAGGAACATAAAGAGCACAAGAATAGCTCGCTGGATCAGGCCAGCAGCCCATCTAGTCCAGCATCCCGTGTTCATAGTGGCTGACCTGTGGGAAACCTGTGAGCAGGCTGTGAGCAGAAGACCATTGCCCCCTCTTGTGGCTTCCAGCTTTCCCTAGAAGCACAAAACAAAGATGCTTCATCTTTAAAAACATGTACAAGAGATGAAGGGAATTGCAGCCTTTAAATGTCCACCTGAAACTTGCATTAATTAATGGCCGTGGGGTGAATATTGCTGGCTGATCGGATTGATAACAGAGCTTTGTGGAAATTGCATCTCTGTCAAATTTCAGTTTGAAATGTTGGTTGTGCAAGCAGCCCAACAGCTTGCCAGAGGATAATGCTGTCCATAGACCTGTGGAAATAGCGGCGATGATAAATTGTCATGATAAATTAAGAGCCTGCTGGCTCAGGCCCATGACCCATATGCTCCAGCACCCTGTTTTCACAGTGGTCAGCCGGATGCCTCTATCGGGAAACCCACAATCAGGATTCGAACACAAGACCACTCTCTCCTCCTGTGGTGTCTAGCAACTGCTATTCAGAAGCATTGTTGCTTCCAACTGCAGAGGCTAGAGGCCATGAATTTGTCTAGTTTCCTTTTAAAGCTATCCAAGTTGTTGACCATCCTGTGGCAGTGAGTTCCACAGTTAAACCATATCCTACATGAACAAGTCCTTTTCTTTTATCTGTCCTGAATCTTACAACGTTCACCTTCGTGGGACACCCACAAGTTATAGTGTTATGACGAAGGGAGAAAAGCTTCTCTCTATCTACCTGGTGAGTTCAAAACCTCTGGAGAGCACCATGTTGGGGAAGGCATGCTGTTACTGGAAAAATCCGAGGGCTCCCTTGGACAAAAAGTAAAGACGCCAACCAGAGTAAATTGGAGCAAATCAGCAGCCTGTAGGCTTGGCCTTTATTGACTGTTGCAACAGGGTGCTCCCCTCACTTGCATGTGAGAGGAAAGACACAGAAAAATGGTGTGCAAGACCTTATAAAAACTTTTGAAATTCCCCTCCTCTAGGTCAAGCCCACCCCCAGAAACATCATGCATACATTACAGAAAGGAGGGGTTGAGGGAGGAGTTGCGGTGGTAACCTGAGTGTCTTGTCACCTGGCTGGTTCCCCCTTTCCCCCTCCCCATGAGTCACTTCAAGGAGACAAAGGGGAGTTGGCAGTTTCCTGCCCCCAGAGGGAAGATCTGATCATTGTCCTTTGTTTCAGTCCGTGCTGAATCCACTCCCATATGCAAGTTCTTTGTGATCTTGATTGTCTTCTGTCTAGGACCATCAGGGTTGGCATAGCAACTGGGCAGGGCTCCTGTGGATGTGCTGGGTTGGTGAAGGGATTATGGCTGCCCTGTATCAAACCCTCCCCATTTTGTAGTCCTTCCTTCATGGAGTAAAATAAAAGTGGAACAGTGCAAAACCGATGTATGGTTGATTTTCTATGAATTTATAACAGAAGCGTAGCGTATGTAGTGTGTGAGTGGGAGTGTGTGTGTGTGTGTGTGAAGTTTGTACAAACTGAATGATGGGGGTGGGGGGTTCCTGCTACAATGCAAAAGTTGTTAGTGTGTCTATTTTTTTAAAAAAAAGAAATTATAACTTTCTTCAAAAGGAAGGGAAAAGTGGACTTCCTTAGCAGAGTTACAGGTAGGTAGCCGTGTTGGTCTGCCGTCGTCGAAACAAAATAAAAATAAATTTAAAAATTCCTTCCAGTAGCACCTTAGAGACCAACTAAGTTTGTTATTGGTGTGAGCTTTCGTATCTGAAGAAGTGTGCATGCACACGAAAGCTCATACCAATAACAAACTTAGTTGATCTCTAAGGTGCTACTGGAAGGAATTTTTTTAATATGTATTTTATTTTGTTTCCTTAGCAGAGTCATGGGCGCAACAGCCCTTGCTCAGAAAAGGTTGAGCCCTGGAAGGACTAGAATGATTTCACACGTTGTTTGGCATTTCCATAAAGTTAAATCATATTGTAGCTGGAATCTTTAAATGGAAACTTTCCACTGCATTAGGCTTTCATCTTTTCATTCCCTTTGACTAATTTGTCTAGACGGGCAGAGGGATCCTTGCCAAAGTTTCCCCTTGTTGACTCGCCTCTATCTGTGCTCTATCAGCTCTCCAAATAGGCGTGGGACTGAGGGCCAGGATTAGATGAGACGGCAGGAGGTTTGTGATCTGGATCTCATGCAGGTTTTTATCCTATTTTTTTAAAAAATGAATCAAATGCACCTAAGTGCAGAAGGAGGGAGATTTGATATTTCCTCCTGTGTCCATTTCCAATTCTTTCAGCGGCTCCAGGATGGGTGGGGTGGGGTGGTCCTCTTCCTCTTCCCTTTTCTATTTTGTTTGCTTGTTTGCTTAAAGGAGAACCTCATCTACTTGTGTCATAAAACAGAATAGCTAAGGCATTGGTTTTCTGTAGCATCAGAGTAGCAATCAATTTCTCCCTTTCCAAATCCAGTTCAGTTTCCCCAGAGGAACGGTGGCATCCCAGCCTTTGTACTTTAAACAGAGTCTTCCAAGCAGTTCCCTCTCCCTCTGTTGTTGGTTGGTCGTTTAGTCGTGTCCAACTCTTCATGACCCCCTGGACCAGAGCACACCAGGCACTCCTGTCTTCCACTGCCTCCTGCAGTTTAGTCAAACTCGTGCTGGTAGCTTCGAGAACACTGTCCAACCATCTCGTCCTCTGTCGTCCCCTTCTCCTGGTGCCCTCCATCTGTCCCAACATCAGGGTCTTTTCCAGGGAGTCTTCTCTTCTCATGAGATGGCCAAAGTCTTGGAGCCTCACCTTCAGGATCTGTCCTTCCAGTGAGCACTCAGGGCTGATTTCCTTCAGAATGGATCAGTTTGATCTTCTTGCAGTCCATGGGACTCTCAAGAGTCTCCTCCAACACCAGAATTCAAAAGCACCAATTCTTTGGCCATCAGCCTTCTTTATGGTCCAGCTCTCACTTCCATACATCACTACTGGGAAAACCATAGCTTTAACTATATCTACCCTTGTCAGCAAGGTGTTATCTCTGCTTTTTAAGATGCTGTCTAGGTTTGTCATTGCTTTTCTCCCAAGAAGCAGGTGTTTTTTAATTTCGTGACTGCTGTCACCATCTGCAGTGATCGTGGAGCCCAAGAAGGTAAAATCTCTCACTGCCTCCATTTCCAATTATGGAGGCAGAACGCAGCCGTTAGGACCATCAATTGCTCTCTCCTGCCCTGTGTTTTCGGATGCGGTGAAGGCTCCTGTCCTTTCTGCAGTGCTGAACTGAGATTCAGTTCCTGTTCTAGCCACCCTCTCTGTGTGGGATTGAGGGACTGGCATACGACACTGTAATTTGCCCCAGGCTGCAAACACGTATTGGGCGCAGTGCCCACCCAGAATTTAAGCCAGTGTGTCATGCTGTCAGGTCTCTGCCCCAAGGGAGTTACCAGCTGGTGGCAACCACAAGGGAGGAAAGAAATAAACAAAGACCAGCCAACACCTTCTTCAGCCTCAGATTCCAACCCAAGAAAAGCAATAAAGGGCACTAGCATTTCATAGGTTACGTTAGCTTTTGCATATAAATGCCAGCTTCCGAGTGTCTTCGTAGGCAAAAGTCTGACGCCTCCAGGGTCTTGGTGAGAATTACTGTTTATTGCAGATTGAAAACAGAATTACTTCAGGTTTAACAACAGCCATTTTCCTTTCCCCCAGCTGGTGTCTTTTCTTTCCGTCCAGCCAGTTTGGTGGTGTTGTTTTTTTTTTTTTGGGGGGGGGGGTGAGAGAAAAGTCAGTCTGTAGGACAGCATCCAGAGTTTGTAGTAATTTCTGTTTATTGCTTGCTCAAGGCAAAGAACCCAGCGATCCCTTCCTTGCTAATTCAGACACGGAGACCTCTGCCATCTATTGGACGTGGACCAAGGTAGCGGTTTCACAGGCCAAACACATCTCAGCAGCCAGCAACTAACATCATCTGACCATTATGTGAGGGGCGGGGGAGAGAAGAGATGTACTTTTTCTAGTGAACATGGAAGGAATGGTTTGGTGGAAAGCAAGGAGAAAATCTGGCAAGTTCTCATCTGGGATCTGACAGCAGGCGCTCCCAAAGAATTTGTAGAATATTAACAGAATTATAAAACCATAGAGATGGAAGGGGCCCAAAGAACCATCTAGTCTAACACCGTGGAATGCAGGAATCACAGGTATTCCCATAAAAGAGTTGCTCTAAAATCTGCATTTACTGGAGTTTAGCATCAAATTTGGTGTTAGGGGACCTTCAGAGCCGTTTCACCAGCTGACAGTGGCCTAAAGCAAATCTGATCATGGTCTACAGCTGCTTGTTAGCATCTGAGACTTGGCACACCTTGTCACGGGTATGAAAGTGAAGGAGAAATTGGTCAGTTTCCATTATTATCAGTTTCTCATTTCTCCAGTCTTAAATTCCGTTCTCCACAATTCTGCATTCGTTTGTGATTTATTTATTTTTTAAAAACCAAGTATTTTAGCAAATTTTCTCCAGATGGGCACATTTTTCCTAGTAGGATGCATTTGTGTAATGATATTTTCACTAATTTGTGCATTTCATGAACATTTCCCCCTTAATATGTGCATCTGAACAGTGGTAATTGTTAAGAACAGCCGTGTTTCTGTTTGTGTAATGTTTCCGTAGGCAGCAGTTAGTGAGCTTTACATTAAAATGCAAAGTGAACTGGATTTCTCCCCCCTCTCCCTCCCTACTGTTGTGCCACAATAACTAAATTCTTCAGCAAACCGAAGTCTGAATAAGAGTCTACCAGTTGCATGCTCCTTTAGGCCTGGGATGCTACAGGGCTTGTCCATGCCCTTGGCATGATGGGAAATGTAGATCCCATGTGATCAAGAGGGCCTTGGAGCAATCAGGTGTCCAAACGTTGATAGCCAGAGCCTCTCAACCTCCCCAGCTGTCACAGCACAGTTGTTTAGGGTTGGACAGGACTGATCCTTGTTGCTTCTTAGGAGACCTTTGTGGGAATGTTCAGGGATGCAGGAGAGGATATACTGTCTGATTATAGCCTTTCCAACTTGTATAAACAAGTTCACAATTTAGCAGAGTAACATTCCCCTTTATAAACTTGCAGTGGATGCATTTGCTCAGGCTCCCTAAAGCCTCTATAATAACTGTTCTGGTATTTTCCCCTTATTCCCTCATAAAAGATAAGACACAACACAGTCTTCTATAAAAGTATAAAAAAGAGTTTACTCACATTCTGTCCACAATCAGATCCCAGAAGGCAGACTTAGCTTAGAAAAGTAACATACACCTGGAAACTGTCTCATAAGGAGACAGTCCCTCTGTCCTCTTTTGGCTGGAGGCCAAGAGAGCATCTTTGGCTAAGCAGATGTTGCTTCTTCAATGCATGTGGTCAAAGAGAGAGAGATGGCTGCCCTGCCCTGTGCTTTTGTTGTTACCTGCACAGGTGAGGCCACGCCCACCTCTAGTCACATGCAGAGGAAGTCTGTCCCAGCCCAGAAGGAAACAGGAAGTTTACCTGCTGGCTGGACAAACATTCCTCCCCATGTGCAAACATGTTCACTCTAGGAATGTTGTACTTGATTGCTCTTGTGTTTCACATCCCACAACCTTGAGTCAGTCATGCTCTCTTAGCATAACGTACCTCGCAGGGTTGTTGTGAGGGGAAAAATGTAGGAGAGAAAGCCCTGTTAATTCTTGGAGAGAAGGTGGGCTTTAAATGCATTAGAATTATGACTGGAAAAGTGGGCAGACACTTGCCTCAAGCCTTCATGTGTTGGCAAAATAATCAGTGTTCCGGAAGACATTTCTAATTAATTCAGACTTCACACTGGAGTCTAAATTAACAGTGGAGAAGTGCTTTTTTAAAATAGTTATGCAGCAGAACTAGCAGTTTCCACCCACCCCTGCTTCAGTTCAGAATATACATTTCCAAACAGCCTCCTCACAGTATGTGATGCTAAAACAGTATTTTTCTTCTTGTCATAATTAAACCTTTCACACCCAAAATACACAGAAAGTAAATTGATTGGACTTAAAAGGGAAATTTGATCTTTGAATTTGGAGCGAGCGGGGGGAGTGCAAAAAGGAAGTCCCCCCCCCCCCCCGTTATAGATGGCTCAACGCAAGGATTTGACAACTAAGATCGAGAGATGAACTTGTTTACCTGAAAAAAAATTTTAACTTCACGAAGGGAAATTACAATAATTGTGCTGGAGGAGAAGACTGATTTGTGGGAACTAAAATGCAACCCCCCCCCCCCCGGGAACCGGGAACGATCCGCTATGAGAGACTGGTGAAGAGACACAGAAACTTTGACAGCTGTCAAAGTAGCTGTCAAAGCAGGAAAATAAAAGAGAACTTTGTTACGATGGCTTTGCTGGTTAGATTTGTTACAATTTGGACATAAATTATTGGAAATAAAGGCAACAAGTTATTTGACTTTTGGGTCTGATTTTGAAAGAAATTAAGTTACCATATTCCCTCTAGAGGGAGGCTGGGACATTGCAACAGTAGCAGCAAGTGGAAAAATACTATGAATTTGAGCAGGATCTGTTATCTCTTGGGAAAGCTGCAAAAACGAAGCATTATTTTGTCTACAGAGGTTTCTATACTAAAGGAGACAATGGATTTATCTATTGAAGAAAGGAAGGGACTTGACGCAAGTTATGTTCCTGAATAACAAAAGCCTCTGTGGAGAACAAGAAGTTTCTGAATTAGAAGGTTTCTGCAGCAGAACAGGAAAAAGCAACCTGAGGAATAAGAGCTGGACCAAATTTGAAGCCGGAGTATTTGGAACATCCAGACTTTAAAAGGACCAAGAAATAGAATTTAAGTTAGACTCTTAAACATAGAGGTCTGGATGGAAGAACAATGACTTTTTCTGAGAGTTTTTTCGAGATTGGACTTTCTGAAATTAAAAGCTATCAAAAGACGGCAAAGTGGAGTTGAGATATAGACGTGGATACACCAGGCTGGCAGTAGACAATGGATGAACTTTGGGGATTGGAACCGGGGAATGGGGGGGGGGGAGATTTGGAATCCAAAGGCTGTAAAATTATATATTATTTCTTTCTTTTCTTTTTTCTGGTTTGTTGTTTGAAAATAGGGGAATTCGTGGAAGGGAAATGGGGTCGATCTTAGGGAATTATATAAAATATAAAGAGAAATGGTTCATTAAGATAAATAAGATAAATTAATTTGGAATAAATGGGTTATTTAAAATTACAAATAAGGTTTTAAAATTTGGGGTAAGAATCTGTGGAATCAATTTAAGGGAAATGGAATACAAGAGGGGGAGCGGGGGGAGTCCGGGAAAGATGCCACTGAAACCAAGTGTAAATCATATTTGTTTTTTCTTTCTTTCTTGCTATCTTTCCTTTTTATTCTGGAAATTTTTTTCATAAATATTATTAAAAAAACAACAACCAGAAAATAGGAAGGGCGTGTGCTCTAGGAAGACTCTAGCTACATAGAACAGCAATGTGCCTCCCTCTGAAAGATCAATACATCTCACGATACTGTAGGTATATTCAGTGGTAGGACACCTGCTTTTATGTAGAAGGTCTCAGGTTCGATCCCTGGGAATCCCAGGGAGGGCTGGGGATATTTTTTGTCAGAAACACTGGAGAGCATCTGCCAGTCAATGCCCTAGAGCAGGGGTGGCCAACTCCCAAGAGACTGCAATCTACTCATAGTTAAAAACTGGCAGTGATCCCTTTTTTTGGGTTCAGGTCAAAGTTGTTGAGCTTCTAGATCAAGGGAAGTAATAGTGCCACTGTATTCTGCTCTGGTCAGACCTCACCTGGAGTACTGTGTCCAGTTCTGGGCACCACAGTTCAAGAAGGACACTGACAAACTGGAATGTGTCCAGAGGAGGGCAACCAAAATGGTCAAAGGCCTGGAAACGATGCCTTATGAGGAACGGCTAAGGGAGCTGGACATGTTTAGCCTGGAGAAGAGGAGGTTAAGAGGTGATATGATAGCCATGTTCAAATATATAAAAGGATGTCACATAGAGGAGGGAGAAAGGTTGTTTTCTGCTGCTCCAGAGAAGCGGACACGGAGCAATGGTTCCAAACTACAAGAAAAAAGATTCCACCTAAACATTAGGAAGAACTTCCTGACAGTACGAGCTGTTTGACAGTGGAATTTGCTGCCAAGGAGTGTGGTGGAGTCTCCTTCTTTGGAGGTCTTTAAGCAGAGGCTTGACAACCATATGTCAGGAGTGCTCTGATGGTGTTTCCTGCTTGGCAGGGGGTTGGACTCGATGGCCCTTGTGGTCTCTTCCAACTCTATGATTCTATGAATCTATGATTCTTTTAGGGATGAGGAAAGCCCCGTTTTTTTTTGGGGGGGGGGTGCAGGGCAAATATGTTGAGCTTTTTTTTAAGGGGAGCCAAACTTGTTGAACTTCTTTGAGGGGAGCCAGTGATCTACCAGTGATCTACCACAGACGTCCAGTGATCTAGGGGCAGATCACAATCTACCTGTTGGACATGCCTGCCCTGAAACTGATGGACTATGCAGAATTAGTCCATCTGTATAACAGGAAGAATTCAAAACGTGAGGGACCAGAGATTCTCAGAAGATTGGAGTAAATTTACGGACTATTTGAAACTCATGCTGGTAGCTTTGAGAACACTGTCCAGCCATCTCGTCCTCTGTCGTCCCCTTCTCCTTCTGCCCTCCACCTTTCCCAACATCAGGGTCTTTCCCAGGGAGTCTTCTCTTCTCATGAGGTGGCCAAAGTCTTGGAGCCTCAGCTTCACGATCTGTCCTTCCAGTGAACACTCAGGGCTGATTTCCTTCAGAATGGATAGGTTGGATCTTCTTGCAGTCCATGGGACTCTCAAGAGTCTCCTCCAGCACCATAATTCAAAAGCATCTATTCTTCGGCAGATCATATTTTTACCCGCAAAGTGGGAAATTGCAGTTGAGCTCAACTGATGGGAAGACTTTCGCAGGTTGAGGAGCAAAGACCATGATTTCAAGCTGCTTTGAATTGGTGCTTGAGCAGGGTGAATTCCCATCACCGTCACCTACCCAGCCAATTAATAAATAAATCCAAGCTGAAGCAACAGTATGTCAACACGCTCCCTGGCACGTCATCGCAAAGTGCCAACGCCTGTGGGTTTCATGAGACGGTGCCACAGAGCGGGCTGAGAACATCACCAGCAGCTCCTGTTTACTCTCTGAAAACGATAGCAGTGAGGGAGCCAGTTGAATTGGGTGCACGCTGCCGTCTGGCAAGCAGCAGTGTCTGACATTTCAGAATATATACGCAGATCAGGCGTGGCAGAGGCTTTCCACTCCTTGTTCTGCAGGCTTGGTTCTCCACCTCCACCACCACGCCAGGCAGCTGTCGAAACTGATGCACATCAAAGGGCTGGCTCGCTCAACATGCTTCTTTCAGAAACAACTTGGGGATCCGTATGTTTTCCCTGGCATTCAAAGGGTTCCCGATCATGGGTTTGCTGCCTGCTGCCACCCACCCCTCAAATGCCCCCAAATACCACCCCTTGTTAGATAACATGAAGCGTCTCCCTCGTGCTCCCAGGGTGACGGAAGAGTTCTTCTGCATCAGCTGGGCTTGTAAACGGTTCCTTGACGTGCTATGCGTGGGATAAGCATGCTGTCAGTCAGTAATGCCTTAATACTCCTTCGCTGAGAGATGACCTTTTACAAGATCTACATCATAAAAAAAAATATTTAAAAACCCCACAAGGATTGCTGTGGCAGATCAGGCTTCTGCCACAGGTTGCACGACATGAATAATGAGTCTTGGCACTGACATGGCACATTGACGCACCTGACAGTCATTGGCGGAGTGAAGCACTTTTCCCACGAAGAAAGCCTACAGCATTCTGCATTATTTAGCTGGGAGGGAAGGCAGCTAAGGAGAGGCATGATGGAATGTTTCTAGGCATGGGGTGGGGAAAGCAGATAGAGGGAACTCTCTTCCCCCGGCCTCTCTCATCATAATGGAACTAGGACTTTGGGCGGGGGAGAGGAATCTGGTGCAGTTCACATTGAAAGGAGAATCTACCTGATTCACACTTCCCAAAACAATGCACAAAGTGAAACACAACCTATTCACTAAAAGCCTTGCTTCCCCGAATTTTGCAAAGCAGTTGGTCAGTCAAATCTCTCTCACATAAATGGTAAAGGGCATATATTATTGAATGATGAAAGGCGTATATTATTGAAAACAGCTTGCGGGAAATGCACCTGCTGGACAAAAGTGCATACCAACATGTGTAGGATAGGAGAAACCTGGCGGCGAATTTTGACGAGGACGTAAAAACAGTGACTGATTTTGAAATGTGGAGAATGGAAGATTCTGACTCATCTGAGGCCATGTGCCTCCTCCATGAGATGCCCAAAAGGTGGCAACATGAGAACAGGGCCTTTTCTGCAGTGGCTCCTGGTTCGTGGAATGGTCTCCCCAGGGAGAAAAAATTAGGCACCAGATGAAAACCTTTCTCTTTAACCAGGCTTTTGGCTGCTTAACTTCCCAGGACCTTTTAAATGTGTTTGTGTGAAGGGGGTTCTTGTTATTATTATGCAATTTGTGTCCTCATTTTGCATTTGTATGTTGTAAACCACCCTGTGATCTTCAGATGAAATGGGTTATACAAATTTTAATAAAGGAGGAGGAGGAGGAGGAGGAGGAGGAGGAATGAGAACCTGAATTTGACAGTTTTGCCCATGCCAAATTAGAACTCAAGGTCATCCCTGTGAATCTAATTGGCTGTAGGTTCTGGACAGACCAAAGGAGCTTAATTCTTGATACATACCACACAATTTATTCCTAAGAGCATAAGAAAATAAGAAGAGCCTGCCTGATCAAGCCAAGATCTAGTGCAGCATTCTGTTCTCACAGTGGCCCCTGGGAAATCTGGATGGAGGACTCAAGCACAACAGCCCTCTCCCTTCCTGTGCATAGCTGTCAACTTTTCCCTTTTCTCACGAGGAATCCTATTTGGCATAAGGGAATTTCCCTTTAAAAAAGGGAAACGTTGACAGCTATGTTCCTGTGGTTTCAAGCAACTGGCATTTAGAAGCTTTGCTGCCTTTGACTATGGTGGCAGAGTGCAGCCATCATGGCTAGAGCATGCTGCTGACAATGCCAAGGTTGCAGGTTCAATCCCTGTAAGAAGCAGCTACATATTCCTGCATTGTGGGGGGTTGGACTAGATGACCCCCAGGGTCCCTCCCAACTGCAGGATTCTGAGAAGCACATTTCTGAGTATCTCCCCTACCATAATTTCAGATACAACAGTGCCTTTGCCCATGAATTTGAACAATTCACTTTTAGAACCATCCAAGTTGCTAGTCATTACAGACTCCTGCAGGGATGAGTTCAATGGTTCCACAGGGTTGGCTGCCCAAGATCCTTCAAAAAGAGGACTGTCCTCTGTAAAGGAGGGCACATGTCCACCCTGCTCTTATAGAGCCACTGAAGGCCCAGGACCCCCTCCTCGCTTAATTTGAAACCTAGGGCTAGAAGAATTGATGCTTTTGAATTATGGTGCTGGAGGAGACTCTTGAGAGTCCCATGGACTGCAAGAAGATCAAACCGATCCATTCTGAAGGAAATCAGCCCTGAGTGCTCACTGGAGCTGAGGCTCCAAGACTTTGGCCACCTCATGAGAAGAGAAGACTCCCTGGAAAAGACCCTGGTGTTGGGAAAGGTGGAGGGCACAAGGAGAAGGGGACGACAGAGGATGAGATGGTGGGACAGTGTTCTTGAAGCTACCAGCATGAGTTTGACCAAACTGTGGGAGGCAGTGGAAGACAGGAGTGCCTGGCATGCTCTGGTCCATGGGGTCATGAAGAGTCGGACATGACTAAACAACTAAACAACAACAACAAGGCTAGAAGCACCTTTGCTGTTGTGGAACTTCTGGTGATCCATAGACCCTCAAAGGCTCCCAGTTCAACTCAAGACCAGATGCTGGGGAACGGATTCTGATTTTGGGGCGGGTTGTCAGGCGGCCTCAGTGGGGGCTTTTGTTTTTGTTCTCCCAAGAAAGAGACCTTCTTAAAATTCAGGCCTTTTGCCCCATCAGCTTTAATTAGCAACAGGCACAGCAGCTGAGACCAGGCACGCCAGCAGGGGAGCAGAAAGCAATCACACAACTCATTAGCAAGCGAGATCAGTCATTAGGAGCGGTTCATCAGGTGGAACCCGGGTGCCGAGCAGGAGAAAGGCCAATGGGATTATCTCCCGCTGAACAAACTTGCTGGATCCTGCCAGAGAATTTGTCTTCTTCCTCGCCATCAGCAGGAACCATACTGGAAAGCACAGAAGTTCTGTTAACAAAAAGAATATAATATATATATAAGGTAAAGGTAAAGGTACCCCTGCCCGAATGGGCCAGTCTTGACAGACTCTGGGGTTGTGCACCCATCTCACTTAAGAGGCCAGGGGCCAGCGCTGTCCGGAGACACTTCCGGGTCACGTGGCCAGCGTGACATCGCTGCTCTGGCAAGCCAGAGCCGCACACGGAAACGCCGTTTACCTTCCCGCTGGTAAGCGGTCCCTATTTATCTACTTGCACCCGGAGGTGCTTTCGAACTGCTAGGTTGGCAGGCGCTGGGACCGAGCAGCGGGAGCGCACCCCGCCGCGGGGATTCGAACTGCTGACCTTTTGATCGGCAAGCCCTAGGCGCTGAGGCTTTTACCCACAGCGCCACCAGCATTATCAAATTTCGAAAAGCTTCCTTAACCTAACAGTTACCTAGTCCAGCCCACACTTTAACATCTTCTCTGCAAGAATATCAGGGGCTACTTTCTCAAAAGCCTTACTGAAATTAAATGTGTTGTCTTCGTCTTTCCACTTGTCTCTTTAACAACCATCAGCCACCCAAATATTGCTGAGCATGTGTGTTATACTTGCAGACACACAGAAGATTAGCCTTGGTCTCTAATAGCAGGACTGCTCACTGCTGCTGTTCCCAAAGATAAGAGATGCACTCTGCATATTGTAGGGTTGGGAATTTTCCTTGAAGCGCCCACAGCTATTCAGCTTGGTTAATGTAAGAACACGAGAACAGCTTGCTGGATCAGGTCATTGATTCATATTATTATTATTATTATTATTATTATTATTATTATTACTCTGCCCATATGACTACGTTGCCCCATCCACTCTGGGCAGCTTCCAACAGGATCTGCAAAAACACAACAACAACAACAACAACAACAACAACAACAACAACAACAACAACAACAAATATCACACATTAAAAGCCTCCCGATACAGGGCTGCCTTCAGATGTCTACAGAAGGTTGTATAATTATTTATCTCTTTGACATCTGATGGAAGGGCTTTCCACAGGAATAATAATAACCTAGTCCAGCATCCGGTTCTCAGATTGGCCAACCTGTGGGAAACCAACAAGCAAGAGCCTTTTCTCCTCCTGCAGTTTCCAGCAATTGGTAGTCAGAAGTATTGCTGTTTCTGACCATGGAGGCAGGACAGAGTAGAGCCCCCATCTCTTGGTCTGGTCACTGAGGTCCAGCTCCGAGGACCTTCTGGCAGTTCCCTCACTGTGAGAAGTGAGGTTTCAGGGAACCAGGCAGAGGGCCTTCTCAGTAGTGGCGCCAACCCTGCAGAACGCCCTCCCATCAGGTGTCAAGGAGATGAGTAACTACATAACCTTTCGACGACATTTGAAGGCAGCCCTGTTTAGGGAAATCTTTAATGTTTAATGTTTTATTCTGTTTTTATATATGCTGGAAGCCTCTCAGAGTGGCTGAGGCAACACAGTCAAATGGGCGGGGTACAAATAATGAAATTATTATTAAAATTATTCTTGTTGGGAGCCACCCAAAGTTGCTGGGGAAACTATTATTATTAGTATTAGTATTAGTATTAGTATTAGTATTAGTATTAGTATTAGTATTATTACTGTGCTTCTTCACGGATGCCCATCCCTTCTAAGCTAAACCATACCTTTATGCTTGGAATGCCGTGGGAACGAGGAAGAGGTTGCTGGGGGTTAAAAAGCATTGATGGTGTCACCGCTTCTAAAAATACTCCTATTGTAATGGTTCTAGGGGTTGCTCGTGCGTAAGTCGTCGCCACACCTGGCTGAGTTACCTGGGTGAACCCTATTCTGTCCGGACAGCCACTCACCCGTGGCTGTCTCAGTTGCTGGCAGAATCTGTCAGTGGGCGTTTCTTGAACTTCTTCCAGCAAAGAAGCTCTTTGACGCCTAGTCTCCGCCTACTCTCCCTGCGCGGAAGCCTTCTGCGCAGGGAGGGTGTGGGCAGCGGAGGACCCGTGCTCTCCCCGCTGGTCTCCGGCGAGGAGTCATGGAGCCACCTCGCCGATTCCCCCATCTGCCCCCCTTCACCCCTGGTGTTACGCTGATTTCCTTCCCCAGCAGATGGGCTGCCTCTCTCCCTCCTGGGACGCTCTCTGTAATCCCTCTGGAGCCCTCCCTTTCCCTCTAGCTCCGATGGCAGTTCCCTGACACCTATGTTTTTAATAGCCGCCAGGCAGAAGTTCAACAGGGGCTTTGTGGTTTGGTGTTTCTATGGGGAAATGGTCAGCATAACTTTAAGTACCGATACAATAGGTGCTTTGATTACAAAATGTTTTGACATGTGCTTTGCTTTGCATTTGAAATGAAATTTCATGGTGGGGGGGAAAGGCTTTGCAGAATCGGTGGGTGGTTGATTTACGCTGGACCCCCCTTTTTAATCCTAGCCAATGGACATTACAATTCCCGAAGCCAGTCACTGAGGTCCACAGATAACCGGAAGAGAGATGATGCTGACGACATGCAACAGTATGGGTACCCTGCACCTCAAATAGGTAAGTCATTAACACAGCTGAAAAGAGGAGAAGGTAGTCACTGACTCGGTTATGTTTACCAGTGTATAAGGTATCTGAGAAAGGAAATTGATACACAACGGCTTCACAAAATTCCTGTATGACCCAGCCAGAGTTAAGCACATTTTAAGTCCAGTTAGTTTCAACAGAGCACAGATTTGCACATGTTTAACTTTCCCATTAAAACCGATGGAATTTAAAAGTGCTGGGATGTAGCAGGGCATGCGCAGCCGACACAGATTCCCTGTGTGGATCGTGCATCACAAAATGAGACATATGCAGAATTTAGTAAACTAATCTATGCAGTCATTGGATCACAGCCCTAACAATTTAATACATTCCAGCTCTAATTTTTCTGGAGGCTAACACCACTTCTGCTAATCCTTGGGTATTTGATGTTTAAATGGTGCATAATTTTGACTATAGGAGACGGAATTAATTCTGACTTGGAGGAGGCGAGAGCAACCTCATTTGAATGTGCGATTCAAGGACAGAGGGGCCTGCGAAAATGCACAAACCAGACACTGAAAAGGCAAAGCGGTTTTTCAGTCCTTGCAGTCAATACTTCCGTTCGCCAACGGCATCACAAAAGGGGCCTTGGCTCGGTAGCAAAGAAAAGGCCTTACAGTGGGAGTAGCCAACGTGGTGCTCTCCAGACACCATTAGACTATAACCAGGAACAGCACCTCCACTAGGCAGCAGCAGAAATGTCAGCCCCACCTCCGACTATTCCTCTGGAGTCTCCACACTTGGAGATTTACTAGCCCAGCCATACAAAATGTCTTGTGCCTCTGGCCTAGGACCCTTGTACCTATGGGACCGCCTCTCCCGGTATGCCCCACGGAGAGCCTCAAGGTCCATAAATAGCAACACCCTAGAGGTCCCAGGCCCTAAAGAAGTCAGATTAGCTTCAACCAGAGCCAGGGCCTTTTCAACACTGGCTCCGGCCTGGTGGAGCGCTCTGTCTCATGAGACCAGGGCCCTGCAGGATATGATCTCTTTCCGCAGGGCCTGTAAGACAGAGTTGTTCCACCTGGCCTTTGGCTTGGAGCCAATTTGATTCCCTCCACCTCTTTCTCCTTTCTTTTTCCTTTCTCCTCCTGTGATGAGGTTACATTCTAATATTTTAATGTTGCAATATTTTAATGTTGTATTTTAATCTTGCTTTTAAGTTGCATTCATTCAACTTGTTTTTATTATTACTTGTTAGCTGCCCTGAGCCCAGCCTTGGCTGGGGAGGGCGGGGTATAAATAAAAATTATTATTATTATTATTAATTATTATTATTATGCCAACTCTGAATGCTTCTCCCATCAATACCAGCCACCATGGCAATGGGGAGAGATGATGGGAGTTGATGGGATCTTTGGTTTTGCACCATGCTGGATACTTCCCACTTTACATGCAATGTTGTCCCAGGCCACTGCCAGGTAGGAGGGCCAGGAATGATACCTGGTTAGCATTTTGGAGAGCCCCCCCCCCCAGGTTGTAGCAGACAGCCCTGGTCCAGATGTTGACATGTTCTGCACCCCGACAGGTGATCCAGCTGCTGAGGAGTGGTCCCCATGGAGTGTGTGTTCGACCACCTGCGGGGAGGGCTGGCAGACTAGGACGAGGTTCTGTGTGTCGTATTCCTACAGCACGCAATGCAGCGGGCCCCTCCGGGAGCAGCGGCAGTGCAACAACTCCGCCGTCTGTCCAGGTGATGACCTTCCACGCCGTGCATATAATTCTCCCTGCCGCTACCTCCCCAACCACAGGGAAGTGGGCGCTATATCTGCTCATCTGCATGCTAAAAGGCTCTGCTCAAAGGTTACGTGACTTCTGCAACAAAGGAAGCGGAATTCTGCAATCTGAGTTGATTACCTCCCACCCCCTAAGCAAATTTCTGCAATTAGTATGCATACTTTATGGAGCTACGCCAGGTGTTAAGGCCCGCAGCCCGAGGAAAATGGATTGTATTCCGCTACCTCCATCATTTTGACATTTCACCCATGCTCTCTAGAGAGACAGAAACTTGTTTTGCAACTTGCAAGACATTCACAAATCCACTGACTTCACTCTGGCCACAAAAATGTTGCCAACTTGAGTGGTTTCTTAAAAAAAATAATCAACAAGCAAGCAAGGTTATTATTGAGGTCAGGGTGTTGGAGGGATTCATTCTGTCTGTGTAGCTTCCCATAAAAAATGACCTGATTATTTATTATTTACTTTTGGATACTAATTGGAAGATGAGTAATATAAAGGTAAAGGGACCCCTGACCATCATGTCCAGTCATGGCCGACTCTGGGGTTGCGGCGCTCATCTTGCTTTATTGGCCGAGGGAGCCGGCGTACAGCTTCCGGGTCATGTGGTCAGCATGACTAAGCCGCTTCTGGCGAACCAGAGCAGCGCACGGAAATGCAGTTTACCTTTCCACCGGAGCGGTACCTATTTATCAACTTGCACTTTGATGTGCTTTCGAACTGCTAGGTTGGCAGGAGCTGGGACCGAGCAACGGGAGCTCACCCCATCGCAGGGATTCGAACCACCGACCTTCTGATCGGCAAGTCCTAGGCTCAGTGGTTTAATCCACAGCTCCTTTTGGATACTAATGGGAAGATGGGTGCTATCCCGCAGGAATAAACCTCATTGAAACCTCCTCATTCACACGTCACAAGCATTACTTAAAAGCGTAAATAAAACACAATTTCTTCATGTTTACAAGGATGGCTTTGGATTCTAAGTCTACATGATGGGAGCTAGTTTCTTACAGTTGCTTCATGCAGGAGAGAGATGGGGGGGGGAGCTTGGGAGTTTGGCAGGAGGCCACAAAGTACATTTCCCCCTCTCTTCTAGTCTCAATGCTTCCCCTTTGCTGACTGGAGGCATGCATGTTTGCTTATGCTTAAGATGAGCAATAACCAAGCTGACAGCTCCTTGGTTGACCTCCTCTGCTTTCATTTCAGTCCATGGGACATGGGACGAGTGGTCTCCGTGGAGCCTGTGCTCATCGACCTGTGGCCGAGGGTACAGGGATCGCACACGGACCTGCAAACCTCCTCAGTTTGGCGGCAACCCTTGCGAAGGACCCGAAAAGCAAACCAAGTTCTGCAACATCGCACTTTGCCCCGGTAAGTTGGCAAAGAAACTTTCCCCGTTTGCTCTTCAGCGGGTGAAGTTTTTGACTCAAAGGGGCACCGATGAATTAGGAAACTTGGAGGCTCCATACCATAATTTCTCCCTGTATTTGAGAGTTCCAAATTGCCTCCCCTTGTTTTCTAGGCAAGAGGAACCCATGCATTGCAGCAGGGTTTGCAGACTGGGGCCTTCCAGATGTTTGGATTGCAACTCCGATCAGCCTCAGCCAGCAACTTCTGGAAGGCACCAAATGGAGAGAGGGTGGATGAAGGGTTCTCAATCTCATATTTCCAAATTTTGCACAAATGCAAATGCAGTTTGACACAATTTTCACTTCATTGGTGTCTACCTTCCTCCCTTCAACACACACACACACCACAAGCCCATTGAAATAACATGATATGGACAGAAATTGCAAAATTGCAAAGATAAAAGAAGTGGTTTTTAAAAAATATTTCTTCATATTTACAAGGTTAGCTTTGGACTCTAAGTGTACATTGTAGAAGCTTGCTTCATAGCTGCCTCATGCAGGGAAGAGGTGAGAGCGAGAGGAAAGGATGGAGCTTGGGGTTTAGTGAGAAACCACAAAAGGTATTTGCCCCAGACTTTCTGTTAGTCTCAACCCTGCCCTTTTCTGGCTGGAGACATGCAAGGTTGCTTATACCCAACATTGTTAACATCCAAGTGTCTACTGGACAGTCAAAGAGGAAGTGCAATGGAGAAAAAGTGCCTGAAAATGATGAAAAGCCAGACCCCCATAAGTGCCCCTATTTGCCAGGGACATACGGGTTCCTGATTTGATCCCGCGATGTCCCACTTTTCCTTAAAGGTAAAGGGTAAAGGGACCCCTGACCATTAGGTCCAGTTGTGGCCGACTCTGGGGTTGTGGCGCTCATCTCGCTTTATTGGCCGAGGGAGCTGGCATGCAGCTTCCGGGTCATGTGGCCAGCATGACTAAGCCCCTTCTGGCAAACCAGAGCAGCTCATGGAAACGCCATTTGCCTTCCCGCCAGAGTGGTACCTATTTATCTACTTGCACTTTGGCGTGCTTTTGTACTGCTAGGTTGGCAGGAGCAGGGACCGAGCAACGAGAGCTCACCCCGTCACGGGGATTCAAACCGCGACCTTCTGATTGGCAAGTCCTAGGCTCAGTGGTTTAACCCACAGTGCCACCCGCGTCCTGCCACTTTTACTTAGGATGTCCCTATTTTCATTGGAGAAATGGTGGAGGGTATGCAGTCGTCCAATCCCAGAGCCGTCTGAAGGCAAAAACCTTTATAGGGATTGCTTTCTTTTTTTATGTTTCATGTCTTATTATGTTTTTATATATGTTGGAAGCTGCCCACAGTGGCTGGGGCAACCCAGTAAGATGTGCGGGGTATAAATAGTAAAACGATCATTCAGGAATGGGACCTCCCTCTTTTCATCGGAGAAATGTCAGAAGGTTTGTGAAGCTACACAATTCAGGGGGAGGGGAAACCAACCCAACATATTGGATCCAAGGTCACTAGCCAATATGACCCAACGCAGCTATAAGGGTCATAGTGTGTGGGGTGTGTGCGCGCGCAAAACAGTGCATTGCAACTGAAAATAAAGGCGGGAGATGCTGTTGAACTGCATTATCTACAAGAGCACAGCAAGAACCTTCTAGATCAGACCAGTGGATCTGTTCTTACCATGGCCAACAAGGTGCCCATGGGAAGCTTTCAAGCAGGAGTTGAGTGCAAGAGCACATTTCCCTCCCCTTTGCTGGCTTCCAGAAACGGGTATTCAGAAGCATGATGCCCCTGCCACACATAGATAGGTGAGTAGGTCTATCTACCAATCTCTTTAATCTCCTTAAGTTCCCACTTGGATTACGTCCTCACATCAATATTGCTGGATCTGCATTGGAGACATTTATTTATTATTTATTATTTATTATTTATTATTTATTATTTATTATTTATTATTTATTATTTATTATTTATTATTTATTATTTATTATTTATTATTTATTATTTATTATTTATTATTTATTATTTATTATTTATTATTTATTATTTATTATTTATACCCCGCCCATGTTTAATTAAACATTAAAAGCTTCCCTAAACAGGGCTGCCTTCAGATGTCTTCTAAAAGTCTGGTAGTTGTTTTTCTCTTTGACATCTGGTGGGAGGGCGTTCCACAGGGCGGGCGCCACTACCGAGAAGGCCCTCTGTCTGGTTCCCTGTAGCTTGGCTTCTCGCAGGGAGGGAACCGCCAGACGGCCCTCGGCACTGGGCCTCAGTGTCCGGGCAGAACGATGGGGGTGGAGACGCTCCTTCAGGTATACTGGACTGAGGCTGTATAGGGCTTTAAAGGTCAGCACCAACACTTTGAATTGTGCTCAGAAACATACTGGGAGCCAGTGTAGGTCTTTCAGGACCGGTGTTATATGGTCTCGGCGGCCGCTCTCAGTCACCAGTCTAGCTGCTGCATTCTGGATTAGTTGTAGTTTTTGGGTCACCTTCAAAGGTAGCCCCACGTAGAGCGCATTGCAGTAATCCAAGTGAGAGATAACTAGAGCATGCACCACTCTGGCGAGACAGTCTGTGGGCAGGGAGGGTCTCATCCTGTGTACCAGATGGGGCTGGTAAACAGCTGCCCTGGACACAGAATTGACCTGTGCCTCCATGGACAGCTGTGAGTCCAGAATGACTCCCAGGCTGCACACCTGGTCCTTCAGGGGCACAGTTACCCCATTCAGGACCAGGGAGTCCTCCACACCCACCTGCCTCCTGTTCCCCCAAAAATCATTCCATTTATACCCCACCTTTTTCAAGGTGGCATACACCGTTCTTTCCCTCCTCTTTTAATCCCCAGCAACAACCCTGAAAGGCAGGTTAGGCTGAGAGAAGACCATGACTTGTCCAAGGTCCCCCAGTGAGCTTCATGGCTGAGCGGAGATTCGAACCCTGGCCTCTCAGGTCCTAGTCCGACACTCTAACCACTGTGCTACATTGGCTCTCCAAAGAGACTTCCCAGACAGATACAGTCTCTTAAAAAAAATTGAGGCAGCCATGGGTAGTGTGTGGGGTGTGTGTGTGTGAATTATCTTAAACCTCTGCAGCAAATGAAAGAGCAATCTACGGGGAAGCAGCTCGCTGCAACCCCATGTGGTCTGATTAATGTCTACTGGTGAGCACAATGGTAATCAAACACCAAACGGGCACCAAATCGGGGAGGCAGTCAGAAAGGGACAATGAGAGCAATTCAGTGCTTTAGAGCCTTGCCGGCTGCATCGGTTATTGTTCCGGGGATTTATAACGGCAAACAATGACAACTCACCGTTGCAGGCACAATGCAGTTGTTTGGCGTGTGGCAGGGACTCTTGGAGAATGAGCCACTTGCTGGAGGAAAGGAATGGGAAGTCAGAGGGGAGAAAGGGTCTAATTGCAGCAGAGGCTCTGCTCAGATCGCGGCTGGCTGATTGCTGTTTGATTTGGTGCAGTGAGACTCGGGTAAATGAAGTGCTGGGCTTTCAGAAGGAAGCACTTGGAGAAATGATCGGATACTTGGGTTTCTTATCCCACTATTTTATCACTCTCTCCCTTTGATATCCAGTAAGTGGAGAGATATTGGCTCACAGGATGGAGGAGAGCTTGATAATTTGTGGGAATCTACAAACACATTTCATCCTCCTTAGGGCTCATGACTGACATAGCTAAGTCAACAACAACAACAACAACAACAACAACTTATTTATACCCTGCCCAACTGTCTGGGTTTTCCCAGCCACTCTGGGCGGCTTCCAACAAAATATTAAAATACAATAGTGCGTCAAACATTAAAAGCTTCCCTAAACAGGGCTGCCTTCAGATGTCTTCCAAAAATATGATAGTTGTTGTTCTCTTTGACATCTGGTGGGAGGGCGTTCCACAGGGTGGGTGCCACTACCGAGAAGGCCCTCTGCCTGGTTCCATGAAACCATTGGCAGCGAGGGAACCGCCAGAAGGCCCTCAGCGCTGGACCTCAGTGTCTGGGCAGAACGATAGAGGTGGAGATGCTCCTTCAGGTATACTAGACCGAGGCTTAAGGTGAGCAGTTTCTGCTATCTCTGCAACATTTGTCTCCCCTTTTGTAGAAATGACTGTTAGCCATTTTCACCATCCCTCACAAAACAAGTGAACTTGGGGGGTGTTGAAGCTCTTCCGCAGCCCTAGTGAGCAACATCAATGTCTGGGGCAAGTGTCTCATTCCAGAGCCTTTTTTTGTTCTTCCCATGGCACCTGATGGGAACCATGGGAAACTGAGCTGAGTGATGGAATAGCCCAGTTGGTAGAGCATGAGACTCTTAATCTTAGGGTTATGGGTTTGAACCCCTTGTTGGGCAAAAGATTCCTGCATTGCACAGGGGGTTGGATCAGATGAGTCTCGCAGTCCCTTCTAACCCTACAATTCTGTGATTCTATGGTAGAATGTGATTGATTGATTGATTGATTGATTGAGAGATTAGGATCTGATAGCTGATTCATTTATTTTTAAAGTCAATGTTGAGAAAATCTTCCCCCCTTCCCCAAGCTCTATTCTTGCTTGAATCCTGCTAGGAAATCTGATTGGCTACTGTGAGAATAGAACTAGATGGGCCATGGGCCTGATCCACCAGGCTCCTTTAATGTTTTTAATATGCCATTGATGTCAGCTCCTGAAAAAAATATCTCATGACTTCTTGCCCTGCCTGGGGTCTTCTGGAGACATCTGATTGGCCATAAGAGGAAAGAAAATGCAGAACTGCCCTGCTAGCAACTTTTCTGCATGTCTGGCTTGACTCACTTTTGACTCACTCACTATTGCTCAAGCTGGGTTTTCTGGACGGATCTGCACTGGTTGCATACCTAGAAAATCCTTCTTTGGCTTGGCTGGATGACCTCCTGGATCCTTCCAGCCTTACAATTTGTTAGGAATTGACACTCGGACTTCCTCCTGCTGGAGAGATAATGAGCCCTCTGCTAATGAGCTGAAGCCTTCCAGAAATAATTAGAGTGGGTCTGTCATGTAAGGAAATATTTCAAGATATATCTCTCTAATAAAAGTATTCATATTTCATTCCTAACCTGCACTTGGCATAAGGGGGCTTTTTCCAGCTGAATGATAAATTACGGCTGATATTTCAGACCGGAGAACTCCTTCGCCTATTCGCGTTAATTAAGTGATGCAAGCAATTGTGCGTTCTGAGTTAGGCTTGAGTTGGCTGGCTTCTTTGAAGTGGTACGTTATCTAGTGAAGTTTGCACTGGGGCAGGCGGGGGGCCTTAAAGGTGAGAAACTTGGTGCTTAAAATAGACACGTCTAGGTTTTCCGTTTTCCGACCACCCAATGACAACCTGACGGTATTATTATTTTAGCCTTGGCAGTGCCAATCACCCATGACTTATCTGCAGATTACAGAAGTAGATGGCGCTGAAATGTCAGGGAGAAAACCGTCTTGTCAAAATGGAAGTGGTTTTGACAGTTAAACACACAAACATGCACACCAGCCCTGAGGAGTCAGTAAATTGCTTCCCTGTGAGCAGCCTTCCCCCTCTTGCCTGCATCTGGCATGAAAGCTTGCCTTATCTGTCACCCTTTTGATCCCAACTTGGGACTCTGCAGTTGGACATCAGCTCCGGTCAGCATGGCATGGGGTCAGAGATGATGGGAGCTGTGAGTTCAGCAATTTCTGAAAGACATCAGTTGAAGAAAGCCCGTTCATCTTGTACAACTAGCATGTCTTCAGGCAGTATGTAGTTAAACTGTGGAACTCACCGCCACAGGAGGCAGTGATGGCCAGTGCCGGATTTATGTATAAGCTAAGCAAGCTATAGCTTAGCGCCCCACTCTTTTGGGGGGGCCCAAAAAAATTAAAGGGGAAAAAACTGGATGTATATTTCCAAAATATGAGTTAAAAAACAAATAGAATAAAACCTACATGCAGCAACTGTGTTTTGTGTTGTGTAGGCTCCTAGCATGTAAGTCATGGGCCCCGCCTGCTCACTTGCTCCCTAAAATATCACTGATTTGCTCCTTTCTATATATAGGGTGCCTCCATTCTGCATGGAGTGGTTGCATGACAACATGCGCAAATGGCTTGAGATACCTATTAGGTCCATCAATTACCATATAGCATCTATTCAACACAAAGAGCAGAGACAATTTGTTATTGATAAAGGACAGCTGGACATATAAAGGCCCCATTACCTTCAGTAGCTTAGGGCCTCAATAAACCTCCTGAAACTCCCTGGTCCTGAATGGGGTAACTGTGCCCCTGAAGGACCAGGTGCGCAGCCTGGGAGTCATTTTGGACTCGCAGCTGTCCATGGAGACACAGGTCAATTCTGTGTCCAGGGCAGCTGTCTACCAGCTCCATCTGGTACGCAGGCTGAGACCCTACCTGCCCGCAGACTGTCTCGCCAGAGTGGTGCATGCTCTAGTTATCTCTCGCTTGAATTACTGCAATGCGCTCTATGTGGGGCTACCTTTGAAGGTGACCCAGAAACTGCAACTAATCCAGAATGTGGCAGCTAGACTGGTGACTGAGAGTGGCTGCTGAGACCGTATAACACCGGTCTTGAAAGTCCTACATTGGCTCTCAGTCGTTTCCAAGCACAATTCAAACTGTTGGTGCTGACCTTCAAAGCCCTAAATGGCCTCGGTCCATTATATCTGAAGGAACATCTCCATCCCCATTGTTCTGCCCAGACACTGAGGTCCAGCTCCGAGGGCCTTCTGGCGGTTCCCTCCCTGCGAGAAGCCAAGTTATAGGGAACCAGGCAGAGGGCCTTCTTGGTAGTGGCGCCCACCCTGTGGAACGCCCTCCCACCAGATGTCAAAGAAAAAAACAACTACCAGACTTTTAGAAGACATCTGAAGGCAGCCCTGTTTAGGGAAGCTTTTAATGTTTGATGTATTATGACATTTTAATATTTTGTTGGGAGCCTCCCAGAGTGGCTGGGGAAGTCCAGCAGATGGGAGGGGTATAAATAATAAATTATTATTATTATTATTATTATTATTATTATTATTACCCGGCCCTGGTGACAGCCACCAGTTTGGATGGTTTTAAAAGAGGACTGGAGAAATTCACGGAGGAGAGAGCTGTGGATGGCTGCTAGCCTCAATGGCTAGGCTCTGCCCTCCACAGCTGGAGGCATCAATGCTTCTGAAAAACAGCTGCTGGAAACCACAGGAGATAAAGGGCTCTCGTGATCAGATCCTGCTTGTGGGTTCGCCATAGGCATTTGATTGGCCACTGTGAGAATGGGACTACACAGTCTACACAGACTAGATGAGTCATTGGCATCGACTGCCTTTCTGTGTTACTATAGAAACAACAAAATACACAGCAAAATATTACGGCAACAAAATATACAAAAAAGAACATACACCTTATAATAATCTGATCCAATACAAAAAAAAAAAAACATAATAAAACAGAACTTTAAAATGGAACGACTTATACTGAATAAAGCAATATTCAACAATCTATTAGAATATAATAGTGCACAATAACATTAACTCTCAAAACTGGATTGTTGTAATAACCTGCAGTTTTATAAGAGTATATGTTTAAAGTAGATGAATAAATGAGTTAATTTGGAATACGCAGAAAGTATAATAAATAAATTTAAGGGACCACAGAAAGAGGGGGAAGGAAGTCGAGTTTCGAAATGTTAAGATGATTGTAAAATTATTGAAATGTATAAACCTGGAAATCATTTTTTTTTAAAAAAAAAAAAGATAGAATTGATTGGGAAACTGAAGAACTAATGATATAATATATATATAATAAAATAAAAAAATAACTCTCAAAATATCAGCAAATAATAATTAAACAACCTTCACTCCTAACAATTGCAATGAATGATTACTAAACTAATAATAATAATGATAATGATGATAATAATGATAATGATGATAATGATAATAATAATGATAATAATAATAATAATATCTGTATTAGAGCAGCTAACATCATATAAATAATACAATATGCATAAAACAAGCAATCAATCAATTAAAATGCATCTCAAAATTAATTCAAATAAAAATGACTGCAAATGAAAATGCATAACATACCAAAATGCATACAAAGTCATGTAAAAGGATCAAACTGAGAAACAAAGACACACAACTATTTTTATAAAGCTATATCTCTGTGCAAAAGCGGTTTTCACATTCTGCCTTCCCTTCTTTCCTTCTTTGGGTCACTCAGTGGATGGCAACTGGAATGAATGGTCGAGCTGGAGCTCCTGTTCCACCAGCTGCTCCAACGGCACCCAGCAGCGGACGAGAGAGTGCAATGGGCCGTCGTACGGGGGTGCCGAATGCCAAGGACATTGGGTGGAGAGCCGAGACTGCTTCCTAAGACAGTGCCCAGGTCAGTAGTAGCGTGTAGGTCACCCTCTGCCCCTTTGGGATTCAACCAATGCATGGATGACCTCAAAATGACC
Organism: Podarcis cretensis; assembly: GCF_951804945.1. Classification (NCBI taxonomy): domain Eukaryota; kingdom Metazoa; phylum Chordata; class Lepidosauria; order Squamata; family Lacertidae; genus Podarcis; species Podarcis cretensis. The sequence continues at coordinate 89,834,303 of NC_137176.1, forward strand.
TCCTAGTGGTACAGCAGTAAAACTGCTCGCACATCTGCAAAGCTAAGCAGGGTCTGGTATGGTTTCAAATTGGAAGGGACACTATGACTCAAGATTGCAGGGGGTTGGACAACAGCCTTTACCAAAGGTGTCATGGGTTTTGAAGATGCTCGAACTCAGGACAAAAGGGAGAGATGTGCTAAGAGGAAGGCACCCTTGGCAAACCCTCACCATGATCAACTCCCGCCCGGAAACCTATCTCCCCACTGTGGAAGAATGTGTGGATCCAGAATTGGCCTCCACAGTCACTTACGGACTTATTGTTAAAACCGTGTTTATGGAAGACAATCTTACTCATCTAAGAGTGATTACCAAAGAAGAAGAAGAAGATTAGATGACCCTTGGCATCCCTTCCAACTTTAAGATTCTATGATCATTGTAAGTGGCTCAGTACAGATACACATGGGAGAAGTTGCTACTGAAAGATCTGTGCTATTCAGATGTTATGGACTACAAATCCCATCAGCCACAGCTGGCACAGCTGAGATACTGATAGCCCCCATCCTAAGGAGTTTCTTACAAGGTGTTTGATGCTTGTCTTTTGCCCCGTAAGGAGCATTAGTTTGCCAACAGACATAGACTTCAGTGCAGCTGTCCCCACCCTATTGCCATCCAGACGCTTAGAGCTGAAGCACTAAGATGGGATTTGTAGTTCAAACCATCTGGAACATGCCCATTTGGGGAAAGCTACTATATAGCAAGTGTTTCAGTAGCAACATTTTCTGTGTACATCTCTGCTGAGCCACATAATAGAGCTGAAACATTTTGGAACACATATACCTATGCACAAGCTACTTCCTAGTATTATTTATTTAAGCAATTTTGATACTGCTTAACGGAGGAGGAGGAGGAGGAGGAGGAGGAGGAGGAGGAGAAGAAGAAGAAGAAGAAGAAGAAGAAGAAGAAGAAGAAGAAGAAGAAGAAGAAGAAGAAGTCATCTCCAGTAGGCACTGGAAGCTCAACTGGGAGGGGATTTGTCTGAGCTCCACTGGTGGGAGTCCAATAAAACTGGGTCCAGAATACTAAACACATGCCTCCTGTTGGATATGAGCCATTCATCCAACCCATGGAGGATCACAAACAGTTACTCCTCTGTAGACCTCAGACAGGATACCTTAAGGTGTCCTGGACCCAAGTTGTTGGTAGCAGGGGCATAGGAAGGGGGCGGGTTGAGGTCCAACCCGGGTGTCATCCTTGGGGGGGTGACAAAATGGAACGCCGTGGGGGCGGCACTTACTGTGGGGCCTGGAGTGCAGCACGCCTGAGCCACACGTCTCTCCTGGGAGTGACGCAGTGGCTTGGGGACCTGCACTGACATTTCAGGCAGTGTGGGGCTTGCGTCCCCCAGGTGGACTCTGTGGGCAGCTCGCCGTGCCGCCCCCCTGGGTGGATCACCACGGTGCCCCTGTGGGAGGCTCGCCCCACCCCAGCTACTCCGGGTGCCAGAGCAGCTAGCTATGCCCCTGGTTGAGAGCCAATTTGAGAACCTCAATGGCTCCCAAGTGGAAAACCTTACAGGACTTGCAATTTTTGATTTGGTAGAAAAAATATGTGGAGTTTAGCAATAGCTGAAAAATATCACATGCCAAAGGCTTGGAGAACCCAGAAAAAAATTATATGCAGTTTGGTGGGATTCTTTCTTGTTTTCAACAAATGCAGCAACACAGGACATCCCTCTATCAAGTACAACATGAAATTTGGTTTTCTTAATGGTCTTAAGTATTCTACCAACCTAATACCTCCCAGATACATTGTGCTGGTTTTTTGTTCCCCTGTTATGTTTATTGTATCAGTTTGTTTGATTTACTTCAATATTATTATTTTGTAAAAGCAGGGACCTTGATCCTGGCTCTGCCATATCTGAGCAACCAGTGCAAGCTTTTGAGTTACTTGCCGGGACTTATTTACCCCATCAATAGTCCAATCGCAGCATTTTGCACCAGCTGGAGCTGACAGCCAGTGTGGTGTAGTGGTTAAGAGTGGTAGACTCGTAATCTGGTGAACCGGGTTTGATTCCCCGCTCCTCCACATGCAGCTGCTGGGTGACCTTGGGCTAGTCACACTTCTCTGAAGTCTCTCAGCCCCACTCACCTCACAGAGTGTTTGTTGTGGGGGAGGAAGGGAAAGGAGAATGTTAGCCACTTTGAGACTCCCTTTGGTAGTGATAAAGCCAGATATCATATCCAATTCTTCTTCTTCTCCAGACCAGATCCAAGGGTAGCCCTACGCAGAGTGCATTGTGCGTGCCCACAACCTCAGATCTCCACCCTCCTCTGCAGGAACCCTACATTACAATTTCTCCCTTTTCTCCCTTTCTCTTCCAGTGGATGGGAAGTGGCAAGTGTGGGGCCCATGGGGGAGCTGTACCGCCACTTGTGGAGGTGGAACGCAGAAACGCGACCGTGTCTGCTACGGCCCTTTCTATGGAGGAGACGCATGTCAAGGACCCAAAGAGGAGTACAAGCAATGCAACGAGAAGAGATGTCCAGGTAAGAGATTTCTGCAGGAGATGAAGGGACTAGATGGGCCATTGGTCTGATCAAGCAGACACTTCTTATATCCTAATTTAAAATGTGCATTAGCTGCGGTTCCTGCACTGCAGGGCATTGGAGTAAAAAACCTGCATATTTCCCTGTGAGTGGCAAATCTGCCCCTCAGCTGCCTACACTCTTAGGCCTGCTGATCAGAAGGGTCAAGTGGATCTGGGCAGGAAACTCACAGGTAGGTAGAACACCTCTTGTTTTGTGAAGTGCACTGATGCCAGAGTTTCCATCGGGTCCCACTAGGAAATCAAAAGGCCCTGTTGTTGTTTAGTCGTTTAGTCGTGTCTTACTCTTCGTGACCCCATAGACCAGAGCACGCCAGGCACTCCTGTCTTCCACTGCCTCCTGCAGTTTGGTCAAACTCATGCTGGTAGTTTCGAGAACACTGTCCAACCATCTCGTCCTCTGTCGTCCCCTTCTCCTTGTGCCCTCCATCTTTCCCAACATCAGGGTCTTTCCCAGGGAGTCTTCTCTTCTCATGAGGTGGCCAAAGTATTGGAGCCTCAGCTTCAGGATCTGTCCTTCCAGTGAGCACTCAAGGCTGATTTCCTTCAGAATGGATAGGTTGGATCTTCTTGCAGTCCATGGAACTCTCACCGCTCTAAATATGGCTTATTTTTTCCTGGGGAGGGTGTGTGTGATTCTCGGGGTATCAAGCTGATGGCCTTCATCCAACATGTGGCTGGATGATAACAATGATGATTGAAAGAAAGGCGAGATAAGGGAAGGGTTCATAAAGGTTTTTCTAATCATATTTTCAGAGGGCCACTATTGGAAGTCTGGGAAAGGAATAAAAAATTGCTTGAGCAGAAGACACCCTGGTGGCTATCACCAATTGATATTTTAACAATTAAAAAATTAAACATTGAGGGGGAACGATGGACGTATGAGGACTTATTAACCAAAACAGAATCCGGGTGGAGGATTAGACCATACGAAGAAATAAAAAATAAGTTGACTGGTTGGATTCAATATCATCAAATAAATTCTATGTGGACGGAAGATAAAAAGATTGGAATAAATGAGAAAAAATCTAGATTCCAGATTGAAATAATAGAAAGTAAAACAAAATTACTATCAAAAATGTATAACCAGTTGCTTGAGTGGGACACCAAGGATGAGGAAGTAAAGGAGGTGATGGTGAGATGGGCGGTAGATCTAGGGTATAATATAGAGTTTGATAAATGGAAGGCTTTATGGTGTAAAGATATGAACTTTTCAGCATGCACGACACTTAAGGAAAATATGTACAAGATGATGTACAGATGGTACATAACGCCGATAAAATTGCATAAAATTTATAGAACAGGTGACAAACTGTGTTGGAAATGTAAGAGTAAAGAGGGCGAATTTATTCACATGTGGTGGACGTGCGAGATTCTCAAAAAATTCTGGGAATCTATCTATAATGAATTAAAAAAAATTTTCAAATATACGTTTGTTAAAAAACCTGAAACCTTCCTGCTGGGGATAATTGGCAAAGATATTAAAGAAGAAGATAGAACCCTTCTTCAATACGCAACAGCGGCCGCTAGAACCCTCATAGCACAGTACTGGAAAACAGCAAAAACCCCAACATTAAAGGAGTGGCAATTTAAATTAATGGATTACTTAGAATTGGCAAAATTGACTCAGAAAATAAGAAATCAAAAAAGTACAAAATTTAGTAATGAATGGGATAAATTTAGAATATATATGGAAATAGAGACAAGGGGAAAATCAAAATGTTAATCAGAAATATAGATGTATTTTTTTTAAAAAAAAATCACAGTAGGCATGAGATAACGCTTACTACGTTATAAATTTTATTTTGGAATAGATACAGCAGAAAGATAATTAAGATAACATTATCCGAAATCGAGATAAAGGGAAGTCGATCAATGTTGTTGTAAAATTAATGTTGTGTTGTTTAAGTTGTAAAATTAATGTTGTGTTGTTAAAGTTGTGTTGTTTATGTTGTACGTATTTTATGTTCTTTTTCTTTTCTTTTTTTTCTTTTCTTTTTATGTTTATTTCATTTACTTTTGTCTGTTGTATGTCTGTGAAATATAGTTATGCAAAACTTAATAAAAATATTAAAAAAAAAAAAGAAGAAAGAAGGAGCCTCAAGGTGGTTCGCAGACAAATAAATTGCAGCAGCAAAATAACAAGAATTAATCTGGCTATTGTTGGCCTTTGATTGCCTCCAAGATTCCTGGCCAGCCTTTGGCCTGAAAAGTATGGGCATTCAGATCCTGTAGCCATCAGATCAATGTCTAAAAACAGTTGCATTCTTATTTTGCCCTAGAGAGAAGGGGAGGAGGAAGAACATCAAATATCAACATAATTTGCTTTTAAAAAAGGAGGAAAGCCATTGCGCGTAATTGGGTTAGATGTTAAATTCTCCCAGTGCTGCGTGCTTCCTTTTGTAAAATGGCTTTTGTTACAAAGTGATATTAAAAATTACAGGGATCGTGTTATCCCCTCCTGAGAAATGGAGCACTCCCACACTCTCAGGCAAGGTGGCGGAATGCATTTCTAATGAGCGTCCCTAATACAGAGTGTCATGCCTTGTTTCCCAGGAACGTACTTGAGCACAGGAGGGAAAGTTGAAAGGGTGAAATTGAGGACAAGCCTCTGGTGGTTGGTTCCTGCATGTCAGTTGCAAGCGGAATGTGGAAAGAGGGTTGCAGAGCTGGTCTCCTTCTTAGCCCAGCACCACAGCTAATACAGTAGTACCTCGGGTTACAGACGCTTCAGGTTACAGACTCCTCTAATCCAGAAATAGTACCTCGGGTTAAGAACTTTGCTTCAGTATGAGAACAGAAATAGTGCAGTGGCGGCATGGTGGCAGCAGGAGGCCCCATTAGCTAAAGTGGTACCTCAAGTTAAGAACAGTTTTAGGATGGATGGCGGCTAACAGATTGAGGTTGAATCCTGACAAGACAGAAGTACTGTTTTTGGGGGACAGGAGGCGGGCAGGTGTGGAGGATTCCCTGGTCCTGAATGGGGTAACTGTGCCCCTGAAGGACCAGGTGTGCAGCCTGGGAGTCATTTTGGACTCACAGCTGTCCATGGAGGCACAGGTCAAATCTGTGTCCAGGGCAGCTGTTTACCAGCTCCATCTGGTACGTAGGCTGAGACCCTACCTGCCTGCAGACTGTCTCGCCAGAGTGGTGCATGCTTTGGTTATCTCCCGCTTGGACTACTGCAATGCACTCTACGTGGGGCTACCTTTGAAGGTGACTCGGAAACTACAACTAATCCAGAACGCGGCAGCTAGACTGGTGACTGGGGGCGGCCGCCGAGACCACATAACACCGGTCTTGAAAAACCTACATTGGCTCCCAGTACGTTTCCGAGCACAATTCAAAGTGTTGGTGCTGACCTTTAAAGCCCTAAATGGGCTCGGTCCAGTATACCTGAAGGAGCGTCTCCACCCCCATCACTCTGCCCGGACGCTGAGGTCCAGCGCCGAGGGCCTTCTGGCGGTTCCCTCATTGCGAGAAGCAAAGCTACAGGGAACCAGGCTGAGGGCCTTCTCGGTAGTGGCGCCCGCCCTGTGGAACGCCCTTCCAGCAGATGTCAAAGCGATAAACAACTACCTGACATTCAGAAGACATCTTAAGGCAGCCCTGTTCAGGGAAGTTTTTAACGTGTGATATTTTACTGTATTTTTGGTTTTTATGGAAGCCGCCCAGAGTAGCTGGGGAGGCCCAGCCAGATGGGCGGGGTATAAATAATAAATTATTATTATTATTATATTATAGGTTAAGAACGGACCTCCAGAACAAATCAAGTTCTTAACCCGAGGTACCATTGTACTATTTCTGGGTTAGCAGCATCTGTAATCTGAAGCGTCTGTATCCCGATGCACCACTGTATTGAGCTAGTTAAGGGCTGGACTAAACCATCCAGGGGTCCTTTACCTTTACTTTTAAGGACAGACAGATTGGCTACCTTGCCTTCTGCTCAGTTGTGAATGTTTTTAATTTCTTGTTCCCTTTTGTCCTGCTTCCAAAACAAACACATTCTTCCTTTCTTTTTCCAAAAGGAAAACTTGAGCTGTATCAAAACATGCATTTTTTAAAACCACATTTCTCAAACTTCCTACTGCTTCTACATATTTTCTCTATCTAGCTATCTAGCTATCTCTTGATGGAAGGAGTTGGGGAGTTGGGTATGTTTAGCCTGGAGGAGAGAAAACTGAGAGGTGATATGGTATGGCAGCCATCTTCAAATATCTGAAGGGTTGCCACATGGAAGATGGAGCCAGCCAGAACCGGCCCATGCATGAGACAGGGTGATGCAGCTGCTTCAGGCAGCAGAAGTGCAAGAGGTGGCACTCTTCCTGCTCTCCTGCCCCACTGCTTCCGCCACAGAGAGGAAGGCATTCTGCTGCAGACATAGAAACAAAGTAAGCAGCAACACTTTGAGGAGTGCCTTGACTACAGTCAGGTTTGGTCAGTCAAGTCAGAGTCAGAGCTCAGCCATGGTGGAACTGGGGCAAAGAGTACAAAATGGGAGCTTTCCCCCCCCCCCCCTGATTCTCCAGTGGGCAGGACCACCGGGGTCAAAGGCCTGGAAACGATGCCTTATGAGGAACGGCTAAGGGAGCTGGGCATGTTTAGCCTGGAGAAGAGGAGGTTAAGGGGTGATATGATAGCCATGTTCAAATATATAAAAGGATGTCACATAAAGGAGGGAGAAAGGTTGTTTTCTGCTGCTCCAGAGAAGCGAACATGGAGCAATGGATCCAAACTACAAGAAAGAAGATTCCACCTAAACATTAGGAAGAACTTCCTGACAGTAAGAGCTGTTCGACAGTGGAATTTGCTGCCAAGGAGTGTGGTGGAGTCTCCTTCTTTGGAGGTCTTTAAGCAGAGGCTTGACAACCATATGTCAGGAGTGCTCTGATGGTGTTTCCTGCTTGGCAGGGGGTTGGACTCAATGGCCCTTGTGGTCTCTTCCAACTCTATGATTCTATGATTCTATGACCCAAACCAATAGATTCAAATGACAACAAAACAGACTCTCAACTAAACACCAGGAACAACTTGCTGATGGCAAGAGCTGTTTGACAGTGGAGGCTATATATCTGTTTATTGCGTGGCGAGTTCCCGCCTCCCCCCTCAGAAATAAAGACACGAGACACAAGAATTTGAGTTAATGGGTCAAATTAGGCCACAACTTTATTGATTACAGGAATTGAGCGGTATTGGTTTAGGCATTGGTCCTAACAACTAACTGGCTTCAGGCTGCATGCTTGAAGGCCGGTGAGGGTTAACCACCAGTAGGGGGAGTCCTGCTGAGGAACGTCAACGAGGACCTCCCCCCTGGGGTCACCGCGCAGGGGCGTGCCATGGGCCCACACCGCCATAGGCTTAGGACAAGGCCACGCCCCCCGGAATCCTTTACCGGACTACCCTTTGATTTGGGGGAAGGTGATGGCGCTACCTTCCCACTCTTCATCTGCATAACAATAAAACAATACCCACCAATGCCTAACTGCCACGGCTGCGGCGAGGGAAAGAGGGAGACCCTCGGCCACGCCAGACCTATGTAGGCGAGGCCACGCCCCCCAATTGGCTGGCTCAGGGTATGACGAGTCCGAGGATTCCCTGCTATTGCGGGGGAATTTCCCTGCCAGCCCCCGCGAGTGTGGGGAGGGGCGTGATGCCCACAACTCCACCTCCTCTCTAGCTCAGAAGTGGCTTTGCCTTGAGACAAATGTGTGAAGATGCCCTCAGTCCCTATGCAGGTCAGTTTCATGGTAACTTTTAAAGATTGCACCCCCAATTCCAAATGCAGCCAAGAATGCAGGTGGGTGGAAACCATGGCACAACTCATCATGTTGCATCCCAAGTCTTGAGCAGAGCATATTTCTAGTTCAAGCGCCGATGTCGAGTCCATTACCCACCAAGGCTGGGTGCTCGGCCTTGACTAATTGCCTTGGATAGCAGCAACCCACACACTGAAACGGTGCTTTGCGACCTTCCGAAGTCAACCTTGCTGGGTAGACACTGACAAATTGCAGCCACGGTCAGGATCATTGATTCCAGCCCACCAACAGCTGCTCCTGCGCCATTTAGGTGCCCATCTCTTTGGCACACCGTTCCTGGCATGGTGAAATCCTGCTGCGGCCCAGTGTCAAATTCTAGGAGATGGGGACTTCCGCAAGAAGCTGCTAGGGCTTATCCATGCCTGTCATTCCCTTTGCTCTTTCTCTTCCATTTCCACCCACACTATGTATGCTCCCCCCCTGTTTACAAGTTGCTTTACATGCCCAATAAAATAGAAAATGTAATTGAAAGCTGTAAAATATATGTCCCCCTCCTCCCTGTGCTTAGTGGTGAGAAATGACTTTAACACTCCAATGACAGCTTTCACTGCTTTATGTCCCATAAATAACTTTTCCACATAAAGGGTTGTGCTACTCAGGCCGGGAGCCGGGTTCCTTTGTGTGTGCTCAAAGCTTTCTCCCAGATTTGGAACGAGAGAATCGCCTTCAGGCATTTCCGTGAGTGTATTTGCACAGTTTTTTTTAGGGGTGTGGATGGAGGAAGGGCACTGCCCGATCGGACCAAAGATCCATCTCGGTCAGCATTCTGTTTCCCACGGTGACAACCAGATTCCAATGGGGGAGGTGATGTGGAGCCTGGTGGTCTCCGGGTATAGTTGGATCCCGACTCCCATCAGACCCAGCTAGCGTGGCCAATGATCAAGGATGATGGGAGTTATAGTCCAGAAACACCTGCAAGGCAGCAGGTTCCCCACTACTGGCCTATGTAAAGCTTGCAAACAGGACATGAAACTTGTCTGTGTATATGTGTGAATGCACACATGCATGCACACAAATACCTCTGCTGTTCCAAGCCTTTGACCAACATGGTTTCATTTAGCTGTCATAGCTAATGGTAAAGGCAAAGGACCCCTGGATGGTTAAGTCTAGTCAAAGGCTACTACGGGGTTGTGGCGCTCATCTCGCTTTCAGGCCAAGGGAGCTGGTGTTTGTCCACTGACAGCTTTTCTGGGCCTTGTGGCCAGCAGGAATAAACTGCTTTTGCCGCATGACGGAAGCCAGAGCGCACGGAAATGCCATTTACCTTCCCACCACAGCAGTACCTATTTATCTACTTGCACTGGCATGCTTTCAAACTGCTAGGTTGGCAGGAGCTGGGACAGAGCAACGGGAGCTCACTCCATTGCGGGGATTCAAACCACCGACCTTCTGATCAGCAAGCTCAAGAGGCTCAGTGGTTAGACATTTCTGTGTGGTTGAATTCCACCTGTTTTCTCTACATTATCACTTTGGTATGCGTGTGTATAAAGATCTACGAGCCCACACCTAGAGATCGGCAAGCCCAAGAGGCTCAGTGGTTTAGACCACACCGCCACCCATGTCCCACTTTGTAGATTTGTTGAGATCTAGCAAACTTCCTAAATTTCTAGAATCCATATATGTCTGTCTGTCTGACTGACTTTTTGTTTGTTTGTTTGTTTGTGTGTTTGTTTAAACCACACTTTACTTAAGCATACTCTACTTAGGTAAAGGTAAAGGGATCCCTGACCATTAGGTCCAGTCATGGCCGACTCTGGGGTTTCGGCACTCATCTTGCTTTACTGGCCGAGGGAGCCGGCGTACAGCTTCCAGGTCATGTGGCCAGCATGACTAATCCATTTCTGGCAAACCAGAGCATCACACGGAAATGCCGTTTACCTTCCTCCCAGAGCGGTACCTATTTATCTACTTGCCCTTTTTCATGCTTTCGAACTGCTAGGTTGGCAGGAGCAGGGACCGAGCAACGGGAGCTCACCCCGTTGTGGGGATTTGAACCGCTGACCTTCTGATCAGCAAGTCCTAGGCTCTGTGGTTTTAACCCACAGCGCCACCCGCGTCCCTATATTCTACTTAAGCAGTTCTTAATTCTGAGATTTCTTGATATAACAGATGGCTGTTCTCATTCACCACTGTCAACCCACATTTTCTTTTTCCCTCACCCATCTTCCCCTTTTCAGTTTCTTTCTTTCTTTCTTTCCTTCCTTCCTTCCTTCCTTCCTTCCTTCCTTCCTTCCTTCCTTCGTCTCAGCAGACGTACTAAATTCAGCCACATCCTTTCTTCCTTTCCAGAGCCCCATGAAATCTGTGATGAAGATAACTTTGCTTCTGTGATTTGGAAGGAGACTCCAGGAGGAGAATCTGCAGCCGTTCGATGTCCCCGGAACGCCACAGGTAAGTAGTGGTGGCCTGACGTGGCCCTTCTCTCCTCTATGGCGACAGATGACGTTTTGACACGTCAAATGGCTGTAGCCCTGGATCTCTTGCAAGGTCACATAGGACATTAGGGTGCAGACTTCGGATTTCAGTAACTGTCAGAAAAGTGGTTCGTGGTTCTGGATTCAAGTTCATCACAGTAAGCTCCCCTCCACATGGCTGCTTAGCCGTGGGACCCAGTCCATTCCCTACAAGTTTCTCAGATAGTATGAAACTGCGTCTTTGTGGATCCTATGTTCTCTCTTTCACTTCTCTTGAATTTCTGTTTATTTGCAGTTGGCGCTGTGGGTTAAAGCCTCAGCGCCTAGGACTTGCCGATCGAAAGGTCGGCGGTTCGAATCCCTGCGGCGGGGTGCGCTCCCGCTGCTCGGTCCCAGCGCCTGCCAACCTAGCAGTTCGAAAGCACCTCCGGGTGCAAGTAGATAAATAGGGACCGCTTACCAGCGGGAAGGTAAACGGCGTTTCCGTGTGCGGCTCTGGCTTGCCAGAGCAGCGATGTCACGCTGGCCACGTGACCTGGAAGTGTCTCCGGACAGCGCTGGCCCCTGGCCTCTTAAGTGAGATGGGCGCACAACCCCAGAGTCTGTCAAGACTGGCCCGTACGGGCAGGGGTACCTTTACCTTTACCTTTTACCACGCATACATATTAAGAATGTTTATTATTTTTAATATTTCATGTTCATTTCACTTTTAATTTGTATACCTATATTTCTATATTGCTACGTGCAAGGCATTTTGCAAGCTGAAGAAACAACAGAATAGATAGCAGAGATCAAACAATGTGATCCAATGCAAAAAAAGGTCAAAATAACTTTAAAATAAACAACTTATATCAAATAAAGCAATATTCAATAATCCATTAGAATATAATAGTAAATCTACTACAGCTGCCCAGACTTTGCTAGCTCAGAGACGGAAAGAAAATGCAGTCCCTACCAAGGAAGATTGGCAGATGAAATTGATGGACTATGCTGAGATGGCAAAACCGACTGGAAGAATTAGGAACCAGGAAGAATCAAATTTTAATAAGGCATGGGGAAAGTACATAACATATTTTTAAAAATATTGCAAACCATTAAAATCATTAGTAGGACTGACATAAAACTTGTAGTTAGGGAGTGTTTAAAGATGCTAAAATTGGAATAAGATGCGGGGGTCTCAAACTTTGGTATAAGGATAGACAAAAGGGGGGAAAGAAGGTCAAAGGTATCATATTGATTATATTTTAATTGTTCTTTCTGTTGCTGTTTGTAAACCTGGAAATGCATATATATATATACACACACACACACACACACACACAGTCATACCTCGGGTTACAAATGCTTCAGGTTGCGTTTTTTTCAGGTTACGGACGCGCCAAAACCCGGAAGTACCGGAATGGGTTACTTCCGGGTTTTGGCAGTTGCGCATAAGTGCTAAATTGTGCTTTGCGCATGCGCAGAATCACCAAATTGCAACCTGCACATGCGCAGATGCACCACTGCACGTTGCGAACGCTGCATGTTGCGAATGTGCATCCCGCACGGATCACGTTCGCAACCCGAGCATCCACTGTATGTATATATATATATATATATATATATATATATATATGAATAAATATAATGGTAAACTGTAGTAGACAGTAAATTTAAATATAAGCAAATAATAATTAAACAGTTTGCACTTATCAATTACAACAAAGAAATGCTAAAGTATAATCAATAAAAATAATGGCAAGTCACAAGGCATCAAATGCCACAAACATACAAAAACATGTAAAAGGAGCAAACTGAGAAACGATTTATATAACACTCTATGCCCATAGAAATCAGGGCGGATCACAGCATAAAATTACAATATATAAAACACAGAATAGGTAATAAAAAATGAAAACAATGGCAACCCGATAACCCCGCCTTCCACAACACATTTTGAAAGGGCAGCAGATATCAATCAGCCGAAGCCCTGGTTAAAGAGGAAGGTTTTCATCTGGCACCTGAAGGTGCATCATGAAGGCACCAGCCAAACCTCCCTGGGGAGAGCATGGGAAAGGAGGCCGAGAGATTGCACAGTGTTGTTGTTTTAGTGCATTTTTAATATTTTGTTGGAAGCCTCCCAGAGTGGCTGGGGAAACCCAGTCAGATGGATGGGGTATAAATAATAAAATTATTATTATTATTATTATTATTATTATTATTATTAGTCCCATCTCCCACTCCTGACTCGTGCAGTGGCTAGCGGTCACATCCTGCTAAACAATTACACTAGCACAATGACTCTTAGTAACGTTGCTGTGCTCTCCTCTCCCTGCAAGCCCAATGTGCACCCCTGAAAATTGTGCCAGGGGTTCCCCCAACTCTGGAGCAGATTCAGGGGGACAGGGAGAGGGGAGGGGGAGTTACATGCACAGCTAAAAATCATTGTGCTGGCACAACGGATTAGTTGGCATCCGCTATCTCTGCATTTGGCCTCTGTGTAGGCACCAATGCACATCCTCAAGGAGGACTCAGCTGGTCCGAATCTGCTGTCAATTAGAGATCTACTCACTTGAATGCATAGAGCCCCTTCACCAGCCAATTAAATGCATGGACAAATGCAGTCCGTGGTCCCCTCAGTTCATCTGCACACAACCCCTGAATTATAAATGGAAGTTTAGTGGTCAAATACTGTAAAACAAACAAGATCTGAATCTTGATCTGATTAAAGTCGCAAATGAACGGAAACTCTTTAAGTCACTCCCTGCAATAGCAAAAGGGAGATGTGAGCCAAGAAACAGCCACCTCCATAGCAGCAGAGATTCTTCTCAAAGTTTGTTTCTTGGGCTGTGTACACATCATAAAAGGTAAAGGGACCCCTGACCGTTAGGTCCAGTCGTGACCGACTCTTGGGTTGTGGCACTCATCTCGCTTTATTGGCCGAGGGAGCCGGCGTATAGCTTCTGAGTCATGTGGCCAGCATGACTAAGCCGCTTCTGGTGAACCAGAGCAGCGCACAGAAACACTGTTTCCCGCCAGAGCGGTACCTATTTATCTACTTGCACTTTGACGTGCTTTCGAACTGCTAGGTTGGCAGGAGCAGGGACCAAGCAAAGAGAGCTCACCCCATCGCGGGGATTCAAACCGCTGAACTTCCATTCGGCAAGTCCTAGGCTCTGTGGTTTAACCCACAGCGCCACCCATGCTGCACATCATACCACCTAAAAAAAGAAAATAATCCCGGGAGCTACAGTTTATCCCTCACAGGGTATCCTTAAATTACGGTTCTCAGGATTCTTAGCGTGTCTGAAGCAAACCTGAATTGTCTGAAGCAAACAGGATTCAGAAAACTGGGGAGCAAGGCAGAAGACGCAGAGGAATTTTTCAATGTGAACTTGCCCTGGGACTGGAAGTAGACACTTTGTTCTTGCAAAAACTGAGATGCATCTTTCTGGCTGCTGTGGCTATGGAGCAGAAGCTCTGGCCACAATCTTCTGGCTTATTTGTGCCAAGGCTGCCTTCTCTGGACATCTAACCCGGAAGATGTGCCAGGATAGCAGCTGGCATTTCGGAACCGTGTCCGAAGATGAATTGCTGAACGGTTCCGAAAGAGATGCCCTGCTGTGGAGTTGGTGAAAACGGCTCCTTCTGGGGGCTCTTGATGTGTGTCCACGTCCATGGCAAGGAAGGGGTCAGCTAAGGTGGCCTCATTTGTTCGATCCGACCCCACCACTTTAGCTTGTGAGTCCCAAAGGTGAGGAACTGCCAAACAAGAGGATCACTCGAAATTAGGAGAGACAAGAGTAATGGAACGCAGTGGACACTAGCTCTTGCCAGGATGATGAATAACAGCCTGTTGGTTCCCAAAGATGTTGTTGCTGCTGAATATTTATTTCCTGACTATAGGTTCTTCCATGTGGTTCTTGAGCAAGCAATGATATGTGTCCACCTGTATGGGCTGCACTTGTTATCGAGCCAAAAATTTCTCCTGTGTTCCTCCCTCCAATTCCCAACTCTTCTCCATCAATCAGCAAGGAAAGAAACAGCATTCGGAAATGATCAAAGGGGAGAAGGAAACCACCAACTTAGAGGACCACCAAATTAGGGTGGGGAGGAGGGGAGAGTTGCAGACTGTCTCACCAGAGTGGTGCATACTCTAGTTATTTCCCGCTTGGACTACTGCAATGCACTCTATGTGGGGCTACCTTTGAAAGTGACCCGGAAACTCCAACTAATCCAGAATGAGGCAGCTAAACTGGTGACTGGGAGCGGCTGCCGAGACCACATAACACTGGTCCTGAAAGGCCTACACCGGCTCCCAGTACATTTCCAAGCACAATTCAAAGTGTTGGTGCTGACCCTTAAAGCCCTAAATGGCCTCGGCCCAGTATACCTGAAGGAGCGTCTCCACCTCCATCGTTCTGCCCAGACACTGAGGTCCAGCGCTGAGGGCCTTCTGGCGGTTCCCTCTCTGCCAACGGTTTCATGGAACCAGGCAGAGGGCCTTCTCGGTAGTGGCACCCGCCCTGTGGAACGCCCTCCCACCAGATGTCAAAGGGAAAAACAACTACCAGACTTTTAGAAGACATCTGAAGGCAGCCCTGCTTAGGGAACCTTTTAATGTTTAATAGACTACTGTATTTTAATATTCTGTTAGAAGCCACCCCTCTGGCTAGGGAAATCCAGCCAGAGGGGTGGGGTATAAATAAATTATTATTATTATTATTATTACTCTTGCTCTTGGATCCTGCTCGCCGGTTTCCCTTAGGGCCATCTGGCTGGCCACTATGAAGACAGATTCCTGACCTAGATGGGCTAGTGGCCTGATCCTGCAGGCTCTCCTTATGCACTTATGTTAAATGTTGGTGAAATTCCATGGGTGGGCTTCGGAGTGTTTTGTGTTTGCTTGTGTGTGCATGCTTACCTTACAGTGTAGGTGTCCTGGGGTGTTTGTGGGTGTCCATTCTTTCATTCTGCAATTCTTATAGTCTGCACTTTGCAGCCTTCTTGGGGGCCTGGGCTTTACTGTGGATACAGGAAGGTAGGGAGACTGCCTACTGTGGGCCTGGCAGCTTTTATTACTTTTATTGTGCTTGTTATTATTTTTTATTTTAAAGCACAGATTTTTTTAAAAAAGAAATTGCAATGTGATTACTAAAAGTGTGGAAGATTTTCTTAAGATAAAAGGAACGACTTCCCTTAGAACTAAAATCAGTGATTGCGTGGCAAGTTCCCTCCCCCATAAGAAATGAAGACACAGGACACGTTATTTAAGGTTAATGGGCATACATGGCCACAACTTTATTGATTACAAAATTGAAGGTATTGGCCTTAGGCATTGGCTCCTATCAACTACCCGGCATGGTGACCGGGAAGGGTTGAACACTAACCGTGGGGGTCCTGTTGAAGTACGCCAACTAGGACCCAACGGGTGTCACCGCTCGTGGGCTTGCCGGTGGCCCTTACCTTACTAAGTCTCGGACAAGGCAACGCCCCCGGAGTCCTCTACCGGACTACCCTTTTCCTTGCGGGAAGGTGATGGCATTTCCTCCCCCCCTGTCCATTTGCATAACAATTGACCCCTGCCAATGCCTAACCGCCAAATACCGTGAAAGTTGTGACGTTTGCTACGAGGTAGGCGAAAAAACCAAAAGGCTGGAAATTTGCCAACTTGGAAAAATTCCTACCAGGCCCCTTGCGGCAACCAACCGAAGTCCATAGCAAGGTCAAGTCTGCCTAACCTGAGGGTGGGTGGGTGGGATAGGAAAAACCTCTCGGCTGCCGAGGAGTGAAGAGGGCGGTCCCGGGGCATGCCTGGCCTTAAATACTATTAGGCCACGCCTCCCCGGCCCGCCAATTGGTGGGCAGGGGGAAGGCACGCCCCGGGGATTCCCTAGATCTCACGGGGGCCAAAATCCAGCCCCCACGCATGTGGGAAGGGTCAGCCCGCAACCCCCTCTCCTCCCCGAGGCTCGGAAATGGCTTTGCGTCCATCCCAGGCATTCAGAAGGCAACATCCATGGTTTCTGGGACTTCAGTTAAGTCCCAGGGGAAGTCATGATGTAGGTCCTCTCACGGGACTTTTTTCAGAGCAGGAAGCACTTGGGGCAGCCATGGAAGCTGCAGATTGCAGGTGGGATGTGTATTGGAAAGGGAAAAAAATGGACACCACCATTTGTCACCTTACTACGAAAAGACAAGCTCAACCACATGCATAGTGAGATGACATACGTTGCAAATGAGGCAGAAGAACAGAAGCTTATGTTATGGGGAAATCACAATTTTTAAGAAACTAGAGGGCAGGTTTCACTTACTAAATGGACTTTGCCACTGAACTCCCTGAAGGCAGAATCTCCCTATTACACATACTCCCTATTACTCCTTTCTACAAGCACACAGCAATCATCTCCAGTAGCAGCTATCTCGGTTTACAATGGCTTGATTTTCTCATGTTGACCAACATCCTTCCTTGGACTGATAAGGATCAAAGCTGTTGTGGGTAGACTTTGTAAGTTCACCAGCCAACTGGCAATGTGCTTGACTGTCTCCTTTCTGCTCTCCTTCAGGGCTGATCCTACGCCGGTGCATGCTGGATGAAGAGGGCATTGCCTACTGGACACTTCCAACATATGTCAAGTGTGTTTCCATTGACTACAGGAACATCCAGATGATGGTGAGTGTCGAAGCTGAGCCAGGACCTTGGGAACCTAAATCCAGACCTGGAATGTGCATTCTCCAACTCAGAGTCCCCTAACTCAGTGGATGGAGTTGAGGATGCTCTGGAGAAGTAGAACAAGCAGGAGGTGCTGCTCCATTGACCAATCATGGAGAGAATTCAAGGTTTCTAGTATTTATACACCAGACCCATCCAATCCAGAGACTTCATACTGCCTCCCAATCACAGAAGCTGATGTTACATGGCCAGGTTTTCTTTTCTGTGACTGATAGAGCAGCCAAGTCCTCACAGCTCACCAGGCTAGCCCAAAGCCTTCAATAGTGTGTCTCTTGGCTTAAACTGGATAAATTGTGGAGAGAGAAAGGCAGGTAGAGATAAATACATTTCTAGCTTTTATAGGACTAGGATACTGTTAGGATATTTCCGTTCCACCTTAAAAGGGAGCAGGCTTTGTGCGTCACAGAGTCTGCGCATTTCCTGTTCACAGGATGTTTCTGTTTTGATAGAGCTGTTGTCTCTCTCTCTCTCTCTCTCTCTGCCTGAGCAGACCGAAGCAGGCAGTCATGTTTTTTCTTTGTTCTGACCAACGCTGAATAAACTTCTAAATAATACTCTCCTGAGTGCGTCTTTCGCTGTGCGAACTCTGCGATAGAGCGTGCATCAGTTCTGGAATGTGGAAAGCTATTTTTTGGAGCTTGGGTCGCTAATTGCTGATGCTGTATCTACGGGAGATCGATGGACGTCCGGAGTCGACGTGGAGGCAGTGATGGCCTTTGTCTCCCTAGCAGTATCCCAACAGATACAGCCCAGTGTACAAAGTTAAGCACATGGCTGAAAAAAAGGTTGCCCACCCCTGTTTTAAGTTAACACATGTCAATTTCTGTCTCCCCAGACAAGAGATCATCTTTCAAAAGCCCAGCGGGGTTTGATAGGGGAAGGGGTGTCGGGTGTGTTGCAAAACCTGGTGGAGATTTCTCAGGATGGGACCAGCTACAGTGGGGATCTGCTCTCGACCATCGACGTACTCAGGAATATGACCGAGATCTTCCGAAGAGCTTATTACAGCCCCACTACTGGTGACATACAGGTGAGCTGGAAGGTTGGAGATCCAACAACTTGAGCAAGGAGAGATGATCCAAAAAGTCTTCTCCCTGGAGTATGGAGCTCTGAATTACCTGGCAAATGTGTCCAACATGCTAGGAGGCCTCTGCGGTTCTGCTTTGTACATTTTTTAAAATGTGCAGTTTTCTCAATCTTGATTTTCATTTCATCCGCACCGTCTACTTTCCCAAAGTCCATGTGTGCATTGGTGGAAAACTGTCACAATAATCAGTGATGAGACTGTGTGACACATATGGCTGCGTTCATGATTTGTAGACGTGGGTCCATCTATTTCAGCATTCGGTTGTATACCGTGGTCCAGCAGATGCATCCAGGAAACCCATAACCAGAATCATAGGATTGTAGAGTTGGAAGGGACCCAATGGGACGTCTATTCTAACTCTGTGCAATGAAGGAATCACAGCTAAAGTACAGTGGTGCCTTGCAAGACGAAATTAATCCGTTCCGTGAGGCTCTTCGTATAGCCGTTTTTTCGTCTTGCGAAGCAAGCCCATTGACAGCTTAGCGGATTAGCGCTATTAGCGGTTTAGCAGCTTTTAGCGGATCAGCTGATAAGCGGCTTATCAGCGGATCAGCTGATAAGCGGCTTAGGGCTTAGGAAAAGGGGGGGAAAGGGGGAAAAACCCCACAGGAACTCGCAAGACATTTTTGTCTTGCGAAGCAAGCCCATAGGGAAATTCGTTTTGCAAAGCGCCTCCAAAACGGAAAACCCTTTCGTCTAGCGGGTTTTCCATCTTGCGAGGCATTTGTCTTGCGGGGCACCACTGTATTGATATGAAGGCTAGATAATTTCACACATTCCCCCCCCCTTTGTTTTAATCCTCCAGGAACTGCTCTGAACATAATTGGCTCTGAACACTGAGTTTCAATTTAGGTATCATGGCTAATAGATCTATATAACCTTCCTTAATTTATCCAATCCCTTTTTAACGGTCACTGAAGAAAAGTCTTCCTTGATTAAGCCCATCCAGCCCAGCTTCTTCATCTCCCAGGGGTCAACCAGATGGCCATGGGAAGCCTTCAGCAACAGCAGTTCTCTCCACTTCTGACCCCTAGCAACAGGCCCACAGACTGTCTCGCCAGAGTGGTGCATGCTCTGGTTATCTCTTGCTTGGACTACTGCAATGCGCTCTATGTGTGGCTACCTTTGAAGGTGACTTGGAAAATGCAACTAATCCAGAATGCGGCAGCTAGACTGGTGACTGGGAGTGGCCACTGAGACCATATATCACCGGTCTTGGAAGATCTACACTGGCTCCCAGTACGTTTCCTAGCACAATTCAAAGTGTTGGTGTTGACCTTTAAAGCCCTAAACGGCCTCAGTCCAGTAGACCTTAAGGAGCGTCTCCACCTCCATCATTCTGCCCGGATGCTGAGGTCCAGCTCCGAGGGCCTTCTGGCGGTTCCCTCACTGCGAGAAGCCAAGTTACAGGGAACCAGGCAGAGGGTCTTCCCGGTAGTGGCACCCGCCCTGCGGAACGCCCTCCCACCAGATGTCATTGAGATAAATAACTACCAAACTTTTAGAAGACATCTGAAGGCAGCCCTGTTTAGGGAATTTTTTAATGTTTAATAGGTTATTGTATTTTAGTGTTTTGTTGGAAGTCACCCAGAGTGGCTGGGGAAACCCAGTCAGATGGGTGGGGTATTAATAATAATAATAATAATAATAATAATAATAATTATTATTATTATTATTATTATCATCATCATCATCATCATCATCATCATCACCAGAGGCTGAGTGGAAGGTGCAAAAGGGAGGGAAGGGCTAGTAGCCATTGATAGCCTTATCTGTCATAATGAAAGCATGCGTTTGACCCAGTCCTCTCCAGCCATCATGGTTTTCTCCACCAGGGGCAGCAGCAGTAAAGTACCAGGTCTACTCCTGGTCCAGTGGGAAGAAAATGAAATTGTTCCTGCTTTTTTTTGGCATCTCCAAAATTGCTCTTCCTCTTGCTTCTCCCCAGTGGCTAGAATGCAACTTTGGAAAGCAAAGTTTCATTTTCGAAATGAAATTTCCATGGGCCAGAATGAATTGATTTCTGTGCCGTCTATGGACAGAGCAATAGTGGTCAGTGGGAAACAGGGGAAAGTGCTCAGTGTCCCCATGGCAGAACCAGGAGATTGGAATCATCATTCTGCAGTTGTCTGTTCAGAGAAGCTATGGGACTGTCCTTGGGGAGAAGGTCATGGTCACATGCATTTAAAATGTTAAATATATCCTCTTGGATTGCCTTCCCACATGGCGTCGTTGCTAATTATCTAATTGGAAAGGAAATCAATGGCTTTGAAATAAAAACCTCCTCCTTTCCCACCTCCTTCCTGAACTCTCAGGGATGGGCTGGACCGGACGGACGCTCTGGGGGAAATGTAAACAGCAGCAGACCAGGTGTTAGGAGTCTAGGAACAGTTGAGGCAGGGCCATTGGGATTAATGGGGCGTGGTGGCACCAGTTTCAGTCTGCCTCCCTTCTTATTTTCAACTCAGTCTAGAGAGTGATGCTGCCTTGTGTTTTCTTCCTCCATTGTCTCAGTGTTGTCCTCGTGGAAGGACAGAATAGCTCAGTCAATAGACCATGGGACCCTTAATCTCAGGGTTGTGGGTTTGAGCCCCACGTTGGACAAAATATCCCTGCATTGCTGTGGGTTGGGCTAGATGACCCTTGTGGTCCCTTCCGATTCTACAATTCTAAGATTCTATGAAAGCTAGAATTCATTGTCTCTGCTTGTCATTGTCATGGGTGTCCCCTACTGTTGGGCTCCCTGCCTGCTGCTCCACCAGGCCCAGTGGGCTCAGCCAGCACCGCATAGGAATGAAAGGAGAACCATGCTGGATCACACAGAAGGTGCGTGCAGTCAAGCTTCCACTTCCCCGCAATAGCCAACCAGAAGCCTATATGAAGCTCATGAGCACAGGGCACAGGAGCAATAGAGCCATTTTTGTTGCCTCTGTCCTGGGAGAGGGTGGTGGTGGTATCTAAGCATCTTGCTATATGGTTACCAGATGTCCCCATTTCCCAGCCCCCGGATTTACAAATAATAATAATAATAATAATAATAATAATAATAATAATAATAAATTTTATTTATATCCCGCCCTCCCCAGCCGAAGCCAGGCTCAGGGCGGCTAACAACACTAAAATAGTGCAACATTATAAAAACATTATAAAAATTAATTAAGATCAAAATTGATGGCAACCATAAACTAAAGTTCTGTAAAGAGTGCCAAAGGAGGGAGTCAGGCTGCGCCCTGTCCAAAGGCCTGGTGGAACAGCTCTGTCTTGCAGGCCCCGGACAAAATGTCCCTGGATTTCATTTAATGTTCCCGGATTTATATTCTAAGTGTTGTAGATTTATTAATAGGGAATGAATGTTGTGTGATTGGTTCAACGGCACAAGACACATCATATGGGGACTTCCAGTGAGGCAACATGGGGGGGGGGGTGCCATGGCAGCAGGCAGCTCCTGAAGCCAGCCAGAGCCAACTACGCTACCAGGCTGGCTCTGGGCTGCTGAGACTGCCACTGCCGAGGGGGAACCAGGGGGACTCCCCCCCCCACAACCCAAATCGAGCTGGGTGCGAGAGCGCCCAGCCACCTGGCTGACTGCCAAGCAGAGCTCCGGGGCCAGGAAAACCCTGGAGCTGACGCAGGGAGGAGGAGGAGAGGAGGAGAAGGAGAAGGAAAAGTGAGAAAGAGGAAGGAGGAAAAAAGAGGGGAGCCCTGACCTTGCCGAGCTGAAGAGGTGAGCACCGGGAGGGCAAGGACATGTAGCTGAGCCCAGGCCCAACCCGAGTCTACTCCACGGTGGCTAGCACTCCAAGAGAGCAGGCCAGGACCCAGAAGAAAGCCACATAACAGAGGAGACCACAGAAGAGAAGATATTACTACTCAATATTTTTTTTAAATAACTTTTTTCAAAATAACTTTTTCTCCCTCTTTCTTTAAAAAAAGTGTCCCCGGATTCTTTGAAAAAAATCTGGTAACCTTATCTTACCATCTGTTGTCAGGATGCTATCAGCGACTCCCAGCTGGTTGCCCAGAAAAGTATAAAGAAAAGGAAAAGTTTCTTACTGTCCTTTTTTATTTCAATATTACAGAGAGAGGCTACAGAACCCAGCCTCTTGTCTTGGATAATGGCATTTTCCTGAGTGAATCTCCACCCTCCGTCTCTCCCACTTCCTCATTCATCACTTCTATGGGTGCTGCTACCTTACCTTTGTCTTTGAGCTCTTTGCTCTCCTGCTTTTAAGGCTCGCCGTGTTCTGGGAGATGGAGGGCCTTCAATGCTTTCTAATGGCAACATGTCAGCTGGGTGCTGTTCTGGGTCTCCCATGATTTCCCAGCTTTCCCCCTCATCTGTCTCTGAGTTGTGACCTCCCTCAAACCCCTGTTGCAAATCTATACTGCCTTCCTTTTCCTTCTCCCTGGAAGGGTCAGGTTGGGGAGGCGGTCTCCACCGTTCCTTCCCTGCCCAGTCCCTGACACCATCTGGGATACATTTCATGGAGGTGGGATTCAGGTAGGGATGAAAGAAGGCAGCGTTTTCCTTTCCTCCCTTGCAATTCTTGCAGGCAGCACCCCTTCCTCTGCAGTTCATCTCACTGCCCGCCGTGGCGAAATGCACAAATTGCATTGCCCTCACTTTATTCCACCCCATTCACTTCAGTGCAAAGGAAATGTAACACAAATGGGGGAAGGGGAAAGTAGTCAATTGCATGTTGTTTGTGGACCCCAAGCAATGAGAACAGTGAATTCTGGCCAGGCTGTATGGCTTAATTTCCGCTCTGGAAATGGGATGAGTAAGCAAACGTTGGCCATTTCCATTCCTGTTTCCATCTCCAATGAAATTCTCTGACATCCCTAGATCCAGGGTTTGCTGTCACAAAGCACACATTTTTTTTCTGGGCTCTTCTGGGTCAGCTCAGAAATGGATGGAGATGTGTAGCGTGACTTTCAGACAACTGCAGGGCCGTTTCCTTTTCCAAATCAGCAAAATGGGTTGACCGAGAGCAGTGGAGTAAATTTTAGGAACATAGCAAGCAAGTTTCCTTCTACTGCATGGGCCCATTAGTCCATCTAGTTCAGTATTGTCTGCACTGATTGGTAGCAGCTCTCCATGGATTCAGACGGAGGTGTCTCTCCCAACTCTACCTGGAAATGCTGGGGACTGAACTTGGGACCTTCTGAATGCAAGGCAGATGCCCTTTCACTGAGCTATAGCCCTTCTAGGGATGAGCGTATGCTTTGGGTGAGCCCTGATGTGTCATGGATGAAACCAAACCCTTCCTCGGATCACAGCTTTTGCTTCTTTGTTTTGTCTTTGTGTCCTAGAACTTTGTCCAGATAATTAGCAACATCCTGACGGAAGATAACCGAGACAAGTGGGAAGAGGCTCAGCTGGTAAGAGAACCTTGTCCTTCAAATGGGCATCATCTGCTTTGGGAGTTTTGTATGTGTACGAGTGCAAGTGTCTGTCTTTCAGGGGTTTTAACAAGGCTGTGAGTCAGTGTGAATATTTCAATATTTATCTAGCCCTTTCCCCCTTGGTTTCTTCCAAGCACCTGACAGACACTATCTCTCAGGTCCTGTTCCATCACTCTAACCAATGCACCACACTGCAGATTGGAAGAGCTGATGGGGAATGCTTGGCAAGGCAACCTTAGAGCTGGAGTGGGGAACCTTTGCCTTGGGATTTGAATGTGTGCCTCCATAGATCTGTGGGATGTAATCCACTGGAGCAGTCAAATGCAACATTCCTTGTTTCCCTAGAGTGGACAGAGACAGGGGGTGTTACTCTAGCCAAGGTAGAATTTCCTGTTACACCTGGTCTGGAGCATACTCCCCTTGCATGTGACCAGGTAGGTGGGCATGACTCTTGCAGACCTAACAAAAGGTCCAGTCACGCAGCCATCTTCCTCTTTTGGTGCCATTTCTTCTCTTGGACTGCACTGCTGGCCCATCCTTACAAGGATGTAAGCCACACAGTATCTGTAACTACAAGCTAAAGCCTGCCTTCAGGGATCCAACTGTGAACTGAATGTGAGTAAACTTGTACTTTTAAAAGAAGACTGTTGTGTATTTATTCTTTTTAGGAGGGATAAAAGGGGGCTAGTTCCCCGCACTGGGCACCAGTAAGCAGTTGCCCAGCTATGGGAAGGAGGCCTGAGGGCTCTCACAGGTCCTTCTCCTTCCCAAAGCCTAGTTAGTGCTTGGCCAGCTTTGGGAAGGCGTTGGGAGGGCTCTAGGACCCTCAAAATCCAGCACAATGTGAGGGCTGTGGGATGCAGGGTACGCCAAATTTTGGCCTCACTCCAAAAGCCATAGTACCAAATTCCACCACTGCACCATACCTGAAATCCAGACTGTGGCAAAAATACTCCGCTTGCACAACAAATCACACCCCCATTCCACTGTGTCTACAGCCCCGTTGTTTCATCCGGATGACAATATCTGATGACAGCCGATGTCATCTTAGGATGCAGCCAATCGGATTTGTCTGCATGACATCACCATGGGCACGTCCTTGCTTTAAACTAGCCTTGCTTTCCTTCAGAGGTGCCATTTTTCAGATGGATCCAATTGGCTGCATGACAATATCACTGTTATTAAGGGAGAAGGCAGGCTATTATTATTATTTTTTTTAAAAAAAGAAGTGTTGCTACAGCTGCAGTCGATTAGGATGCAAACAGCTATGAACTAATGCTAGGGGGAAAGGGGGCAAACTTTGGAGAAGCCATTCAGGCATCCCTTAAAGCTGCTGTTTCATGCTGAAAGTGTTGCAGCTCCAAATCCATCCTCTGCGAATGCAGGAAGAAGAAGAGTTTGGATTTGATATCCCGCTTTATCACTACCCAAAGGAGTCTCAAAGCGGCAAACATTCTCCTTTTCCTTTCCTCCCCCATAACAAACACTCTGTGAGGTGAGTGAGGCTGAGAGACTTCAGAGAAGTGTGACTAGCCCAAGGTCACCCAGCAGCTGCAGGTGGAGGAGCGGGGAAGTGAATCCTGTTCACCAGATTACGAGTCCACTGCTCTTAACCACTACACCACACTGGCCTGGGAAGCCTGTGTGGAAGGACTTGGGCTGTGACAGAGGTGTCTTCCCTTACATCCTCTATCCTATTTCCAAATAAAATCCCAGGAAGATCTATGTGTGCTAAATCCAATAAATGCAGGAGGAGGGGGAAAAACCTAGGGAAGAATGAGCTGTCTAGGATCAACTCATTGGGTGTTGAAATCACCTTTGTGCTGTAGGCCAGTTGTATACCAGTGTAGCATAACAAGCTGCTGCGCTGAAAATATAAGCCTTTGTGGGAATGTTCAGGGATGCAGGAGAGGATACACTGTCTGATTATAGCCTTTCCAACTTGTATAAACAAGTTCACAATTTAGCAGAGTAACATTCCCCTTTTTAAACTCAAAGAGGATGCGTTAGCTCAGGCTCGCTAAAGCCTCTCTAATAACTGTTCTAGTATTTCCCCCTTATTCCCTCATAAAAGATAAGACACAACACAATCTTCTATAAAAGTATAAAAAAGAGTTTACTCACATTCTGTTCACAATCGGATCCCAAAAGGCAGACTTAGCTTAGAAAAGTAACATACACCTGGAAACTATCTCATAAGGAGACAGTTCCTTTGTCCTCGCCAAGAGAGCATCTTAGGCTAAGCAGATGTTGCTTCTTTGATGCATGTAGTCAGAGAGAGAGAAGGATGGCTGCCCTGCCCTGTGCTTTTGTTGTTACCTGCACAGGTGAGGCCACACCCACCTCTAGTTACATGCAGAGGAAGTCTGTCCCATCCCAGAAGGAAACAGGAAGTTTACCTGCTGGCTGGAGAAACATTCCTCCCCATGTGTAAACATGTCCACTCTAGGAATGTTGTACTTGCCTGCTCTTGTATTTCACATCCCACAGCCATGCTTTCTGTGCATATCTGCAGGCCTTGGGCATTGTCACAAAATCAAGGTTCTAGTCCTCAGGCCTTAAGAAAAAATGGGGCAGCTGTTTGTCTGATGAAATACCAGGAACCGGAATAGCGACAAATGGGACCCAGATCCAGCTATGCAGCTTGCTTAATTTCTCCTTCCCTCACCCCAAAAAGTCATTTTGAAATACAGTTGAGCTCCTTTTCATCACCATGCGAAAGTTCATTACTTTGTTCAGGTTTTGGGAATAAAGTTACCTTGCGGGCCATATGCGATACTCGAGCTATCCAATGTGTTTAATGTTTGAAGATAGCACAGCATTTGAGTGGTATTTAATGCAGTTTGCTCAGAGTCCCACACAGGACTTCCCTTCCCTCTTTTTGTGTGCCTTAAAAATCAGCTCCCGAGAGTCCAGAAAAGAGGAGGAATTTATTTTGCACAAGAGAATGTCTGCTGCAATAGCAATACAGTAGGGTTGGAAACAGCCCTTTATTTTTATTTTGTGTATGATTTTATGATGATGTATGCCACTCTGCAATGGTCAGGTGAAGGCCAGTCTAGAAAAACTCATCATCATCATCATCCAAAAAGATGAATACATTGCACAAAATTGACAGGATAAAATTTTCAGGATCTATTGTGACTGTTATCCTGGTCTTACTTGAGGAAGTGCTGTGTCTGTTTGTTTGTTTGTTTGTGTGTGTGTGCGTGAGAGAGGGGGAAAGAGAACCCCAATTTGAACTTAGTCTTGGGTTATCAGCAGTTATGGTCCTGCAGGTCTATTATTATTATTATTATTATTATTATTATTATTATTATTAAATAAATAAATGCCTTTGCAGATGGGACCGAATGTCAAGGAACTTTTTAGGCTGGTGGAGGACTTCATTGACGTCATAGGATTTCGTATGAAGGACTTCCAGGATTCCTATCAAGTGACTGAAAACCTGGGTGAGTAGATTGGACCACTCCATTCCTGAATGCCTCTAGCCAGCTGGTCATTTCAAAACATTAATAGTGTTTATTCTTTTTCTGCAGTTTGGCTTAATTGATGGGGGGTATCAGTGTGGAGGCTGTTTATCCAATTCCTTCTTCTAGGGAAAGAGACACTGAGCTAGCTCCAACTGCTGGTTTCTGTAGGATACATTTGCGTGTAATGTGTAGTTTGGCCCTTGGGACATTTTGTTTTATTTATTAGCAAAATACATCCCTATACCCTCAGGTCTCAGGGCGGTTACAACATAAAATCACAATATAAAAACACAAAATACACAATAAAGCAAAAACAGCACAATAACCCCCCCTCCCCAGCACATTTTGGAGGGGCATTGGATATCAATCAACCAAAAGCCTGGTCGAAGAAGAACGTTTTTGCCTGGTGCCTAAAGGTATCTAAAGGGATGTGGGTGGCGCTGTTGGTTAAACCACAGAGCCTAGAACTTGCCAATTAGAAGGTTGGCGGTTTGAATCCCCGTGATGGGGTGAGCTCCCGTTGCTCGGTCTAGCTAGCAGTTTCAAAGCACATCAAAGTGCAAGTAGATAAATAGATACTGCTCTTGTGGGAAGGTAAACGGCGTTTCCGTGCACTGCTCTGGTTCACCAGGAGAAGCTTAGTCATGCTGGTCACATGACCCGGAAGCTGTACACCGGCTCCCTCAGCCAGTAAAGCGAGATGAGTGTCGCAACCCCAGAGTCGTCCACAACTGGACCTAATGGTCAGGGGTTCCTTTACCTGTAAAGGTATCTAATGTTGGTGCCAGCCAAACCTCCCTGGGGAGAGCATTCCACAGATGGGGAGCCACTGCAGAGAAGGCCCTGTTTTCATGTTGCTGCCCTCTGGACCTCTTGAGGAGGAGGCACACAAAGAAGAGCCTCAGAAGATGATATTAGGGTCTGGGCAGGTTCGTATGGAAAGAGGTGGTCCTTGAGGTATTGCAGTACTGAGCCATTTATGGCTTTATAGGTCAAAACCAGCATTTTGAATTGGGCCTGGAAACTAATTCGTAGCTGGTGCAGTCAGACCAGGATCAGTGTAATTATATGTTCAAACAGTCTTGCCCCAGTGAGCAACCTGGCCACCAAATCTGTACTCATCTTGCAAGCAGAAGCTCCCTGGTTCAGATTCAGATTCAGCCCTGGCATCTTCAGGTGAAAGCATAAGGAAACAGATGCTTTAGACATTCTCTGCCTGAGACCCCTGGGGAGTCGCTGCCAGTCAGATTAAGCAGTCCAGGGCTAGATGTACCACTTGCCTGACTCAGCTTAACTCGGCATTGTACGTTCCTGTCGTGCGGAGTTAATTTGTTCAGACAAGCCGTGTATAACAATAGGCGCAACTAAGACAAACTTCATTACATTACATTAATTTGCTGCACCACTTACATCTACCTCGGAACACTTGGCAATAAAGCAGAAAATGAAAGGTCAGCAATAAAATGACAAAACCTCAGTATCATAAGAAGAACGGTCGTCAACACAGTAGTGGCCACAAAACAGTGAAGGATGCAATCGTCTTATTAGCCATCAAATGTTGCAGACCTGTGTTTTTCAGTAGGTAATTAAAATAAGTTGCTGAAGGGGGATGAGAGTAACTCCAACTGGAGGGAATTTCATAATCGAGGAGCCACCACCAAAAAGACCCTACCACGAGCCTCTGCCTAATATTGATATTTAATATTGCAAAATCCACATATTATATGTACTTTGTTGTTCCTTTCTTATAACCTTGTCAGTTATAAACATTTTAATACCATTTCCTGCTGCCTGATAGATGGAGCTCCTGTACTTCTCCAATATCCCTAGAAGGTGCTAACAAATAAGAACCTGATATCTCAGTTGTGAGTCACAATAGGTTCCTCACTCCAACAATTTCCATTAGAGTCTCTAAAACTCTACTCCAAATGTCTTGAATGCATGATGAGTGCATTATACCAAAGCTTATCTGTCTGCCCTGCCAACAACCAGGAGACACATAGGGAGAAACAGATGTGAAAAATGTGCTCTGTAATTGAGGCTGTCATTGAAAGTTCTTTATATGGAACAGTTGAATGAATTTAACTCAGGGAGGGAAAACATTTTCAGCCCAAAGCTTGCGTTCCCTTTGGGGCAACCTTCTGAAGACCACACCCAGTGGCTGGCAGGGCCAGAAGCAGAAACTGGGCAGAGCAACAAGTTCAAAATTAACCTTTGGACAGTAAGTACACACACCCCTCTCTATCCTCCCTCCGGATGAGCAAAGACCCATTCTGGTGAAGCAGAATTGATCAGGGAGGTGGCGGGGGAGAGAGAAGCAGGACCAGTGAAGGGTGCAGGCTAGAGAAGACTCAAAGGGCCAGATACAGAGACCTAGAGGGCCACATTTGACCCCCGAGATGCGAAGTTCCAGGCCCCTGATTTCACTCCTTATTCCTCTTCCATATGCCCAACCAAGCTTCCAAGTTGTTCTCATGCTCTAAATGTCCATTGTTACTCCTGTGCGTGCGAAACTCACTGGGAAGATGAAAGTTGGCTTGATTTCTTCCCCTCTCTCTTTCTCTTTCTCTCCTCTCAAGTCCTCAGCATCCAGAAGCTCCCTGCCAACACAGCCAAAGACATTAGCTTCCCTATGAAAGGCTGGCGGGGCATGGTGGATTGGGCCCGCAGTGCAGAGGACAAGGTCACTGTGTCCAAAAGCATCCTGTCCACGGGGGTTTCAGGTAAGGGGATTGGGACGACTGCAGGTGAGATTTTTCCTCTTGGCGCAGGCTGCAGACAGAAGCATGTCATGGAGGAAGAGCAGTGTGTGTTTATTTTGCCTTTTTATTCCGATCAGTATAGATACAGATACAGATAGATAGAGATATAGAGAGTAGATATCGACTATATTCTTGTCCCTTATAATATTATAAATTCGATCACGGACCTCAAAATTGGAACGCGCACTGAAAGCGATCATCAGCCATTATTGCTGTCTATTAGCTTAAAGGACGAAACCAAAATAACTAAGCACAATATCATAGAACCTTCTCAATACAAACAAATGACCCAATTAAAATGGTCCCAGGAAATGAGTGCAGAAGTGGGGCATAAACTTACAGCTAACCTGAGAAAACAAGTATTACTCAACTTAAAGACCACTAATTCCTACTGTGATATTCTTAAAATTTATAATGAAATCTTCCAAATGCTTGTAGAGCTTAGTACTCCACCTAAAGTTTGGGAACTTAAATATAGCGCTAGCCCTTGGTTTGATGATGAATGTTTCCAGCTAAAAAGAAAACTGCGCCAAACATTTAAAAATAATCGCACTAAACTAGAGCCCTCTTATCTTGATGAAAAAAGAAAATACCATTATATTCTGGCCGAAAAGAAACAGAAATACGCAACCCAAAAATGGCTACAATTATTCGACTCAATTCAGAGTAAAAACAACAAAGCGTTCTGGAGCCTAGTGTACGGAGGACTGAAAGCCGAAAATCAACTAACTCTGCCACCAATTGCAGAATCCAAATGGTCCCAATACTTTACATCTGTATTTAACAATCTACACGGTGAACTTAAAGGAAATGAAACCATTAAAAATAAAATTAATAAACTCCAGGAGTGGCCAAGGGTAGAGGAAGAGGAAATTAGAGAGATAGTTAAAAACTTCAAATCGGGGAAATCTCCTGGGCCAGACGGTCTACCAATAGAACTATTTAAGACCTATATAGATTGGTGGGCAGAACCCTTAGCTCAATTGTTTACTCTTATAGATAAATATGGGACCATACCTGAGATATGGTTAAGATCAATAATTATTCCAATCTTTAAAAATGGCGACCCAAAAGAACCAAGGAATTATAGACCGATAAGCCTACTATCAGTGATAGGGAAAATCTACGCTAAGCACCTCTTATCTAAACTTCTTACCTGGATGAAAAATCTAAATTTACCAGGGAAAGAACAAATAGGTTTCTCCAAAGGTTGCTCTACTCTAGACCACTGTCTTACACTTATGCATCTGGTTGAAAAATACAGATCCCAAAGGCAATCTAAGATATACGCTGCTTTTGTAGATTTTCGTGGTGCATTCGACTCAATTGACCGCCCAAAGTTGTGGAGGAAACTCACAGAATTAAAAATTGATCAGCGCTTATTGATTCTAATGCAAAATCTACATTCTTCCAATACCTGTCAAGTCAAACTTAACACCAAAGGTCACCTCTCCTCAGACATCCCAAACTCGAAAGGGGTAAAACAAGGGTGTATTCTTGCCCCCTTTTTATTTAATTTATTTTTATCAGACTTGCCAGATTATCTTCAAAAAATAGAATCACATGCCCCTAAACTCAATCAGAAACCAGTTCCTCTCTTATTATACGCAGACGATGCTGTCTTACTATCACTAACGAGCTTGGGTCTGAAACGTCTTATATCTTCACTGATCCTTTACTGCGAATGTAACAAACTCTCTATAAATTATGAGAAGACAAAAATTTTGGTCTTCTCGAATGGTTGGAAATTAGAGAAATGGAAAATAAGAGGGCAAGAAATCCAACAAGTGAAAATCCATAGATATCTGGGAATCTTATTCCAGAGCAACTTAGGGTGGGCAACCCATCGCACAAATGCCATAAAACAGGCAAAGTGCATCTCATCAGCAGTTGCCCGTTTTTATTATCAGAAAGGTAATCAATTTATTCCTGCGGCCAATCAGATATTTCAAGCAAAAGTGCAATCCCAGATATTCTATGGTATCCCGCTATGGGTCCAAGCATATAACAGTGATATAAAAAAGATTCACTCCAGCTTTTTGAGACGTATTCTTGGACTCCCTCTTATGATCAAATATGAAACAATGTGTGCAGAAATAGGCATACACACAATGGAATACTGGGCATGGTCCACCTCAATAAAGTATTGGTTACGCTGCCATTTTCGCTGCCCTCCATCAAGTCTGCTCGCTGATTTGCTCAAAGACCCTTATAAATCAAGATGGTATCAGCACCTTGAAAAAAAAATTGAATCTTTAGGCATCGAGCTGGAGCTCCTGTACAATTCTAATGAGCAATATATTCTCTATAATATCCTAACTAGACTAAAGGATGTCGAGAGACAAAATATTATGGCAGCTGTAAACAAAACTTGCTCCCCCAGATTCTACGATTTAAATATCTTAGATTGCAGAGCCAATTACGTCTCTAAATTAATAATCCCAGCCCAACGTAGGGCTTTTATGCTGGCCCGTTTGAATGTTTTTCCCTCAGCATTTGTCTGGGGAAGATATCAAAACATTCCCAGAAGCAAGAGATTCTGCAGATGTTCTATGAATGTCCCGGACACTGTAGAGCATATCCTCTTTCATTGCCCATTGTACAGTACGCTCCGTCAACGCGTGCTGTCCCCCCTTTCGGGTGGTCTGGAACCCCAGCAAGCTGAATGTGTGGGACTCTACCTATCCGACGCTGACCAAAGGGTAACGGCGGGGGTAGCCGAGTTTTTGGCAGCAGTCCTCCAAGGAGCAGGTTAACAAGGAAAACCACTGATTCTATATGTATATATTTATATTTGTATGTAGCCAACTCCTGCCTTTTTATATATATCTCAAGGCTTTTATATGTTATTTTCCTTTTATGGTTTTACCTGCATAATGCCTAATAAAGGTTTGATAAGTAAGTAAGTAAGTAAGATAGATATAGACATATGATATCCAAGGATACTTTATTCAGACTTGGATAATCTTCTCCTTGTTCTATGTTTCTTAGCAAATTCTTAGCAAATAAGTCACTCTCAGATTCTTAAGTAAACAAGAAAAAACCCTAGAGTTTACCCACTTATCAAAGTCTTGCCATGGTTCAACAGATGCACTGATGAAAACCAGGCAGGCTGGTTTAATCCTTAAACGTTACAAATATCCACAGTCCAGTTCAAAATGGAAATTGCTTTCCAGAGGAGAGCAAAGATACGTCTTCTCCCATCGTAGGCAGAAAAAGGAGTGTGTAGTGACAGTAAGGAAGAGGTAGGGATTAACCCATGGTCTCCCCCCCCCACATACACCAGGTTTGGGGGTATGACATCATAGAGTCCCCTCTATTCAGGTTCTGACACTACATGGTGCCATTGCCCCTGTTTGAGGGCTGTCTAGCAATCATGCATTTGTGATTTGGCTGCTTTGAACTACAACTCCCATCAACCCCAGCCAATGGTCTGGAACAGTTCTTTTCTCCCTAGAAAAATAGGTGCCAGTAATCATGAAGTCGTTACAGTAAGTGCCACACTTTTTAACAACAAAAAGAGGTGCCAGTACTGGGTACCCTTGAGTACCACCTGAGAAAAAAAGCACTGGTCTGGAATGACGTGAGTTACTTTCTTTCACTCCATCTTGCTCTTCTCAAGCCATGCTAGACATTCTCTGATGCCCAGCTCTCTCTTTCTTGCTCGCTTATGCCTTGTTCCTGCCCATCACCTCTCAATGCCACCTTGAGCCAGTTCCTCTTCCTCTCCACTTATTCTGTTGCTTGTTTTTGCCCTGTTGCTTCTTCACAGAGACAGATGACTCCGCTGTCTTCGTGGTGGGGACAGTCCTGTACCGAAACCTGGGTGGGATCCTCTCCCTTCAGAGGTAAGGCTGATGCACGTGTTTGTGGAATGAGTTGGGAGTGGGTAGTCCATTGGTCAGTCATGGGAGTCTTAGAACAGAGGTGACAAATCATTCCCTGACCAAGCTTACACAGTTGGACTCCCAGATATGTTCTTGAGAGTTGCATATGGTTGAGAAGCAAGCAGAAGTGAGTGAGGGGGTCAGCCCACTTATTCACCAGCAGATCTGGATCTAGGGATCAGGAATGTTGTCAAAGAGTATCCAAGTTATGGTTACCAGATGTCCCCATTTCCCAGCCCCCAGATTTACAAATCTGTCCCCGGATTTCATTTAATGTCCCCGGATTTATATTTTAAGTGTTGTAGATTTATTAGTAGGGAATGAATGTTGCATGATTGGTTCAACGGCACAAGACACATCAGATGGGGACTTCTGGCGAGGCAAAATGGTGGGCGCCACGGCAGCGAGCAGCTCCTGAAGCCAGCCAGAGCCAACTGTGCTACCAGGCTGGCTCCGGGCTGCTGAGACTGCCACTGCCACTGCCGAGGGGGAACCGGGGATACCCAGCACGTCAACAGGAGGAACCGCTGACACACACACACGACCCAAATCAAGCTGGGTGCGAGAGCGCCCATCCACCTGGCTGACTGCCAAGTGGAGCTCCAGGGCCAGGAAAACCCTGGAGCCGACGCAGGGAGAAGGAGAGGAGAAAGAGAAGGAAGAGAGAGAAAGAGGAAGGAGAAAAAAAGAGGGGAGCCTCGACCTTGCCGAGCTGAGGTAGGAGAGCAAAGGGAGGGCAAGGACATGTGGCCGAGCCCAGGCCCGACCCGAGCCTATTCCATGGTGGCTAGCGCTCCAAGAGAGCAGGCTGGGGCCGAGAGGAAGGCTATGTGACAGAGGAGACCGCAGAAGAGAAGATATTACTTCTTAATATTTTTTTTAAATAACTCATTTAAAAATAACTTTTTCTCCCTCTTTCTTTAAAAAAAAAGTGTCCCCGGATTCTTTGAAAAAAAATTGGTAACCTTAATCTAAGTATTAAGATAAGGGAGTGCTTTTCTAGCAGCCGACGAGAGGGATGTTGCTTAATCCTTACACTACCAATGATCTCCTGGGACTCCCTTATTCCAAATTTGTTCCCTCCAGCTGAGGCTCTGGGTGCATTTTTGCCACATCACATCTCCACTGCCAACTAGACCACCCCTCGCTACTGCTCCTTTTCAGCTGCTCATCAGCAACTTGTGATCTCAGACCTGCTGAATGTGCGGTTTGGTCCCTAAAGGCCACAATGCCATATTGCACAGAGCTGAAACATGATGACATGATGTTGTGCCCTTATAGGTCTCAATGAAAACATTGACTTAGAATCATAGAATTGTAGAGCTGGAACGTACCCCCAATTGTCTAGTCCAACAATTGTAGATGCACGTACTTTGGATCTGCACCCATTTAGACATCTGTCTGGGCTTTTGAATGCAAAGCCATAAGCTCTGGCCAGCCAACTGCACACAGGGCAAGCAATGGCGGTTTGGATCTGTGCATTTAGGTGGCGAATGTGATGTGTAATTGCAAGCAGCAATGCATGTGGGATGTGGAACAAGGATTCAGAACTGCTCTTTGAGAACCAGCTGCCTGCTTTGATGGACAAGTGTCCTGAAAATGATCAGGTGGGAAGGGAGAGATATTTACAAAGAAGGGGGTGTCTTTGTGCATACTCCCTAGGGCAGAGGATTCTTCCAAGTTCCCTCTCTGTGGGGTTCCTCTTGAAGAGTGTCTCATGTGCTCTCTGGAGGTAATTTTTGTGATGCTTTGGGAACACTCCTGCACAGCCATCCTGCTGTGTGCTTCTGACTTCCTCTGTGCTGCCTTGGGGCTTGTGAGTCTCTGCAATCTCTGATGGTAACAGAGAGATCTCTCTGTTCTACATCTCACTTTCCCTGCCTCTCCTCTCTGAGGCCGAGGCAGGTACTGAGGCAGCAAATTAAGCCTCCCTCTGGCACCTTCAAGATTCGTTCTGCACTGATTAGCATGAGAGCGTTTCCTGTAAATTCCAGGCCTTTGCTCCCGGCTGGTTATCACTGAAGGTACCTGCAGATTTGAAGCTGCATCTAGGCTTGGGACTTGTGAGCAGATTAGCGAGCAAATAGTCTATACTCTCTGATGTCCCCTCTGTGGGATTCGCTTGGGAGATCAATCCCCGGGTGGAGATGTGAATTAAATGCAGCAAGCCATAAACAAATGCGGTGTTAAAAAGTGATTGCACGTCTTTGATAACTGTGCAGTGTCACAGGTGAGGTTGTGAGCTGGACAGACGCCTGGTTCCAATCCTGTCACAACCATGAACTCAATAGGTGTCCTTTGGGAAGTGGCCACGCAACCCTATCCCATCTGTGAAATGTTGACAGTGAAACAACACACCACCTACAAAGAAGTTACAGATTCCCAGCATCCTATCATCTCAGAAAGACGTGTGGTTTGCAGTCCTCCAGTGCCAGAGATTAGCTGAATTTGTTGGCAATTGCAAGCACCTCTGCCAGGCCTTTGGGATTTTGAGCTGATCTGGAGCTAGTGATTTTCCAGGTCGGTCACTTGGTGAGGGTCTCAGGGCCCCTCACCAGTCTGACCTACAGCCAGGCAGAGGCAGGTCAGGAGAAGAGGCTGGCAGTGCTGCTGCTGCAAAGAAGATGAAGTTTGGTACCAACTCTGTTTTCAAGTATGGGCCTTGTATTGAGAGGAGTAGATGGAAGGATGCTGCATACAAAGCTAGGATTCCAAAGTTCAGCTGCTTTAATATTTTGTGGTTGTTTTAATGTGGCGTACAGCTTGTGATCTGTCTAGGAGGAAGGGCAGGGAATCAATTTCACAAATACATAAATAAAATAAATCTAGCACCTTCTTTCCCCATACGAGCCTACCCATTCATTAAAGGCGCCCTTAAGTCCAAACACCAATTCCCTGCCCTGAGTAGCCTAGTCTCCAGAGATTAGGCAGATAGTTTTCTCTGTGGTGGGACCCCATTTGTAGTACAGGCAATCCCTGTTTTAGGCATGACCAATATATGTGGGACCATACACACAAATAGCGCCAAACCCAGAAGTGACTGAGAATGTCACTAAAAGGGCAGGGCAGAGCAGGGATGGAACAGGGTGGAGCGAGGTGTTTTGATTGCATGCTATTGCATGCAAACATGCATTGACCCAGAGCACAATGCCTACACAAATCAGGGGCCTGTACAATCTCGTTCAATAAACACACAAGACGTAACCGGCTGTACGTTTGAAGAAGTAATATATACAATTCATTGCATTGAATTGTAGATTTCAACAGAAGTAGTTCATAAAGTTCAATGAGAAAAGGAGAAGACCCAGTGGATCAGTTTATTCTCTAATCAGTTTATGCATAAGGTCTACATACGTGAAAGTGTCTATTTCACCTGTCTGTTCATAGAGTCCAACAATCCACACAAAAGGTTGTTGCAGTTCCACAGAATCCTTTCACAGAGTCTAAGACAAGGATTTCCGTAATATTAGCCTTGTTTCGCCGTCCTAGGCTTCATCAGTAGAACAAGCATATGTAATATTACAGGATAGTGGATCTTATAGCATAGTACTACTTGTCTTAGTGTCTGTGAAAGGATTCTGTGGAACTGCAACAACCTTTCATGTGGATTGTACAAACTCCTTGGCAATATCTCCACAGCAGCATAAACTGTGGCATTCGCCTTCACAAGAGGTAGTGATGGCCATCAACTTCAGAAGAAAATTAGACAGATTCATGGGGGCTGTCAATGACTGCTTGCTATGATGGCTATGATCAGAGGCAGTAATGCTTCTGTATACTGATTGTTGGGAATCAGAAGTCGAGAGAAGGCTGCTGCACTAATATTCTCCTTGTGGGCTTCTTATAGAGTCATCTGGTTGGCCACTGTGAGAACCGGGTGCTAATAGAGATGAACCTTTAACCTGATCCTGCTCTTCGCTATGTTCTTATCTGCCTACAAGCTTTTATTGTTATATGTTTCTCCTTTAGTCACCTGGTTGCTTTGTTCTCTTAAGCTTCTGGGTAACAATATCGTGATTTTCGCTGCTGGCCTTTTGTCTCCTTGTATTTATTTCATTGTTCCAACATTGCTGTTTAATCCATCAGTTTTAAAGTGTGCCATGCTGATTGCAAACTGCCTTGGGCAAAGGTGGAATCACAACACTTGAAAATGAATAACGTCATGGGAGTTTCTCTTCATTGCTGTGACTTCTCCACATTCTGCCCCTTCGCTGCCTTTTGACATGCTGTGTTTTCTCCCTAGAAATACTACAGTTCTGAATTCCAGAGTCATCTCTGTGACTGTGAAACCAGCTCCCCGCTCACTGCTCACCCCAATGGAAATTGAGTTCTCCCATTTGTACAATGTAAGCACCAACTTCACTGAAAAGGAAAATGTCATGGATATGAATGAAGTTCAATATAGCTGCCACCCCAAAACCTTATGACATCTGAGCCTAGGAAGAAACACTGTATTTTGAGAGGTTGGATGTTTTTGGGGGGAGGTGGGTAAACTTGAAAAGAGAAATATATGGGTTGCTTTGTTTTGAAATGGTAAAGGCATATAGAAAGGTTAGGATCATCTAGATCCCCTATGATCTTCTAGATCAGTTGTCTCCAAGGCTGGGTCCCCACATGTTGTAGGACTACAACTTCCATCAACTTGATCTTTGGCTCAGCTGGGACTGATGGGACTTGGAGTTTGACAACAGCATCTGAATTAACATCTGAAGGGCTGACACATGGAAGATGGAGCAAGCTTGTTTTCTGCTGCTCCAGAGGGTCAGATCCAAACCAATGGATTCAAATTACAAGAAAGGAGATTCTGACTAAACCTTAGGAAGAACTTTCTGACAGTGGGAGCTATTCAACAGTGGAACGGACACCCGTGGAAGGTGTTGGGCTCTCCTTGGTTCGAGGTCTTTGGATGGAGGTTGGGTGGCCATCTGTCAGGGATTCTTCAGCTGTAGTTCCTGCATTTCAGGATATTGGACTAGATGACCCTTTGGATCCCATCCAACTCTACAATTCTATGATTCTATTTACATCTGGGGACACTGAACAATGAAGACCTCCACTCTAGATGTTGCTGGGTGACAGATCCCATCAGTTCCTGAACATTGGCTCTGTTGGCAAGGGTTGATGGGAGCTGGAAGCCAACTACACTGGGAGAGTCATTGGTTCCCCAACTGTGGTTTAGAGGAAGCTGAGTTTGGGAATTCACTCATATGGAGCAACAGGAAGTGTGACTGGGCTAGACTTCCTACCTAGGATGCCCTAAAGGCCTCTGAGGCAGGAGAGGGAGGTGGAAATGGGGCAAACTAAAGTTTCCATGGGACTAGTTTTACTTCAGCTGGATAATAATTCATGTACATGTTATGCTGTATTTAAGCAGATCTCTCAGTCAACTATTCAACACCCGCTCTTTTCTCCTTTCCTCTTTTCTCATCCTGGCAGGGAACTACCAACCAGACCTGCATCCTATGGGAGGAAACTGATGTGTAAGTTCAGTGGGTTATTTTTCTCGCTGTTGGATCAAGAAAAAGAATGATTTATTCATTGGGTAGAGAAGGTTGCCATTGTGGAGTGTATTTGCAGCACAGAAGGAATGGTCGGACACCCTTTGTTTCTTAACTCACGCAATTGGATAATCCTTCCCACTCTGATCTGTGTCCATCTTATGGTGTCAGGGAATTTCAACAAAAACTTAAAACAGGACTGGAAATGGCTCATGAAATGGCTTTTTCATCCCATGCCCAGAATAAATATCAACCCATCAAATGCAATGAGTATTCACTCTTGTGATTGCAGTTTGCAAATGATTTGTAATGGTTCTCATTCCCTTCCCCTTCCATTTGTACAGTGGTACCTTGGGTTAAGAACTTAATTCGTTCCAGAGGTCCATTCTTAACCTGAAACGGTTCTTAACCTGAGGCGTGTCTCGCTAATGGGGCCTCCCGCTGCCGCTGTGCTGCTGGCACGCAATGTTCATTCTTATCCTGGGGCAAAATTCTTAACCTGGAGCAACCACTTCCTGGTTAGCGGAGTTTGTAACCTGAAGCATCTGTAACCTGAGGTACCACTGTACTGTGTTTCCTTTACACTGAAATGAATGTGGCAGAGCAACATAATAGCAATGTAAGTTACGCAATATTTGCAATCAATTGCATACTGTAAGTTCAGCAAACAGCCCATGTGCCCATTGCAAAATCAATTATTGAGATTCTCAAAATTAAACCATAAGGAAGGAAGAGGGGAACACAGAGGAAGCACCAGCCCAAGGAACGCAACTGGCTGAGGGATAGCAGCTCTCCCCTTTCTTATGGATGCTTCATAAATTAAAACTTTAATGTGGACATATAAAAGGTTTTATGATTGCGCATAAGATTCTAGCTCATGTGCCTTGCATAGCACATCTTCCCAAGCTGAGGAAGTGGGATTGATGATTGCTCCCTGCTTGTGGCCACTGACTCAGTGCTCAACATGCATCTGCTCTCTTGCAAGATGCAACGGAGTCCTTTGTTTCCTTTGGCATTCTGCAGAAAGGTCAGTTGGTTCATTTGTGTGGCCATGTGCAGCTCTTTGCAGTCCAGACTGTCCTGTGATGCAGGATGGCAGAGGGTGTGTGTGTGTGTGTGTGTGTGTGTGTGTGTGACTGGGGAGCCAGAATCTGGAGGCTCACACGATTGCCAGGTAGTTCGTTGGAGAAAACCTTTATAGAAACCAAACACCATCAGATCAAAGGCAAGGGCAGGTGATCAGGAGTCAAGGAGTGGGGGAATCAGCCTTAAAATGGAGTGTTTATGGTCGTGGCCTTGAGGTCTTCAGACTTCAAAGGCAACCCCATATAGAACATGTTCAACTAGGAAGTTACCACTGCAAAGGGGTCATAGCTGGCAAATCAACCTGATCTGGGAAAAGGCCACTGAGGCCACCTGGGCCTCCAGTGAGAATGTCAAAATGAGGAGCACCCCACAAATTACCAACCTGCTCTTTCCAGGTGGGTACAACCCCATCCAGGATGGACTACCTCTCCACTTGCAGGACATGAGATCCTGAGACACATAACACCTTCGTCTGGAAGGGCACTGATATGCTTACAGCTATCTTTGGCAACAGGTTCAGCCACATAGTTAGCATATGGGATGCAGGTGGCACTGTGGTTAAACCACAGAGCCTAGGACTTGCCAGTCAGAAGGTCGGCGGTTCGAATCCCCGCGACAGGGTGAGCTCCTGTTGCTTGGTCCCTGCTCCTGCCAACCTAGCAGTTTGAAAGCACGTCAAAGTGCAAGTGGACAAATAGGTACCGCTCCAGCGGGAAGGTAAACGGCGTTTCCATGCACTGCTCTGGTTCGCCAGAAGCGACTTAGTCATGCTGGCCACATGACCCGGAAGCTGTACGCCAGCTCCCTCGGCCAATAAAGCGAGATGAGCGCCGCAACCCCAGAGTCCTCTGCGACTGGACCTAATGGTCAGGGGTCCCTTTACCTTTTGACTATGGTAACAGGTTCAGCTACATAGTTAGCATAGTATTGAGCCAGAACTCCTGTAAGGGTTGTTTAAATACACAGATCATGACGGGTTGTCCCTTAAAGCTCCAGTTCCTGAGACACCTGGCTTTATTTGCATGTTTGTGTCCCTCTTTCTCAAAAAACAACAACAACAACAAACGAGTCTTTCCAAAATCCTAACATGAAGTGTCTGAATTCTTTTTTTTAAAAAAACAAGAAGGGACATGGCGGGGGGGGGGGGAATCCTACAATCCATCATGCGCTCATTTGCATTTAGATAGATATTTAAGCTGCATTGTTAATAATGGCTCTTTGATTTAATAAATCCAGCCTGCTTGGGTGACTGCATGTCGCTCTGTTGAGCCAGCCCTCCCCTTCTTCCTCCTCCATGCCACGCCTTTTATATTTGAATTGGACAAGCTGGGGGAGCCAGCGCTTGTTTGTGTTTAGAATAGCGCGTGTGATTAACGAGCTTTGCAGAAGCTGGCAGAATTGAAAGCTGCGAGCATGGAACGATTCTGGGTTACGCCGCTGTGTGTTTCCAGGGGTGTTCATAGG
This sequence comes from Podarcis cretensis, assembly GCF_951804945.1. NCBI lineage: Eukaryota > Metazoa > Chordata > Lepidosauria > Squamata > Lacertidae > Podarcis > Podarcis cretensis. Next base: position 89,876,495 of record NC_137176.1, read on the forward strand.
CAGTAATTATTAACTGCTTAGCGGCACAGTTTGAGTGGATGTCTCGGCAAACGCCTTCCCCCATTGCCTTGAAAGGCTGCCAAATCTCCTCTGGAGTAAAACTGTGGCAAGGCTTCCTTTGCGGTGGCTTGTAAGGATGCAGCCTCCTCAATGTGGAGGAAGATCAGGGTTTGTCCAGGATGAAGAGAGTAATAGTATCATTGCTCTATTCTGCCTTGGTCAGACCACACCTGGGGTCCTGTGTCCAGTTCTGGGCACCACAGCTTAAGAAGGATATTGATAAACTGGAAGGTGTGCAGAGGAGGGTGACCATGATGGTCAAAGGTCTGAAAACCAAGCCTGATGAGGAGCAGTTGAAGGAGTTGGGTATGTTTAGCTTGGAAAAGAGAAGATGGTAACCATCTTCAGATATCTGAAAGGCTGTCGCATGGAAGATGGAGCGAGTTTGTTTTCCACTATTCCAGAGGGTAGGAACAGACCTAATGGATTTAAGTTACGAGAAAGGAGATTCTGACTAAAACTTAGGAAGAATATTCTGAAGATAAGAGTTGCTCAGCAATGGGATGACTCACCTCCTAAGGTTGTGGACTCTCCTTCACTGGAGGTCTTAAGTAGAGGTTGGGTGGCCACCTGCGAGGTCTTCTTTAGCTGTGATTCCTGTATTGCAGAGTGTTAGGTCTCTTAGCCTCAATTCTATTATTCTAGGCTGGTGGGGAAGTGTTCAAAGAGGAGGAACTGGAAGGGTGGGCCACAGGGGAAATTCTCACATCCCCATGGTCATCCTTCTAAGAAACTGCAGAGGGCCTTCTCAGTAGTGGCACCCACCCTGGTTCCCTGTAACTTGGCATCTTGCAGTGAGGGAACAGCCAGCAGGCCCTCAGCAGAAAGATGGGAGTAATGTGTGTGAGAAGTGAATTCTCTGGAGGCAGCGCCTGATGCAGATGTACACCTTAAATATCTTGATTCTCAGAACATCAGGTGAAGATTGGGGGGGGGGGATAATTGGCCAGGGGCCACACACATACAGTGGTTGAAGCAGCAGCAAAACATGTACAGGGAAAGACCTGAAATAGGCAAGTCTGTCCGTCTCTGACACTCCATTTTCTTCCTCTCCCATTCTCTATTTAATAAGAATAATACATTTTATTTATACCCTGCCCTCCCCAGCCAGAGCTGGGCTCAGGGCAGCTAACACCAATAAAATCACAGTAAAAACATAATAGGGGGGAAAGAGAAGGGGGCGGGACCCAATTTAAAATGCAGGTTAAAATGCAATTTAAATTGCAGCCTCATTTTAAAGTAGCTGATAAATCAACACCATAAGGGGAGGGAAACAGAAGGGTCAGACTGAGTCCAAACCAAAGGCCAGGTGGAACAGCTCTGTCTTATAGGCCCTGTGGAAAGATGTCAAGTCCCCCAGGGCCCTAGTCTCTTGTGACAGAACATTCCACCACGTTGGGGCCAGTGCTGAAAAGGCCCTGGCCCTAGTTGAAACCAATCTAACCTCCTTGAGCTTGGGACCTCCAAAATGTTGTCATTTGTGGAACTTAAGGTCCTCCATGGGGCATACCAGGAGAGGCAGTCCTATAGGTATGTGGGTCCTAGGTCGCACACCCCATTCACTTTCTTTCTGACACTCCTCTTTCCCCCTCTTTCTCTTTGACTTTTTTTTTCTCTCTCTCTCTTTCTCTGACACCCAATTCTCTCTTCTTCATCGCTACCCATCAGGCTAGGAGGGGAACCACAGGTGGCTCTTCCAAGATGTCTGATCACTTGCCAAGGGCTTTCCCAATGAGGCCGAGCCCCACATTCAGCCTTCGACCCGTAGGTTGACCACCCCAAATACTGTCCACAGAGCTCTTTCACCTGACACGCGGACCACATAACACCAGTCTTGAAAGACCTACATTGGCTCCCAGTATGTTTTCAAGTACAATTCAAAGTGTTGGTCCGGCCTTTAAAGCCCTAAACGGCCTCGCTCCTGTATACCTGAAGGAGCGTCTCCACCCCCATCATTCAGCCTGGACACTGAGGTCCAGCTCTGAGGGTCTTCTGGTGGTTCCTTCACTACAAGAAGCCAAGTTACAGGGAACCAGGCAGAGGGCCTTCTTGGTAGTGGCACCCGCTCTGTGGAACACCCTCCCACCAGATGTCAAAGAGTAAAACAACTACCAGACTTTTAGAAGACATCTGAAGGCAGCCCTGTTTAGGGAAGCTTTTAATGTTTAATAGGTTATTGTATCTTGAGATTCTGTTGGAAACCGCCCAGAGTGGCTGGGGAAACCCAGCCAGATGGGCGGGGCATAAATACTAAATTATTGTTATTATTACAGTGGTACCTCAGGTTAAGTACTTAATTCATCCCAGAGGTCCGTTCTTAACCTGAAACTGTTCTTAACCTGAAGCACCACTTTAGCTAATGGGGCCTCCGTGCTGCAGGAGCAGGATTTCTGTTCTCATCCTGAATCAAAGTTCTTAACCTGAAGACCACTTTAGCTAATGGGGCCTCCTGCTGCCGCCGCGCTGCAGGAGCAGGATTTCTGTTCTCATCCTGAAGCAAAGTTCTTAACCTGAAGCACTATTTCTGGGTTAGTGGAGTCTGTAACCTGAAGCGTATGTAACCCGAGGTACCACTGTATGATTTTCCGATGGAAATGAACGAAAGGAGGACTATTCAGGCATCTCCCTCCCCTCCTCACTGCGTGAGGGACAACAATACCCCCACTCCATTTATTCTCTCCCCATATGTCCCCCTTAAAAGAGGCTAGCTACGGCAAGGTGCAAAATGTAAAGGGTGTAATCGTGCCATGGAAACAAAGGTCTGGAGATTCTGTCTCCCTCCCTCCCCTCTGAATTAAGTTCAGATCGGCATGTCCCAATTTTCCCTCCTCTCCAAACGCTTGAGAAGAGGAAAACATCCCTTCTCTGTGCCCTCCCTCCTCTGAATACCTAACAATGTGCAGGGTTAGCTGGCTGGCCTGTGGCATTCAGTGCACCAACATGCCCTACGTCTTGATGGAACAGGTTCCTCAATGCCAGGACTCTCAGCTCAGAGTGAAGATGCTGTTGTCGGTTCTCTTTTGCTCCTCTCATCTCTGCGATGGTTGTGGGTGTTTATCTCCCCGACTCCCACTTTATGCTCACTTTCCTACTCCCCATCTCCCTTTTTAAGGGTTTGGGGGGGGGAGGAGGAGACTACCCCCTCCCCACTCTTCTACCAACCTCCTTGGGAAGTGTCCAGTTTTCAGGCTCCTGGCTGCCTCCTGTTGTGCACCAGCAATGTGGGGGCCTCATTATGGGTTTCCATGCTTACGAGTCACATGGCATCTCTGAAGTGCTTAGGCCTGTGAGTTAGTCAGCTTTACTGGCCTTGAAGGTGGGGGGGCAGGAATGGGACGGGACTGAGTTGTGGAGAGAGAGAGAGGCAGGGAGGCGCCCATGGCAGTCTGCGGGAGGGAATAAATTAGCTCTGGCAATTTAACTGGAAGAGGCCACGGATCCCGAAAGCCGGAGAAAATATCCTCATCGAGGGAGGGTGCAAAGGAGTGAGGAAGAGATTGCAGCCACCCTGAACCAGGCCTCAGCTGAGAACTGCTGGTAGAGTATTATTAGTAGAGTATAATTAGTATTATTAGTAGAGTATAATTTGTATTATTAGTTACCTTTCCTTTCCCCTGGGGACCGGGGTGGCGAGTGGAGACACGATGGCTAAGAGCCATTGTTGACCTGACTGGCAGAGTTTTCTGAGCATCGGGTTTGAATGTGTGTCCTTCTTGAGCACACACATGGCGGCAAAGATGTGTCGTTCTCTGCACTTGATCCGTATGCATACCACACAATTGTCCCGTTTTCACCGGGACATCACGGATTTAAAGAAGCCATCTGATTGCGTACTGGAATGTCCTGGGATCCATGCATCCACCCTTGGGCTTCTGAAGCTGAGGAGCACAACTTCCCCCTCTTTTCGGTATCTTTTAAAATTTAGTGGGGAAAGAAGGCAGCCGCGGTGGCTGCTGGGAGAAGCCAGGCTCTCCTCCAATCAGAACGTGTGTTGGGGCGTGGAGCAATGTCGATGTGATGGGTTGGAGTGAGGAAGTGAGGACAACCCTCCGCTTCTCCTCTCGCAGCCCCAGAACCACTGGAGAGAGCAGAGCGCATGTACTAGGGATCTGCGAGCCCAGCGCCACTTCACCCACAGCTGGGTTGGTGGCTGTGCACAAGGAGAAGAGAACCTCACAGGCATTGTCCTGGATTTGGGCAGAGTTATGTTGGAGGGTTTGCAGAGGTGGTAACAGAGAAAGAGAGACAGTTGTGTTGTAAATTAGACAAATTCATGGTTTAGACAAATTTATGGATGGGACGCGGGTGGCGCTGTGGGTGAAACCACAGAGCCTAGGACTTGCTGATCAGAAGGTTGGCGGTTCGAATCCCCGCCAAGGGGTGAGCTCCCGTTGCTCGGTCCCTGCTCCTGCCAACCTAGCAGTTCGAAAGCACCTCAAAGTGCAAGTAGATAAATAGGTACCGCTCCGGCGGGAAGTTAAATGGCATTTCCGTGCGCTGCTCTGGTTCACCAGAAGCGGCTTAGTCATGCTGGCCACATGACCCGGAAGCTGTACGCCGGCTCCTTCAGCTCCCTCAGTCAATAAAGCGAGATGAGCGCTGCAACCCCAGAGTCGGCCACGACTGGACCTAATGGTGTCCCTTTACAATGGGTCCCTTTACCTTTACCTTATGGATGGAAGAGCTCTTGACGGCTACTAGGCACGATGGCTCTACTCTGCCTCCCATCAGAGACAGCTATGCTTCTGAAAACTAGTTGCTCTTGTGATCAACTCTTGCTTGCAGCCACTGTGAGAAGAAGACATTGGTCTAGATGGGGCTTTGGCCTGATCCAGGAGGTTGTTCTTTTGTTCTTATGGAACTGTGGAACTCGCTGCCAGAGGAGATAGTGGTAGCCACTGACTCTGAAAAAGGATCAGACCAATTCTTGGAGGCTTCGCCATGATGGCTATGATTTGCCTCCAAGGCTGGAGGTAGCAATCCTTCTGAATGTCATTTGCTGGAAACCATAGGAGGAGAGAGGTCTCATGCCCCAGTCCAGCTTGCAGGTTTCCCAGTAGAGGCATCTGGTTGGCCTCTGAGAAGAGGATGTTGGACTAGATGGGTCGTTGACCTGAGCCAACAGGCTCTTATGTTCATAAATGGAACTCTGGTGATTTCAGGCTTTCTAATATCTGTGGTCACCCCACAGCAGTGAATGTGCAGAATGTATCTGTTGCTGTTTAGTCGTGTCCGACTCTTCATGACCCCATGGACCAGAGCACGCCAGGCACTCCTATCTTCCACTGCCTCCTGCAGTTTGGTCAAACTCATGCTGGTAGCTTTGAGAACACTGTCCAACCATCTCTTCCTCTGTCTTCTCCTTACGCCCTCCATCTTTCCCAACATCAGAGTCTTTTCCAGGGAGTCGTCTCTTCTCATGAGGTGGCCAAAGTATTGGAGCCTCAGCTTCAGGACCTTTCCTTCCAGTGAGCACTCAGGGCTGATTTCCTTTCAGAATGGATAGGTTGGATCTTCTTGCAGTCCATGGGACTCTCAAGAGTCTCC